>NC_022030.1:19954402-19959042 GCF_000317375.1 Microtus ochrogaster
CACACACACACACACACACACACACACACACACACATACACACACATCCAAACACCACATGCTCACACAGGGAGCTCTGTACACATACACTGTGCACATGCACCAACACACACAACCCAACATACCAGTGTCCGTACACACTGGGACTCAGAACACTTGTGTACAAACAAACCCTGACACACACACTCCAAACATACATGTATCCACATACCCCTAGATTCAAATTCTCATGCATACACAGACTCGGATACATGCATACAAGTCCAGCACACACACATCCACACACATCTCCACACACACAGTCTGACACATGTGTTCACTTACAGACTGACACATATACATGCATCTACATAGAACCCACTTTGTACTCAGACACAAACAAGTTCCATGTTAATGGGGGCTTAGAATGATGGAAGACGCCGAGCATCTTTAACCCCATCCGAGAACTTGGGAGGCAGAGGCAGGTGGATCTCTGTGAGTTCGAGGCCATCAGGTCTACAGTGTGAGAGCCAGGACAGCCAGGGCTGCACACAATGAGACCCTGTCTGGAAAAAAAAAAAAAGATGGATATAGCATTCTGACAAGAGCCAGAGCCAAACACTCTAGGACAAACTGACGCCATGACAGATGGAAAAAAGTAGGAACAGTTGCAGAAACAAGGAAGACAGGGAGGACACCAAAAACTCCCAGAGGGCAGAATTCTGCTGGGGGGATGGGGAGCCCCCCTTCTCCACATCCCCCCCAAACCCTGTCTCTCTCTCTCAGGAAGATGGATCCACCACCCTCCCTGATGACAATGCTGTCTGCGCAAACTTTAATTAACACTTTGAGTTAATTAGTTCGAGATCATTTAGGAGTAAAATGTTTTTATTAGGGAGGCTTCGAGCCTGTTGATGGATGGGGCGCGATTCGCTCTTCCGCCTGCGGGGACAGCCGGTAAACAGAAATCAATCAGGGGCCTCCCAACCCAGCCCCCCCAATGCCAAGCTCCCAGCCTGGGGCCCAGGAGTCCCAACTCCCAGCCTCCAACTTCCCAGAAACCCAAGACTCTGTTCCCTTAGACCAAAGACTACAGCCTAGCCCTCCTCCCTCAGACCCCAGAGTCCAGGACCAGCCCTCCTCCCTCAGACCCCAGAGTCCAGGACCAGCCCTCCTCCCTCAGACCCAGGGGTCCAGGCCCAGCCCTCCTCCCTCAGACCCAGGGGTCCAGGCCCAGCCCTCCTCCCTTAGACCCAGGGTCCAGGCCCAGCCTCCTCCCTCAGACCCAGGCAGCCCCTCCTCCCTCAGACCCAGGGATCCAGACCCCAGCCCTCTTCACTCAGACTCAGGGGTTCAGGCCCAGCCCTCCTCCCTTAGACCCAGGGTCCAGGCCCAGCCTCCTCCCTCAGACCCAGGCAGCCCTCCTCCCTCAGACCCAGGGATCCAGACCCCAGCCCTCTTCACTCAGACTCAGGGGTTCAGGCCCAGCCCTTCTCCCTCAGACACAAGAGTCCAGACCCAGCCTTCCTCCCTCAGACCCAGAGTTAGACCCAGCCCTCCTTCAGCCCCTGTTCATTGTTGGATCTCCCTAAGCAGCAGGTCCCCGACTCTCGGGGACTCTTTGGCTCTTAGGATTCTAGCAACCCGGTAGGGTCTCGGCCCAGCCATCGTGGAGGTCGCGCGCTGCCCCTCCCGCCGAGGTGACAGCTTCATCAGGTGTCCGCGGGCGGACGGCGGGGGCCGGGTGCGGTGAGGCCCGGCCGGGGGGCGGGGGCTCCGGGGCCGATAAATCTTCATCAGTCGGCGGCGGGGGGGGGCCATTAGGCGCTAATGGGAAGATGGAGGGGCCTGTCGGCCGTGCGGGCCGGGCCTCATTTGTCCTGCTTCCCGCTCCATTGGCCGCCGCCCCCGCCCGCCCCTCCCCCGCCGCCGCTGTCGCGCTCTCCCCATTTCCGCTTGCAACCCTGGCGAGGGATTTGGGGGGCACGAGGGGTACCCGCGGGACTGGAGAAAGAGGAAGTTGGATTGCAGGGGCAGAGTTAGAAACGGGGAGGCGGCCTAGGGCAGGGGGGAAAGGGGTAATGCAGCCCAGACAGCTCAGAACCTGGGCGACTCAGGATGCAGGGATTAGAACACAGGCGGAGGGGTGACGAGAGCGTTGGCAGAGGGGTTCAAACGTGGGCGGAGGGGGGGGGGAGACTAGAACTCTGGCAAAAGGATTCGAACTCAGGCGGGGGGGCACTAGAACTCTGGCAGAGAGGTTTGAACACAGACGGGGGGACTAGAACGCTGGCAGAGGGGTTCGAACGCAGGCGGGGGGCACTAGAACTCTGGCAGAGGTATGTGTTCAAACGCAGGCGGGGGGCACTAGAACGCTGGTAGAGGGGTTCGAACTTAGGCGGGGCAGAGTAGAAGGTTGGGAGGGGGCAACCAAAACCCGGAGTGGGGAATAAGAATGAATCGGGAGGACTAGAACACAGCCGGAGAGAGGGAGATGAAATTGGGGAGAAGAGCTATAACTCTGCGGGGTGGGGGTTAGAACACGGGCGAGGGGATTAGAATACTGTCGTGGGGCCTAGAACGCGGGTGAAGGGATAGAAGAACATGGGGAGAAGGGCTACAATTTGGGGGGGATGGGATTAGAACGCAGACGTGGGCTGTGTACACACCAGACGGAACCTGCAGAGTGATGGGGGGGGGGGCTGGGACCAGGCGAAGATGCGCTGGAGGGGAGTTGAGAGGGTCGGATCTCTGGATGTGGCCTCCAGGGCGGGGGGGGCCCGACAGGCGGGCGGGCGGGCAGCATCCCTGGAGGCCGAGGCGCGGCCCCCTCCCGCAGCCTTCGCTGCCACCCGCTCCCGGACTCGCGCCCCCAGCGCGTCCACTCTGATTTCTCGGCCCATTTTTCTTCCTCTGCTGTCACTCCAGCACTCGCCCTCCCGCCGCCGGCTGCCCCGCTGCGCTCCGCTTCCCGCGGGAACCCCTGCTTGCAGCCTAAGGCTGCCGCAGCAGCGCCCCACCTCATCTCACCACTGTCTCTACTGGCATCTTGTATTCTAGGCATGTGACCCCCCCAAGAAAGTCACCCCTAATTGACCTGTCCCCCTGAATGTTTTGAAGGGTGGGGTGCTGCCTTGGGAACAGCTCCCTGAACTGGCATAGGACCCAGAGGCCCTAATGTCAGATTTCCATAAAAGACTCATTAGATACCCACAACACCAGGTGTGTGAAGCCCTCCTCCCCCTGAGAAGCCGGCAGCATCAGGCCCGGGTCTCCAGTTGGGTTATCTCAGGTCACCTGGATAAACAACCACTTCTCTAAGTGTAACCCAGCCTCAGACACCCTAACCAAGGATTCCAGGCCAGTCCCTAAGGATACAGAAATGGTCTTCCCAAAACCAGTACCAATAACTTCATGAGTCATCCCAAAACTAGCACTCACTCCCCAAATTAGAATTGAAGCTTCTGAAATGGACAAATTGTGTTTTCCTCAAAGAATCTGCAAGGCCTTAAGGTAAATCACTCGTGGTCTGGCCAAACGGCACCACCTCCACTCCTCATGTGACCCATTTCAACACACTCAGACTACAGCATTCGATTGACACTCCCTAAACCGTGTAACTGAATCTCCAGTGTCAATTCCAAATTTGAACTGGGCCCCATCCAGAGTAAGTGTCCCCCAAAGTAGACATTCTGGTTCCTTAGTCTTTGACACTGCGCTAAGATCAGGGGCCCCAAGTGTCCCTGACTCTAGTCATCTCACTAAATGGTGTCACCTCCAAAGATGACATCAGGGCAAGATCACTAATACCCTAAAAGGCATGTGTGTGGCTTTTGTTTGGTTTCTTCTGTTTGGAGACAGGCTCACAGGACAGCAATCCTCCTGCCTCAGCCTGCTGGTGCTAGGTTTACAGGTGTGCTCCACCATTTGGGCAATGCCTCTTTTTCTCTCTTTGGCTCTTTTTTTTTTCTTTAAAAAAAAAGATTTATTTATTTATTATGTACACAGTGTTCTGTCTGCATGTATACCTGCAGGGCAGAAGAGGGCACCAGATCTCATTACAGATGGTTGTGAGCCACCATGTGGTTGCTGGGAATTGAACTAAAGTCCTCTGGAAGAACAGCTAGTGCTCTTAATTACTGAGCCATCTCTCCAGCCCTCTCTTTGGCTTTTGAAACAGGGTTTCTCTGTAGCTTTGGAGCCTATCTTGGAACTTGCTTGCTCTATAGACCAGGCTGACCTCAAACTCACAGAGATCTGCCAGCCTCTGTCTCTCAAGTGCTGGAATTAAGGGCGTGCACAACCACCGCCCTAAACATCCAAATTCTCATAACAAGAAGAAGCCTCGGGATGCTTGCTTCAGACTCTGTAGCAGCTGTCTAAATGCTGGTCCTCTCAGAAGATATAACCATGCCCTAATCCTAGAACTTGCTAACTTTGCTATTAGAAGAGTAGCCAGGCGACGGTGGTGGTGCACACCTTTAATCCCTGCACTTGGAGGCAGAGGCAGGTGGATCTTGGAGAGTTCGAGGCCAGCCTGGTCTATAGAGTAAGTTCCAGGACTGCCAGGGCTGTTACTGTTTGAGAAACCTTTCTCCAGGAATGAAGGAGAAGAAAAGGGATTTGCCAAGGTGAGTAAGGTAGACTCTTTTTTTTTTTTT
>NC_022030.1:19959998-19961338 GCF_000317375.1 Microtus ochrogaster
TGTATACATAATAAATAAATATTTTAAAAAATAATAAAAGAAATGAGCTCCAGGCAGTGGTGGCACACACCTTGAATCCAAGCACTCGGGAGACAGAGGCAGGCGGATCTCTGTAAGTTCGAGGTCAGCTTGGTCTACAGAGCTAGTTCTGGGACAGGCACCAAAGCTACAGAGAAACCTGTCTCAAAAAGCCAAAGAGAGAAAAAGAGAAATGAATATAACTCCTAATCTGATGGAGGAAGGTCATTGGTTAAATAAAGAAACTGCCTTGGCCTTGATAGGTTAAAATTTAGATAGGCGGAGTAAAACAGAACAGAATGTTGGGAGAAAGAGGAAGTGAGCTCAGAAACCATATAGCTCCTCTCAGGGGCAGACATGATGAAACAAGCTGCCAGGTCAGACATGCTGAATCTTTCCCGGTAAGACCGGTGCTACACAGTTTATTAGAGATGGGTTGATCGGGATATCAGAATAGCCAGTAAGGGCTAGAGCTAATGGGCCAAACAGTGTTTAAAAGAATACAGTTTGTGTGTTGTTATTTCGGGGCATAAGCTAGCTAGGCAGCCAGGAGCCGGGCTTCAACACTAATCCAAGCCTCAGCACCCTTGGACTAGTGAACCCCTAAAACTAGGAACGTGGACTCCCATAGTCCACACCCTAAACTGGCCTGAGTTCCTCAGACTGGGCACTGGGTCCCAGCCCTGTTACCACTGTGGCAACGGGGCCTCACATTACTTCTCGAATGTGTCCAGCCCCTGAGCATGCGCATGATAAAGCTACTCCCACTTCTGAATAAATACCAGGGGCCACTGACGTGGCTCAGTGGGTAAAGGGGCTTGCTGCCAAACCCGACTACCTAAGTATGGTACCTGGGACTCACTTGTGTGAAATGCAGAAACTGATTCCCACAAATTATTCTCTGGCCTCCATTCATGTTCTAGGGTGTGTGTCGGCCAACATGTGTGCCATAAAATAGTTTTAGTCTGGTGGTGGCGGCGCACGCCTTTAATGCCAGCACTGCAAAGGAAGGTGGATCTCTGTGAGTTCAAGGCCAGCCTGATCTACAGAGTCAATACCAGGACAGCCAGGGCTACACAGAGAAACCCTGTCTTAAAAAACAAACAAAAAATAATGTATATAGTTAGTTAAAAACACCAATGAAATAGGCACTAGACATCCCTCCCACCCCTTGCTGGTAAACAAGATCATCTGAGCTTCAATGTCAAGCACCTCTGTACTAGGAACCAAGACCCACAATGAAACCACCTCTAATCCAGATACATGGAATTCCCAGCCTGAATCTTCATGTCAACCCTAATTAAGCATCAGTGTGACTAGCC
>NC_022030.1:19962486-19964707 GCF_000317375.1 Microtus ochrogaster
TTTCTTTCTTTCTTTCTTTCTTTCTTCTTTTCTTTCTTTTTCTTTTTTTTTTAATTTTGTTTTTCGAGACAGGGTTTCTTTGTGTAGCTTTGGTTCCTGTTCTGGAATTAGCTCTTGTAGACCTTTAATCCCAGCACCTGGGAGGCAGAGTCAGGCTGATCTCTGTGAGTGCCAGGCCAGGCCAGCCTGATCTACTGAAAGGAGGTGGGTGGCATATTTTTGAGGTTACCCTCCAGCCCTGCCCCCAATACACACAAAAGAAAGAAGAGGGTTCTTCAGCTGTCTGTTATCCTAGACAACCAGAGGCCTACGCTGCTCATGCCAATCAAAACCAAAAAAAGGTCTTGCATGACACCAATCCCTGAGCCCCTAAATCTATCAGTCTTTGAGTCTGGAATTCAAGCAATCCCCACCCTGGAAATCTCCACCCTGGAAATCTCCACCCTGGAAAACACTGCCCCTCAGAAACCCTCTATAAAGCCTGCCTCCTGCTCAGTTCTCTGCTGCTTCTTGCCGGAACAGAGGCTCACCTTCTTGTGTCTTTCCCAATAATCTCTCCTGTGACATTTCTTGTGCAGTGTGACTCTGGTATCCCAACTGCCAGGATACCTTTCCCTTCAGAGCTGTAACACTTGGACAAGGGAAACCTCTCCTTCCGATTCAGCAACAGTAATGCAGTGTAGAGTGAGATGGTGTTTGAAACAAGAGAGCAAGCTTCTCGGTGCTTTCAAATTCCTAGCCTGTCCATCTTTGAGAGTCAAGGTCCATAAGTCAGTATTCCCAGGAATTCTCAGAGGGCTCAAGATTGTGAGCAAATCTCTCCACTCTTTGCAATTTGAATAGCTGAAACTCTCTAGGAAAGAATCACCACGGATTGGACAGATGGCTCAGTAGTTAAGATCTCAGGCTGCTCTCCCAGAGGACCCAGGGTTCAGTTCCCAACACCCACATGCCAACTTAGAACTCTGTGTAACTCCAGTCCCAGGGGATCTGACACCCTTTTCTGGCTTCTGTGGACATCAGGCATGTACATGGCATAAAGACATGTATGCAGGCAAAACATCCATGCACATAAAATTACAAATCAGGAGCTGGAGAGATGGCTCAGAGGTTAAGAGCACTGGCTACTCTTTCCCAGGTCCTGAGTTCAATTCCCAGCAACCACATGGTGGCTCACAGCCATCTTAGTGAGACCAGAGGCCCTCTTCTGGTATGCAGGTGTACATGCAGACAAAGCGCTCATATACATAAAAATAAATCTTTAAAAAAATACAAATTAAACTGAAAAATTACTATGAAAGAATGAAAGAGAGAGAAGAGAAGGAAAGGGGCTAGAAAGACTGCTCTTGCTGCTTTTGCAGAGGACCTGGGCTCAGTTTCCAGCACCCACCTGGTGGCTCACAACCCTCTGTAAAACTTCAGTTCCAGGGGATCTGAAACCCTCTTCTGACCTCTGACGATTCAGCTAGTCGGTATGCCCATGGTGCACAGACATACATGCAGGCAAAACATGTATATGTATAAAAATTTAAAATCTTTTTTTTTTCGCGGTTTCTTTCCAGACAAGGTTTCTTTGTGTAGCCCTGGCTGTCCTGAAACTCAACCTGTAGAGCAGGCTGGCCTTGAACTGGGAACAGAGGTCCCACTGCCTCTGCTTCTCAAGTGCTGGGATTAAAGGTGTGCGCCACCACCACCTGGCTTCAAAAAAATCTTTTTCAAAAGAATAGGAGCCAGGCACACCTTTAATTCCAGCACTTGGGAGGCAGAGGCAGGAGGATCTCTGTGAGTTTGAGGCCAGCCTGGTCTACAGAGTGAATTCCAGGACAGGCTCCAAAGCTACTCAGAAACCCTATCTCAAAAAACAAAACAAAACAAAAAATTAAAATACACTGTTTGGTAGCATTCACAAAGAATTACATCATATGGGAATAGTCAATGGAAACATAACATCAAGTTCTGATCTCCCAGTACGGTAGCAGCCCCTCATGGAATTGCATACGGATGCTGCACATTTAAGGGCCTGTTTTATATTTAAAACGTGGAATACTTTGAGACAGTGTTCAAAGGACCCATACAAAGTACATCATGTACGTGAACTCATTAGGGGACATTTGTCTTTAAAATTATATTTTCTTGTTGGCACACACCTTTAATACTAGATAGAGGTAGGCGAATCTCTGAATCCAAGGCCAGCCTGGTCTTCAGATCAAGTTCCAGGACA
>NC_022030.1:19965037-19966471 GCF_000317375.1 Microtus ochrogaster
CGGATCCCAAATGTGTCAACTCCCAACCAGCCAACTGGATCTTGTTCCCCAAAGAGCCACAGCCTTGTTTTCTGTCTCTGTGGTGAAACCTGGAGTCCCCCAATTTCTGTTACCATGAACCAACTAACCCTGTCAGCCATGTCCAAGGAAAGCCACTGCTCTTGGCAGTGACTCAGCACCAGAACCAGGATCTGGAGAGACAGATGTCATGATCGGACAGGCACGTCACCCCAGTACTGGGAAGACTGGGATGGGAAGAACACAGGTTCCAGACCACCTGGAGCTATACAGTGAGGCTCTCGCTGTTTCTTTTTTTACTTTAAAATGTTTATATTGATTTACTTTTGCTTGTGTTTATATATGGGCACAGTGCATTCCATGGCACACAAATGGAGGTCGGAGAATAACTTGCTCGAGTCTGTACTCTCCTGCTGTGTGGTTTCTGAGCATGGACTTGTCAGATCTGGTAACAAGAGCCTTTGCGCTCTGAGTCACCTCTCTGGCCCCCGACTGTTTTATTTGAATGGGGGTGGCGGTGGTGAAGAATGAACTTGTACGCCTCAGACTAAACTACAGGCCTGTCTCAATTTCTGCCTGCCACCAACAAACTCACACCAGCCACTCACGGGGTGCTCAGCCTATCACCTCCAATCAAGGTATCTAGAACACACACACACACACACACCACTGTAAACTGGACGTCATGTCACACCAGATGAACCACAGAACTTCAGCCTCCCCTGGAGGACTAGCATTGAATTCCAGATTAAAATGCCCCCTGCTACCAAAGCACTGGACTAGAGATCCTGACCTCTGAATATCCCCTAGTGATTTGACTTGGCCTCGGGTCAAGAACCTGTCCTGGTCTCTGTTGGTCCCGGAGAAAGTCAGGAGGAAGCACGTGTCTGTCCTCTGGTGGCCAATTGTAGAAGAGCAGCCTCGGTAGTTCTTTTGGACTCCTGGTCTACTACCCAAGGTGTTACAGGCATGAAGTCTGGGGGCCACCTTTGGTCCCTTGTCAGTTCTCACACAACACCTCCAGAATCTGTCTTTCCACTTTTCTTTTCAGTATCTCTTTCCACTCAGATAACTCTTATCTATTCTGGCTAAGATTTATTCTCCTGATCTTATGCCCTGCAGCCCACATCCCATGGGACCCCACAAGACCCCAGGCTTGGCTGATTTGATGCTAAACTTGAGATCACAGAGCGCTGCCCCTACTCCCCAGATTCTACTGCTGAGTTTTTTGTTTAGAGTCAAGGTCTCCGCTGTGGGTTAGATTGGCTTTTGTTTTTGTTGTTTTTTGTTTTGTTTTTGTTTTGGTTTTGGTTTTTTATTCGAGACAGGGTTTCTCTGTAGCTTTGGAGCCTGTCCTGGAACTAGCTCTTGTAGACCAGGCTGGCCTCAAACTCACAGAGATCTGCCTGCCTCTGC
>NC_022030.1:19967116-19972741 GCF_000317375.1 Microtus ochrogaster
AAAGATTTATTTATTTATTATGTATACAACATTCTGCCTCCATGTATGCCTGCACGCCAGAAGAGGCGCCGATCTCATTACAGATGGTTGTGAGCCACCATGTGGTTGCTGGGAATTGAACTCAGGAACTCTGGAAGAGCAGCCAGTGCTCTTAACCTCTGAGCCATCTCTCCAGCCCCTGACTCCAAGGCCAGCCTGGGCTCCCACCTCTTTGTATGTGGACATATATGTATAGATATGTATAAACATATAGTCTTGGCTGTCCTGAAGCTCACTATGTAGACCAGGGAGGCCTTTGAGGCCTCATAGAGCTCTGCTTATGAGTGCTGAGATTAAAGGTGTGTGTGACATGTCACCTAACATATATGTAAACATGAGCAATGAGTATTACACACCTCCTTCATATGGAGTCTCTGAAGTCTGCTGTGTTTTCCATTCAGAATGCATGTTTCTCACTTTGTGTGTGTGTACATGTGTGTGGTGTGTGTGTGTGTGTGTGTGTGTACACGTGTGTGGTGTGTGTGTACTTGTACATGTAGGTACCTGGAAACCAGAAGAGAAGGTTAGATCTGCCGGAGCTGGAGTTACAGGCAGTTCTAAGAAGTCTGAAGTGGGTGCTTGGAGCCCAGCTCGGGTCCTCTGGAGGGCAGCCGAGCTCTTAGCTGCTGAGCCACCTCTCCAGCCCAGTGGCCTCCACTGAGAGCAGCAGCTGCAGCAGCCTTGCCTCGGGCACACAGTTGTTGCGCTGGGCTGCAGGCTTACAAGCCTGAAGCAGAATTCCAGAGCCCTTGCTAACCTGAATGAAGGCCCCAGAAGGGAGAAGACTGCTGCCGGGTGACACAAGGGGGTGGGAGGGATGTGGACACTGCAAGGCCTTGGGGACCTTACTCCCAGATCTTCCAGAAAAGTCACCACAACCTCAGTGAAGCTCCAAGCCGCCCAATCAAGAGCAGTTTCTCAACCTGACTAGGCACCTTTTGGCTCATTTGATCACGGTGTGCCTCCCTGACCATGCCTGGGTCTCTGCTATCAGGGCTCCTGGATAGTCAAATCTGCATGCTCCACTAAAAAGCCAGCCTCTGCCGGGCAGTGGTGGCACATGCCTTTAATCGCAGCACTCGGGAGGCAGAGGCAGGCAGATCTTTGTGAGTTCGAGGTCAGCCTGGTTTACAAGAGCTAGTTCCAGGACAGGCTCCAATACTACAGAGAAACCTTGTCTTGAAAAACAAAACACAAAACAAAACAAACAAACAACAACAACAAAACAACAAAAAACAAAAGCCAGCCTCAGGGCTGGGGCTAACGTAAGCATTAGCACCTTGCCTAGCACAGCCTGCACCAGGTATGGTGGCATGTCAGGAATGCCAGCCCCTGGGAGGTGGAAGCAGGATGATCAGGAGTTGCCATGGCTACACAGTGAGTTTGAGGCCAACCTGGGCTACTTGAAACCCTGTCTCAAAAACAAAGACAGTTACTAACTCACGTTCTTCAGGGTAAAAGTCAAAGCCTCCTGCAGCTCCCAGTCTCCCTCACCAAGCTCTCCAGGTCCTCACTGCTCTTCCTGCCTCCTGGCGCTGCTGCCTCTGTGCCCAGAGCCTTGGTCTTTAAAGGATGGGCAGCTGCTCTATCACTGCCCAGGCTCGCTCACCCTCTCTGGGAGGCCTTCTCTGGCCAGCATGGTCTTGCTTTGTAGCTCTGGCTAACCTTGAAGTGGCTATGTAGATGTAGACCAGGCTGGCCTTGAACTCAGCAAGATCCACCAACCTCTCTAGTGCTGAGACTAATGGCATACACCATCACACTTGGCAACCTTTGTTATTTTTAGAGACAGGGTTTCTCTGTGTAACATCCCTGGCTGTCCTGGAGCTCACTCTGTAGACCAGGCTAGCCTTGAACTCAAGAGACCTGCCTGCCTCTGCCTCCTAGGTGCTGGGATTAAAGGTGTGTGCCACCACTCAGCTAAATTTTATTATTTTTAATTATGTGTGTGTGTGTTGTGTGTGCGCGCCCGCGCGCCTTTGAAGGCCAGAGATATTGGGTCCCCTACCGCTGGAGTTACAGACAGGTGTGAGCTGCCACGTGAGTGCTGGGAACTGAACCTGATCAGTCAGTGCTCTTATTGGCCGAGCTACCTCTCCAGCCCCAATTTCTCAGTAAACCCCCTCCTTACCTATAAAAGAGAAACCAGGAAACCATAGCCAAGTAGCAGCTGTAACAGCTTTATTTCCGAATACAAAGCCTCTCCCTGGGCGAGGGGCTTGAGGTGGAGGCTCGAGCTGAGCAGACTGAGGGCAAGGTCAGGCAGGAAAACAGCAGACAGAGGGGCAGCGGGTGAGGCAGGCAGGTCCTGGCAGCTCACACAGGCTCCATCTGTAGCTCCTCTCCATCTGTCGGCTCTATCTGGTGGAAGGCGGCATGGGAGCCGATGACCACGAGGGTGGCTCCTGTAGGACCGTGGGTAGTTCAGGATGCGTTCTCTCCCCTCGCTCCCAACCTCACCCTACCCAGACCCTTTACTCACCCAGGACCCAGAAGACAGCAGAGCCAGCACCAGCCAGCCAGAAGAAGGGGAAAGAGACGCCACCAGCCAGGGCGTACTGATGCGCAGGGCTCACCTCTCGGCCTGGGGAACGATGGCATTGGGCAGCTGTTCCCACCTGACCCCCCTCCATCAATCTAGTGTCACAAGCTCTGGAACCTTCTATGTATTAAGACAGACTTCTCACATCAGAGTCCCCCACCCCTAGCCCAAGCCTGATTCCCCAAAGCGCCCTGCCCAGACCATAACCACCTCTCCAGTTCCAGTTCCAACTCTGCTCTCTGTTCCCACCTCCCCTAGGCCCCAGGCCACGTCTCTCTCAGACTAGGCTAGCCTCATGTTCCAGCCTGGATACCAGTCTCAGGCTGGTGGCCCCATAGCCAGGTCTGACCTAAGGATTTTTGTCCTCTTTTTTTATTTTTAAAGATTTTATTTACTATTTGAATTATGGGTGTGTGCCCTGTGTGGGCATATGTAACAAGAGTTCAGGTGCCCGAGGAGGCCAGAAGCTGGAGTTACAGGCGGCTATGAGACAGTCACCTTACTTGGGGGACTTGGGTGTTGGGGGCCAAACCTGGGTCCTTTGCAAGAACAGAATTCAATTTTAACCTCTGATCCATCTCTGCAAACCCTTATTCTGATAAAAAAACAAAAACAAAAAACCCTGAAGCCCAGGCTTGTTTTGAACTTGCAGCAATCTCTTTGCTTCAGGCTCCCAAACGCTGGGATTATAGGCATGAGCTAGAGCTTCTGGCTTTGAGATTGTGTTCTTTGCTATGTTTCACAGGAATTTGGTTTGTGGGGGCTGGAGAGACGACCCAGCACTTAAGAGCACTTGCTGCTCTTCCAGAGGGCCTGCCTTCTGGGTGCTTAACAAATTTTGTAAGATCAGGGCATGGTGGCACACTCCTTTAATCCTAGCACACAGGAAGCAAAGGGAGGGGGAATCTGTGAGTTGGAGACTAGTTTAGTCTATGTAGTGAGGTCCTGGCAGGCCAAGGCTACAAAATGAGACCCTATCTCAAAACTCTGTGTGTGTGTGTGTGTGTGTGTGTGTGTATAATGTGTGTATGTGTAATGTGTGTGTGTGTGTGTGTGTGTGTGTGTGTGTAATGTGTGTGTGTGTTTTCAGGCTCTCCTACACCTGGAAATTGTGTGTGCCCCAGTGATGACCATTTGCCAAGGTCAAATTCTCTTGTACCTCTGCTCCAGCCCTTTGTGCTGGTACCTAACTTGCTGGCCCCTCAAAGACCTTGTCTTAGGTTTCCTTAGCAAATCTGAGATGTTCCCCTAGGGGGTCTTTCCTGACACATTTCTTCCCAGTGGTAGCTGTTACCAGTCTAGGGCCACCGGACCTACAGGGCTCAGTTTCCCCCTCTGAAAATACCCACTATCTGTCGGGTTCTAGGACCAAGGCCTGGGAAGGCGGATCTAGGCCCGCATAAGGTCGCCACCTGGTGTCCAGTGTGGGTACCTGCAGCTGATGCTTTCCGCAGGGGTTTGGGAGGGATTGGGAGGACTGGGTCATTTTACCCGAGACAGAGGAGCCAGGGGTGTCGGAGGTCTCCCTGAGTTTGGGAAGCTGAGACTGGAGGGGAATACCTGGTAGGTCTGAGCCCTTAAGGACTAAGTGTAAGGACTTTAGTGTACATCTCGGTGGGGCCGACTTTAGTCCCAATATTTGGAGGTTTGCATTCTGTGAGACCATGACCAGAGAGACCTAGGGATCCATTTGGGCAGGGGATTTCTCACCAAAAAGCACAAGCTTAGACTGCAGCGTGCGCAGATAGAGAATGTAACAAGCTCCAAAGAAGACAGCCAGAGCCACCAGCAGCATGGGGGATGTCACCCTGGAAGAGCATGGGGGACAGGAGTCAGCCATCTGAGGCTGTGTCAGCTGGGTCCCTCTAGCCTTGGACATCACATACTGCATTCTGGTCGGGTGGATTCAGGAGTACAGACAGACCTGGTCCTTTAGTGACCGGGTGTGGCATAGGAAACTCGTGGGGGCGGGCTCTGATAAGAGGGGCGGGGCTTAACTATCGAGGGCGGGGCTGCAGAGGCACTCACACGCAGTAAAGAATGAGGCCCAGAAACACGAACACGTAGTTGCTTTGGTAATACTCCACATTGCGTGCCAGGCGCTGGCAAAGCTCGCCCAGGTTGCGGGGTCGAGAGAAACGCTGCTGGTCCACGAAGGTGCCCCAAGGCCGGATAGTCGCGCGGCGCCGCTCCAGCCACTCTCGGCCTGCGCCAGAGGGAATCAGCTTGGGCAGCAGGGTCCTGAAGGGTGGGGCAAATCAGCTGCAAGCAGGAACAAGGGCCCGGACCCCAGATCCCAGTACCCACAGTCCCAAGGATGACCTTAAACTCCTAGGGGAAAGGGTCCTGGGAGACAGTTAATACTCCTGAGTCCCTCCCAGTGGGGAGGGGCTGAGGCGATGTCTCTGAAAAGGAAAGCTCTACGTCTGGGGGCCGGGATTCCTGCATCTCGGGTCTGGGGGTTACATCCTGCTCGCTCACGTAGCGCTCAGCCCTTCCACCTCCGCATCCTTCTGCTGGTCCTTCTGGGTCGCCATGTCTGCACTGCAGTTTGTAGAACCGCTGTAAATAGCCCCGAGCCCCGCAGCACCTAGCCGGCCCCGCCCGAAACCGGACTCTCCGGACGTGGCAGGGCTAGGAGCCCTAGGGGGCGGTAGTTGCACCTCCGAGCTTTGTGGGAGTTGTAGTCATTGCGGCGTCAAGAGGTCGGTCTAACTCGCAAGACACCTTGGGAGATGTATGCTAAGAGCGCGGCGGGAGCCTCTTGGCATTGTGGGAACTGTAGTTTCACAGCGTGCAGTGTGACAGGTGGGCTGTCAGAATAGAGGGTTTTATAGGAGTTTGAATAGCTGAAACAAGCTTTCTGCACGATTTCGTGGACCATGCAGAGCTGTCGTCCTGACTCCAGAGTGCTTAATAAAACATTGACCGCAGCTTCAGATACTCTGATTGGGCAAGTCCGGGATGGAGTTCATTTACTTTTCTTTCCTTAAAAAAATGATAATATATAGCCGGGCGATGGTGGCGCACGCCTTTAATCCCAG
>NC_022030.1:19972896-19975479 GCF_000317375.1 Microtus ochrogaster
AAGATTATATATATATACACATCCAGCTCTAGTCGACCAAACATACTCGTGAATTAACTCATGCACACAAAAATGTGACTTAAGGGGCTGGAGAGATGGCTCAGTGTTAAGAGCACTGCTTGCTCTTCCAGAGGTCCTGAGTTCAATTCCCAGCAACCACATGGTGGCTCACAACCATCTGTAATAAGATCTGGTGCCCTCTTCTGGCCTGCAGGCAGAATACCAAGAACACTGTATATGTATACATAATAAATAAATAAATAAAACCCCAAAAATGTGACTTAAAAATAAGTCTTTTTTAAAAATGTGTTTATGTGTGTGTGCCACATGGGGGCAATGCCTGAGAGACCCAAAAGAGTGTATTTCATCCCCTGGAACTGAAGTTACAGTTATGAGCCGTTCAAAACATGTGTGGGAATTGAACTCTAGTCATCCGGAAGAGCAGCAAGCACACTCTTAACTACTGAGCCCTCTCTCCAAACTCTCTTTTTTATTTTTCTTTTAAAAATTATTTATTTTTTTCAAGACAGGGATTTTCTACATAGCCCTGGTTATCTTGGAACTCTGTAGACCGGCTGGCCTTGAACTCATTCACCTATCTCTGCCTCTAAGTGCTCAGATTAAAAGCATGATACTACCACCTACCTTTTTCAATGATTTATTTTTATGTTCATCAGTGCTCTGCTTGTATATCTGTCTGTGTGAGAGTGTCGGGTCCCTTAGAACTGGAGTTACAGACAGTTATGAGTGGCCATGTGGGTGCTGGGAATTGAACCTGGGTTCTCTAGAAGAGCACTCAGTGCTCTTAACCTCTGAGCAACCTCTACAGCCCGCCAGTGGTTACTTCTTTTGCCTCTTGAGTTCCCAGAGCAAGTGGCACTGGGAGGCCAGGAAGATATTAGCACAAACCTGTTTATAATGCCTGCTGCAGGACTTCACGGAGACTCCTCCCCTTTTTGTGCTGTGTCTGTCTGTCTAAGCAGGTGTTCCTCCCTGGCACTGGATAAACAAAACAGAATCTGTGGGTGTTCAAAGGGCGGTCTTGGCTCATGCAACCCCTCCCAGGACCATTCTGTCCTGAGCTCACCAGAGGTCGCTGTGCACAGGGCTCCAATGATAACCTTGACCTCTTGATCCTCCTGCCTCTGCCTCCCAATTGCTGAGATTACAGGTGTGCGCCACTAGAAAATGGCCAGTTTTACTTTATTATTTATTTTTTGAATTTCCGAGACAAGGTTTCTCTATATAACAGTCCTAGCTGTCCTGGAACTTGCTCTGTAGACCAGGCTGGCCTCAAACTCACACAGAGATTTGCCTGCTTCTGTCCCCGAGTGCAGAATTAAAATCATGCACTGCCCCCACTTTGCAGCCTAGGAGAGTGTGACCTCAATTTTTTTTTCCTTTCTTTTCTTTTCAAGATAGGGTTTCTCTGTAGCTTTGGAGCCTGTCCTGGAACTCACTCTGTAAACCAGGCTGGCCTCAAACTCACAGAGGTCCACCTGTCTCTGCCTCCAGAGTGCTGGGATAATATTAAAGGCGTGCACCACCACCACCCAGCTGACCTAGAACATTTGATCTTCTTGTCTCCAGTTCATGAATACTTACAGATGTGTGCCCTATACCTGATTTATGTGGGGCTTGGATCAAACTCAGCTTTGGTAGCCAAGTAGTCTACCACATGAGCCACACCCAGGCACTTGGTTATTTTAGAGGTTTCATATTATTTATCAATGGTGTGTGTATGTGTGTTTTATAGCATCTGTGAAGGTCAGAGAACAGCTTTCAGGCTAGCCTCAAACTCAGATCGTCCATCTACCACCTCTGGAAAACTGGGGCTGAAGGTATATGACACCACACTCAGCACCAGCTGGTTGTCTTGTGTACTGGCACGTGCATACACTCACTCTTAAAGGCCCACAGCATCCTTGCCACCTAGATTCCTGCATGGAGAGGCTGACAGGCCAGGGCAGGCACGCCTAGCTGCTTAACACCAGGAAGAAGTTTGGCTGTCCAATCAGAATGGCTAGAATTAAAATGCTTGCTTCTGTGGCAGGCATGTGGAATCGATTTTTTTCCCCTACCTTGTGGGATGCAAATACCCAGTCCATGCTTTGGAGATAGGTTCTGGAAGTTTTCATTAAAATTAAACAGCCGAAGAAGTAGGTGAGGTGGTACACGCTTGTAAACCTAACATTTGGGAAGCAGAGGTATGAGGATTGTAAATATGAGGCCAGTCTGGTCTACACAGAAAGACCGTATAAAAAATTAAATCCCTATAAACAATGCCTGACTCTGTGAAGCACACCTTTAATCTCATCATTTAGAAAGCAGAGAAAGGTAGCTCTCTGTGTTAGAGGCCAGCCTTAGTCTAGAGAGCGAGTTCCAGGACAGCCAAGTCTACACAGAGAAACCCTGTCTTGAAAAAATAAACAACAAAAACCCACAAAGCAAAAAAAGAGGCTGGTGTGAGATACATATCAGCACCCTGCCTCAAATATCAAACAAAATGAATAAATAACAAAAATATGGCCGGGCGGTGGTGGCGCACGCCTTTAATCCCAGCACTCGGGAGGCAGAGGCAGG
>NC_022030.1:19976068-19982965 GCF_000317375.1 Microtus ochrogaster
AGACACAGGGAGAGAGACGCTTCCTAGGTGGGTAGAAAAGTTCTGTACTTTTACCTGGGCGGTGATTACAGAGATACTTTATTTTGGTATTGAATTATAGATTGTATTTATTTACGCTAGGGATGGAACCCTGAATTTTTCACAAGTTAGGCAAGTGTTCTATGGCTGAGCCATGCCCTAGTCACAAATGTATTGTGGGCATGTGTGGTACTTGTGTGTTTGTGTGTGCACACACACATGTGGGCATATGTGCATATGTATTTACTGTGTAGAACAAGGCTGGTCTTCAACTCACAGAGATCCTCCTGCCTCTGGCTCCTGAGTATTGGGATTAAAAATCCTGGCAGCAACTTGTTTTTTGAGACAAGGTTTCTTACTAAACTTGGAGCTCACCGATGAGCTGGCCAGTGAGCGGCAATGGTCGCCTGCTTCTTCCTAGCCAGGGCTGGGATTGCAGATGCACACCTCCACACACACTTTCTTAAAGTTTTTTAAAATTATAATTGAAAAAAATTTTTTTGAGGACTGGAGAGATGGTTCAGAGGTTAAGAGCACTGACTGCTCTTCCAGAGGTCCTGAGTTCAAGTCCCAGCAACCACATGGTGGCTCACAACCATCTATGAGATCTGGTACCCTCTTCTGGCCTGCAGGTGTAGGCCAGTCTCGTTTGGGACACAGTCTCGTTATGTAGCCTTAGCTAAAACCTACTATGTCTACTGGGCTGGCCTCAAACTTATAGAGGTTTACTTGCACCGTGCCTGGCTTAATTTATTTTTATGTGTGTACACATTTGTTTGCAGGAATGTCTGTGCACGGCTTGCATGCCTGGCAGCAGCGGAGGCACAAGAGGGCATCAGAGCCCTAGACCTGGAGCTATAGAAAGCTTGTGAGCCTCTACAGGCACTGAGGACGGAACCTGGGTCCCATGCAGGAGCAGAATTGTTCTGAAGCACTGAGCCGTCTCTGCAGCCCTGAGGTTTCGTGTTCTGTTTGTGCACTTGATGGTGTGAAAGTGTGAAAGCTGATGTCGGTGACAGAGGAGATGAGCACAGTGACCTAGAGCTTGGATGACCTCAGCCAAAGTCCTTTGTCAGCTTCTCCATTTGTAGCTCTGTGACCTTCAGTAAGTTACCTCCCCTTCCAGGGCCTCAAACCAAAGACTAGGACATTGTTTAGGAGGGGCATCACTTAGGGCCTGTCGCCACCACCAGGCCTTGATCTCCCTTGGGAACTTTTCCAAAGGAGAAGATCCTTTGTACCTTTCAAGTCCCAGCCTCCTTCATTCCCTGTCCGTAATCCATTGGGTTGAGAATTCTAACTCCCTAGAATCCAAAATCCATGACCCTGCACCGCGGAAGATTCTGTGGCACCCCTACGAGGTAAACTGACAAGGCGGCTCACGTGAGCCACCCAGCACTGGGCACTGGCAGCGGGTGCCCCGTCTGCCCCCGGCACTAGCTGGCAAGCACAACAGGCACACAGCTTCTCTCTCCCCACTGATATATTTGATAATTGTTCAGAATTAGAACCGGAAATGGCATCAGCCAGGGGGCGG
The DNA here is from genome assembly GCF_000317375.1 of Microtus ochrogaster. Classification (NCBI taxonomy): domain Eukaryota; kingdom Metazoa; phylum Chordata; class Mammalia; order Rodentia; family Cricetidae; genus Microtus; species Microtus ochrogaster. Next base: position 19,977,624 of record NC_022030.1, read on the forward strand.
GGCTGAGAGGAGTAAAAAAGAGCCCAGGTAGGGAATAAGGGGCAGGGTTGCAAGGGAGAGAGGGGAGAGACACAGAAAAGGGAGGAAGAGAGGCAGGGGCTGTGGGGGGAGAGAAGCCAGCCAGAGGGAGAAGAGAGGGAAAAGTGGGAGGTAACCAAGGTGTGGGAGAGGAGACTGGGCCACAGGGAGAGAGGGGGGCCACGGGGAGAGAAGGCCCCTCCCCCCAGAGTACAAAATGGGGGGCCAGAGTGGGCTGTCCTGGGCTGGGGGCAGGGAAGATGTGGGCGACGCCGTGGTGGGTTGAGGTCAATAGTAGGTCTCTTTCTCCACCCAACCTGGAATGACAGAGAAGAGACAAAGTGAGAGGCGAAGACAGACCGGAAAGCCAGCCATACATGCAAGGACAGAGGAAGAGACAGTGACACAGAAAACAAGGTGTGGTGGCAGTCATCCAGCACTGAGAAACTCCCTTAGGAGGGCCGTGAGTTCAAGGGCAGCCTGAGCTACACAGACCCTGTCTTAGCTTCCCCTCCCAGCCTCTGTGCCCCTGGCCATGCAGCCCTCACCCCCGGGGTTCCTGCGCAGGATGAGTTTGCGAATCTCATCGTAGACGAAGATGAGGAAACTGTAGGGGAAGGCACAGAACCACCAGCTGGGCCTGCAGAGAGAGGAAAGGGGAAGAGGGGACGTGAGGGATGTCCCCAGGCGTGAGGGGACCATTTGGCCAGTTCCCAGGATCTTTGGTGCCTCAGAGGAATGCCCTGGATCCTGAACCGGGCCTGGGGTCTGCAGAGTGCCCCTCTGTGAGGGTAGGGAGACTTGGCGGCATCAGAACAGGGGTGGCAACAGGGGATAGAGGAGGAACATCCAGAGAGACAGGGCGAACGGGGTAAAAAATTGAAGGCTGAGGCCGCGGCTGGAGAGTGTGGAGTTTCTGGGTGGCCCTGGGCACTCACTTGAGAGGGTACATGCGAAGGGCCACGTCCATGCCTGGGCAGTAGGACAGGAAGGCAGCAAGGGCCGTCTCCTCAAACAGGCCGAAGATCAAGATCTTATTCCTGGAGGCACAGGTGAGAAAAGACCAGATGTGGAGCAGGCCTACACCAGGCTCCCCTACCCCACAGACTCCCAGACATGAGTGGAAAAACAAACGGAGCAAGACTCCGCATCCCCAGCTGACAATTACGCACACGGGGGAGTGGGGCGGGGTGAAGGGGGGGAGGCAATGGGGCAGAGGGCAGGACCCAGGCAGAGAAACAAACGGGGGGGGGGGGGAGACAATGAGGGGTGTATGGATTGATGACAGAAGAAAGACAGCCAGACACGGAGACCTAGACATGTGACCCAATGGCTTGGGGGGCTGAGGCAGGAGGATTGCCATGAGTTTGAGTCTAGCTTGAGCTAAATGCCGAGGTGCTGTTTCAAGCAGAAAGAAAATGAAAGGGGGAGAGAGGAAGAAGGAAGGAGAGATGGGGAGAGGGAAAGAGAAAGACAGAGGAGGAGGGACAGGTTCATGGGAGCAATGGTTGAACAAAGTGAAATCTGGAGGCCCAGAGCTCTCCCAAAGCTCAGAGCGAGGGAGGGGGTCCAGCCGCAGGCAGGCCCTCACTTCATGCCCTGCTGGAAGACGGAGTTCCGCCTGGTCTTGCAGATGATCAGGTCAGCCCACTGGACCACCACGATGCTGACGAAGAAGGCCGTGTGGCAGGTGAACTCGACCACTTTCCTCTGCTCGTATGTCTGCAGAAGTGAGAGACACACGGGGGGAGTGGTTTCCTGTAACTGCCTCCCAAGTCCTTCGCTGCCCTGACCCCTCCACGGGGTCTCCAGGGCCTCAAATGTCCCTTCCTTCTTAGATTCATAGCCTCTTGGGAGCACAGGAAGACACAGGTGTTCTAAGAACAAGGAATTAGGGGGACTTAACGTTTGCTGGGAACCAAGCACCCTGGGGTGTCCATGAAGGACAAACAACAGCCAGACTTTGACAGGATGAACGGAGATATGAAAGAAAGCCCAAGCTGGGCTTTGCAGAGGGTTCTGGGAAGTCCCTCATTCAGGGAGAGAGGTTGGATGTGGCCCTCAGGGCAGAGAGGCCAGCTTGGGACTTGAACTAGCTGTTGATCTGGTCCTGAGGCTCGATGCCCAGCTCCACTCACCCACTGCTGCCCGTAACTGTCTTCCAGGTCATTGACGGTGCGGTCATCCCAGTTCAGCCGGATGCCCACTAGGTTACCAGGCAAGAAGCCGTTTTCCGCCAGGATGACAAAGTAAGAGAAGAAACCTCCGAGGGCCTGGATCATCCCTGTGGGGGAAGGGAGCCAAAGGAGGGGAGGGTGAGGCGGGAGCCGGCAGCATGCCTGGTACTCCCCCAGTGACCCTGTGGACATTACAATAGTCTATGGGCTACTTGGTTATCTTGCCAAAGCCAAGTCATCTCCAGACCCTGGGGGGGCGGGGCAGGGACTTGGGGAGGGCGTTATCCAGATGGATGACCCCCCTCCAGGCACACTGCTATGGGACTCAGGCTGCCCAAATATTCTAAATATCCTGGAACCAGTAAGTGCCACAGGCCTGTTGATCCCAGATATTTAGGAGGCTGGAACATATATGCTCAGGACCCGGCTGGACTACATGATGAATTCAAGGCCAGCGTGAGCAACTTAGTGAGACCCTGTCTCAAAATAACAAGTAGGAGGACCAGGACATAACTGTGGCAGGGTACCTGCCTGGGATCTGCCAGTGAGTGAGGGCTAGTGCCGTGGTTCTGTGGTAAAGTACTAGCTTAGCATGTGGGAAGCCCTAGGTTAAACACTAATAAAAATCACCAGTGTGGTGGTGTGTGCCCACCACAAACCCAGAGTTTGGGAGGCAGAAGCAGGCAGATCTCTGTGAGTTCAAGGCTAACCTGGTCTATATAACAAGACCAAAATAAACAAGCAAAACAGTAAAGATGATGATGCTAATTTCTGGACACGGACGGCCATGATCCCAGGAGCTCTCAGGGTGAACAGACAGAAGGACCTATTAGTTCCAGACAGCCAGAGCTACAGTGAGACCCTGTCTCAAACAAAACAATAACAGAAAACATGACAAGGAAAGGGGTTCGGGGTGCAGTCCAGCTGGCCGAACGACCACTTGCCTAGCAAGCAAGGAAACCCTGGGTTTAATCCACCACAGCCAGTAAATATTGGGTGTGGTGGTTCATGCTTGTATTCCCAGCACTTGGGAGTAGAGGCAGGAGGATCAGAAGTTCAGGGTTATTCTATTCTTGCCTACATAGTGAGTTGGAAGCCAGTCTGGGTTGTTTGAGACACTTAAAAAAAACCACAACAAACAAACAACAAAACAAAAACAAACAAACACACAGCTAAGAGAAGTCCAAACTTGGTGGCTTCAAGCCCTGTGGGCTTTGCTTTCCTGGACTCACTCTCTAGGGCTCTGCCCATGTGACCCCCAGAAGTAGAAACAGGGTCATGTAAGCCCCCCCCCCCCCCACACACACACACTTTGAGCCCTCAGACCAGGGACATTCCATCCTGCTGGGCTAGCACATGGCTCTGAGTCCCAGCCAGTCCTCACCAATTTGCCCATAGGCCATGCTGATGAGCCTTTCATTGACCAGTTTGTCTGTGCGTGGGTTCCTGGGCTGTCTCTTCATGATGTCACTCTCAGCAGCCTCATAGGCCAAGGAGATGGCAGGGACCTGGATGGGAGAGAGACGGGCTGTATGAGTGGGGGGTGGGAGGGAGAGAGACAGAGAGACAGAGAGACAGAGAGCACATGCTTTGAGGGTGGCCCCACCCCAGTCCTAGGTGGCAGCCCAGCTTACCATGTCGGTGCCCAGGTCAATGCAGAGGATGGTGATGGTGCCAAGGGGCAGTGGGATGTTGGCCATGATGAAGAGCAGGAAAGGTGTGATCTCAGGGATGTTGCTGGTCAGGGTGTAGGCAATGGATTTCTTCAGGTTGTCAAAGATCAGGCGGCCTGTAGGGGAAGTAGCAGACTTAGAACTTGGGGTTCACTGGAGCCCCATGTCCTTGCTTTTTTTCTTTGAGGTACTAAAGATTGAGCCTAGGTTTCCTGTATGCCATACAAGACTACCACTGAGCCACACCCCAACCCCTCACTGGGGGATTCTGGGCAGCGGCTCTACCACTGAACTATACCCCAGCCCCCGCATCCTATCTAACTCGTCTCACCCACTCACGTTTGCATACACACTTCTGATCAGAGCACCCCTTGGAGAGCCTGTTTGGTAGGCTTAAACGTCCTTACCCCCATCAACCCAAAAACTCTTCCTCCAGGTTTATACCCGAGAGAAGCAGTTGCTATGTCCATCAGAAGCCAAGTTCACAAATGTTCATGATAGCATTACTCAAAATAGTCTCAAACCAGAGCCAACTTGAAAGTCCATGGCAGGCAAGTAGTGGCTAAGCTATGGAGCATCACAGGAAGGAAAGGGAGGAGCCACAAATGCATGAACTCACAGGCAAATCTGAGGTATTAAACTGAGTGATAAGAGTCAGGTTAGCGGAGTGGTGGTGGCGCACGCCTTTAATCCCAGCACTCGCGAGGCAGAGGCAGGCGGATCTCTGTGAGTTCAAGGCCAGCCTGGTCTACAAGAGCTAGTTCCAGGACAGGCTCCAAAGCTACAGAGAAACCCTGTCTCAAACAACAACAACAACAACAACAAACAAACAAACAAACCCAAATCAAACCAAACCAAACAAACAAAAAAGTCAGGCACAGGGCTGGGACTGTAGCTCAGTTGGTAGTGTGTGCCTGCCTAGCATTGACGAGGCCCTGGGTTCAAACCTTGCTCCACATTAAAAAACAAAACAAAAAACTGGGTGCAGATGCTGGGTCTGATAGAACAGTCCTTTAATCTAAGGGCCACACAAGGAGACCTGTCTCAAAATAAAATTATCAAAATATCACATGTCCACCCATTAGGAACTACAATTTTTTTTTGAGAGTCTCATGTAACCTGGACAGGACTTGAACTTCTGATCTCCCTCGCAAGAGCTGGAATTATAGGCATATTCCACCAAGCACAGCTAGTGTTTGTTCGTTTGGATTTTTTTGTTGTTGTTCAGTTTTGTTTTATCTTTTAGTTTATTCGAGACAGCATTTCTCTGTGTAGCTTGGGAGCCTGTCCTGGACCTAGCTCTCATAGACCAGGCTGGCCTCGAACTCACAGAGATCTGCCTGCCTCTGCCTCCTGAGTGCTGGGATTAAAGGTGTGCACCACTGTGCCTGGCTTCTTGTTGTCATTTTTTGAGACAGGGTTTCTCTGTGTAGCTTGGGAGCCTGTCCTGGAACTCACTCTGTAGACCAGGCTG
>NC_022030.1:19983065-20011890 GCF_000317375.1 Microtus ochrogaster
GCCTGGCTTCTTGTTGTCATTTTTTGAGACAGGGTCTCACTATGTAGCCCTGGCTGTCCTGGAACTCATTATGTAGACCAGATTTTCCTCGAACTCAGAGATCTGCCTATTTTTGTCTCCTGGGTGCTGGGATCAAAGGCATTCTTCGCTACACCTCCCAGCTGTTTTATGTGTGTGGGTGGATGGGTGTTGTGCCTGTGGAGGCCAGAAGAGGGCGCTGGAGCCTTAGTGTAGTTACAGACTGTGACCTGCCTGGCATGGATGCTAGGAACCAGACTTGGGTTCTCTACAACAGCAATATGTACTCTTCACTGCCGAACCATCTCTCCAGGCCTCTCTTTATTTTTACGGGCCTAGACTAAATCTTTTTGCCTCGGCCTCCCAAGTGCTGAGATTATGCAAATACACCAGCACACCTGGGTAATATGTGCACTTCTTATCTTTCTATGTATCTGTTAAGTCCAGCCAGGTGCAGTGGCTCACACCACCGATTCCAGCACTCGGAAGGCTAACGCAAGAGGATTTTTGTGAGTTCAAGACCAGTCTGGAACACAGTAAATTGCAGTCAGCCTGGACTGCAGCCTGAGATCCTATCAAAACTAAACAAAACAACAGTCCTCATTGTGCCAAAGACCTCTGACTCCCGACGTCCCCATGTGGAGGTCATTTTCCTTCAATGAAGCTATTTGCTCCTCATCCTAAAATGTTCCTAGGTAAAAGGCTGACTCAAGAAAGCTCCAAGAGGGCTGGAGAGATGGCTCAGAGGTTAAGAGCACTGATTGCTCTTCCAGAGGTCCTGAGTTCAATTCCCAGCAACCACATGGTGGTTCACAACCATCTATAATGAGATCTGGTGCCCTCTTCTGGCATACAAACATACATGGAAGGAATGTTGTATACATAATAAATAAATAAATCTTTAAAAAAAAAAAAGAAAGCTCCACTATACATCATCATGTGTGGGGAAGAAGAAACGGGTCCCTTGCAGCTGGGTGACCATGACAGGGGATGTCACATGCCACTCGCTGGACATTTCAGATGGGGGCTAGACTTAGGGAGAAAACTGATGCCAGCAAGAACAGTTATTTTTCGATAGTGAGCTTACAACGACTCTAGCTTTCTTTGGCATTTTCTGTAGTTATCAGTATAATTGTTGATGACCAGATTAAAATAATAAAACATAACAGAGCCCCTTCCGTGGCTACTTCTAGCTCCTCCAGGAAATGAGGCTGGTGTTGGTTGGCTCTGCAGTGGGGACCTCCATCACACCAGCCGTACCCCACACCTGCTCCCTTACCTCACTGCAGGAGCTGACATTTTCCCTGCCTCCTTTAAGTGGATGTCTCATTGTGGACCCCTTGTTTGGCTCAGTGTCCACTCTAGTTCCTGTCCACTGTGGAAGATGACTACCCCGGCTCACGTCAGGGGAGGGGGCCTTCTGCACCCCCAGGACCCTCTGCTTCAGGGTGACTGCATTTACAGGACTTTGGAATACTTCCACACCGCCCCATGCCAGGTGATGCAGGGACACCGAGGCCGGCAGCTCATCCCGTGATGCCATCCTGCAGCCTTGCCTACTAAGACACACCTGACCTGCTCCCCCTCCCAGCCACAGTTCCTAAAGCTTCTAGCAGTGACCCCGTCCCTCCCTCCCTAGACTGCTCACCTTCCTCCACACCAGTGACAATGGAAGCAAAATTGTCATCCAGTAGAATCATGTCAGCAGCCTGCTTGGAGACATCAGAGCCAGCGATGCCCATGGCCACCCCGATGTCAGCCTTCTTCAGAGCGGGGGAGTCATTCACACCATCGCCAGTCACAGCCACGATCGCTCCCTGGAAGGAGGAAGGGCCAGGGTGAGAACCCAGGCTTGAGGCTCCAGCCCTCCTCCCTCAGACCCAGGATCCAGGCCCAGCCCTCCTCCCTCAGACCCAGGATCCAGGTCCTGCCCTCCTCCCATGGAACTCAGGATCCAGGCCCAGCCCTCCTCCCCCAGACCCAGGATCCAGGCCCAGCCCTCCCTCAGACTAGGCGGGAGCTCACCTGTCTCTGGCAGCCCTCCACAATGATGAGCTTCTGCTGGGGGGAGGTGCGGGCAAAGACAATCTCCGTGTGGTTCTGCAGGATCTCGTCAATTTGCTCAGAGGTGAAGTCCTTGAGGTCGGTGCCGTGGATAACACAGGCTTTGGCATCCCTGAGAAGAGATGAAGGAACAGAGGTCAAGGCCAGGGTGAGGAGTTGGGGGCATCTAATAGACAGATGGACAGACCACAGACAGGGAGGCAGAGGAGGAGGTCTGATATGGTAAGGTGAGAGAGAGCGAAGCCTGAAGGACCAGACATGGAGGCACGCGGGTGGGCAGAGCAACGGGAAGAGGGTTATAGCCCGGTATAAAGACCGAAAAGCTGGAAGTCTGAAAAACCAAACATAAATACGGGTGTGTGAGGGGAACAAAGCAAAGAAATATGGGGCTTTCTTAAATCTGTTGAGAGGAATTGTTTATAATTATTTATAACCTGACCACTAGGTGGGGTCCCACTTGCCTTTCATCCCAGCACATGGGAGGTAGAGGCAAGCAGATGTCAGGGCTCGAGGCCAGTCTGGTGTACATAACAAGTTCTAGGCCAGTCAGGGTTACATAGTGAGACACTGTCTCAAAAAGAAATATTTAAATATTATTATTTGTAAACTGTTCCTCCCACCCTTTTTTTGAGTGGTGCTGGGGATGGAACCCAGTGCCTCTTTTATTATTAGGCAAGCATTCACCACTGAGCCACGCCCCAAGCTCCTCACTGGGGGATTCTAGGAAAACACTGTCTCTGAGCTATATTCCTAGCCCCTAGTGCTTGGAAACAGGACCATGCTATGGAGTTCTTATCTTCCTGCCTCCTCTTCTGAGTGCTGGGATTATAGGTGTTTACCACCATACCTGGCTTTATTTTACTTTGTATTTATACTGCTTGGGGCAATACTGAGGATCAAGCCTAGACGGAAGCAAGGCCACTCACCTGGGGTTGACCTGGCTGACCGGGATGTTGAGTCGGGCAGCAATGTCTTCTACAGTCTCGTTACCCTCAGAGATGATACCGACACCCTTGGCGATGGCCTTGGCTGTGATGGGGTGATCGCCGGTGACCATGATGACCTGTAAGCACTGTGTTTCAGGGACAACCTGGCCTCCCGCAGCAGCCCCTGACCTCACATCCAAGCGGCCCCAGGACAAACCTTGATGCCTGCACTGCGGCACTTGCCAACAGCGTCAGGGACGGCCGCCCGGGGAGGGTCAATCATGGACATGAGGCCCACAAAGCAGAGGTTGTCCGTGGTGAAGTTCACATCGTCACAGTCGAAGGCAAAGCCCTTGGGGAACTGTTCCTCGGGCAGATAGTAATGGCAGAAACCTGGTGACGGGCACAAGGAAGGGCATATAAAGGTGCCAGCCTCAGGACCACCATGTCCACACCCCTGCTCCCAGCTGTCTGGATTCCCTGCAGTCTCCCCACACAGCTGGGAGTCAACCCACATTCATTTCTCAGCAGCAACCTCATTCACTTGCTCATTCATTCATTCATTCACTCATTCATTCATTCACGGTGCATTCTGGCTCCCAAGGGTCCTTAGAGCCGGACCTGTTCCTGCCCCACCCATAATACACACCCAGCACACGCTCGCCCAGGCCACCAAGCTCCAGGTAGGCATTCTGGAAGGCCTCCTTCATCTCCTCATCCAGTGGCTGCTCTTTGCCCTGCAGGAGGATGGTGGCACAGCGGTCCAGAATGCGTTCAGGGGCGCCCTTCATCACCAGCAGATATCGGTTGTCGTTGGGGTCTTCAGTCTCATGGATGGATAGCTGCAACAGAGTAGGGGGTCTACCTAAGCCATGCCTGCGGAGACCTGGAGGCTGTCTGCACTGAGCTAGAGAAGCACACCTTCCCCGTGTCAGGATAGGACAGGCGGCTAAGAGCATGACCCGCATCTCTCTAGGCCTTTTCCTGTTTCTCAAGTCTCCTGGAGATCTCTGTCCAACTGTTTCCTGTCTCTGTCCATCTCTCTCACAGAAATTCCAACTGTTTGTGGGTCATATACTTTCTCTCTGCCTTTTCCAGACTCAGTGTACAGCCATCCCAAATCAAGCAATTAGCTTGCCCGAAGAGTACCTAGAATCCAACTCCTTCTCACTTTCCTCTGATGTGTTTGCTCCTGATCCAGCTATCATCAACCTTCACTTGAATCCTTGCATCTACTTTCCCTACATCAGCCAGTTTGTGGCCAAAGTTCAACAGCAGAGCATTGGCCTAGAATCCCCAGTGAGGGGCTGGGGTGTGGCTCAATGGTAGAGCCCCTGCCTAGAATTCCCAGTGAGGGGCTGGGGTGTGGTTCAGTGGAGAGCCCCTGCCTAGTATCCCCCAGTGAGGAGTTGGCTCAGTGGTAGAGCCCTGTCTAGAATCCTCCAGTGAGGGGCTGGGGTGTGGCTCAGAGGTAGAGCCCCCTGCATAGAATCCATCAAGAAAAGGTAGGGGTGTGGTTCAGAAGTAAAGCAGTTGCTAACATAGGATCCTGGATTCCATTCCTAGTCTAAAGAAAATAAAAGCTAAAAAGAAACCATAAGTCAGTGAAAAATGCAGCAAGCACTTCGGCAAAGAGGTCAACAGTGGAAACGGCCAAACTGTTCATCAACAGATGAAGGGATCAACAAGACGTGACATAGTCACACAATGTACACTTTTTCTCCTAAAGCGGCTGGGCATGGCGGCTCACACCTGCCACCACAGTGCTTGTGAGGCAGAAGCAGGGAGTCACCATGAGTTTGAGTCTTGTCAGGGCTACATAGTGAGTTCTAGACCAGACTGGGTTATAGAGTGAGACACAGAAAACAGAAAAAGAGTAAATAGATTAAAAAGTCACAAGGAGCCAGGTAGCTGTAGGGATAAGTCCCGCCCCTAAGGGGGCGTGTTCGCCTCAGGCTAATGTTTGCCTATAAATTTGGCGAGCGTGCTCCCAGCTGCTGCTTCTCCTTTCCAGGTCTCCGCTGGAACGGTGGTTCTGAAGTCTATTTCTCCATTAAAGCTGTATATATATTTTTACAATCTGTCTGCATTCGTTTACGCCATTACAGGTAGCAGTGGTGGCACACGTCTTTAGCCCCAGCACTCTGGAGGCAGAGGCAGGTGGATCTCTGTGAGTTCGAGGCCAGCCTGATTTACAGAGTGAGTTCCAGGACAGCCAGGGCTACAAAGAGAAACCCTGTCTTGAAAAACGAAAACAACAAAGTCATTAGGAAGCTGGTGGCATGACTCAACCGGTAGAGGTGATTGCTGTGCAAGCCTGAAGACCCGAGTTCAATACCTGAAACTTCCATAAAGGTAGGAGAGAACCAATTCCACAAAGTTGTCATCTGACCTCCGCAAGCAACCACTGCCATCATGTACACACAATAATATATATTTTTAAAAAAGTGTGAGGCTCTGGTGGACATGCGGGTGGATCCTGAAAATGAGGCGGAGTGAAATAAAAGGGGTTTTTAAGAAGGCCAAGTATTACATGATTTCATTTTTCTACGAGACGGTGAGAACAAGTGAATCCACAGAGACAGAAAGTAGGTTAGTGTTTGCTGAGACGGGGTTGGGGCTTGCTGGAGAAGGGGTGGGCAGAAACTGAGAGAGTGCGGGGTTTCTTTCTGCGGTGATAAAACACAATCTAAAATTGTCTCTGTGGGTGGTGGCCCAAGTCCGGGTACACTAACACAGATGCTCGTGGTACGTGAGCTGTAACCTCACAAAACTGTCTGTCCTCGAGCAAGTGCGTCAAGCCCTGTCCTCCCTCTGCTTCTGGTCATGGCTCTCCCCCCGCCCCTCAGGGTCGTGGCCAGGTCTCCCCCACAGCCCCCAGGGCCCCCACGGTTCTCTAGGCCTTGTCCTCGTTCCCTTACCACGCCCGCTGCCTGCTGCCTGCACACGCTTTCCTTTAAACGTGCAGGGCTCCTGCCCTTGACCTTGGGTTACCTCCTAGGGCTAGCGACAGATAAGAAAGGGAGAGTCTCAGTGTTGCTCTCACTGCCCCGTGTGCCCCAGGACCTCAAACAGGACCAAGAGGTTCAAAAACTCTCCGGAGAATGTGCTTGAGCTGGTGGCCATGGCCCATCCCCTACCTCCCGCTTCAGCCACTTCCTCTCTCCCACTCCGGCTATCACCACCCCTCGGTTTTACAGATGGCAAACAGAGAGGTGATAAAGAGTAGTATCTTGCCCCAAAGCCACAAGGAAGCGGGACAGAGGGGGCTACACCCGGGAATCATAGAGAAACTGCAATCCCTGCTTGCAGTCCCCACGCGGTAATGTAGCTATTTCCTCCACGCCTGACATGACGGGTGCTATCGTGGAGCCGAGTTCCCCGTGGTGACCCACAGAAGGCTTTCGCCCACAGTGACAGCTAGTCTGTGATGATGGTGGCCAGGCCGCTAACACCCAGTCCTCCCTCCGGTCCCCACAGCTGTCTTGGAGTTGGGACTCCAATCACACAGTTTTCATGAGTCATCACCCATGCTGGGGTGGCCGTCTTTGGTGATGCAGCTGTTTTGAGTCATTTCACGCTCCTGTAAGTAACTCCTCACTCTCGTTTCCTATCATGAACCCCAATTATCCCCTCTTTTCACCAAGCCAGACAGGGATGAAATAGTTTCCTTGGTCTGAGACCAGGGTCTCATGTAGCCCAGGCTGGCCGGGAACTCGCTAGGTAGTCGAGGATAGCTTTGATGCGCTTACCTCCACCTCCTCGGTGCTAGGATTACAGCCTGTGCCACCATGCACTGTGTAGCCCAGGTTGGCCTCAAATTCACTACGTATCTGAGGATGACCATGAACTCCCGATCTTCCTGCCTCTACCTCCCAAGCGCTGGGCTCATGGGTGCTCTCTAACACACCCAGCTCAAACAGACATTTCTTCATATCAATCCAGGAAGGCTCACACAGTCTGCAGAGCTGGAGTTCGTACCTGGTACTTATTGGTGGAGTTGAAGGGAATCTCCGCCACTTTCTTGTTTCGCTCGCGCATCAGCTTCACGGACCCCGAGGATAGCTCGATGCACTTGAGCAGGGCAGACTCAGAGGCATCACCGGCCACGTCCCTCTGCGGCAGGAAGAAAGCCTGGTCAGTCAGATGTGGGGAGGGGGGAGGGAAAGAAGAAGGGGGAGGATGTGTGGGGTCAGAGTGGGCAGGCAGCTGCACCCACCTTGAGCACAGGGATGTTGTCCTGCCCGCCCTTGAAGACAGCCCTGTTGCAGAGTCCGGCGATGTGGGACAGAGCCACCCAGGTGTGTGAGCTCTTGTCGAAAGAGGTCCCTATAGGAGTCACGTGTGAGGCCACGAGGCCCCCTGGGACCAGGTGCCCCAGTCCCCACCCTGAGCTCCCACCGACCTGACTGATCCTCAGTGGTGTCTGCCTCATGGATCTGGTTGTCAAACCACATGTGGGCGACAGTCATGCGGTTCTGGGTGAGGGTGCCCGTCTTGTCCGAGCAGATGGTGGAAGTGGAGCCGAGGGTCTCCACTGCCTCCAGGTTCTTCACCAGGCAGTTCTTGCGAGCCATGCGCTTGGCGGTCAGGGTCAGACACACCTGGAAGACGGGCAAGGACAGGGGATCCGTACAGAGGTCTGCAGTTCACCTGCCTGGCCTCAGCTCAAATCGTGAAGACCACCCAGGCCAGGGCTGTGGAGTGAGTGTTAAATATTGGGGTGGTAGGGGTGGTTGGGGTGGTAGGGGTGGTTGTTGAACAACTGACAGGTGCAGATATGGCCTGAAAACACAGCAGAATGTTCTCAGAGGCAGTAGGTACAACAGACTCACACTCAAAACAACTAACGTGGGGGCCTGGAGAGACAGCTCAGCGAATAAGAGCACATACTGGTCTTGAGAGAGGACCCGAGTTTGGCTCCCAGCACCCACATCAGGCAGCTCACAAATGTCCCCAAATAAGTAACAATTAAAATTTAAAAAATAAAATGGGAAGAACTAGGAGGAACGGAGGGAGGGGAAGCTGCAGTCAGGGTGTAATTTTTTTTTGTGACTGTTCTTCTGGAGGACCCAGGTTCAATTCCTAGCACACACAAAAAGAAGCTATTATTCCGGAGGACCCAGGTTCAATTCCTAGCACACACAAAAAGAAGCTATTATTCCACTTTTTTTTTTTTTTTTTGGATTTTCGAGACAGGGTTTCTCTGTGGCTTTGGAGCCTGTCCTGGAACTAGCTCTGTAGACCAGGCTGGTCTCGAACTCACAGAGATCCACCTGCCTCTGCCTCCCAAGTGCTGGGATTAAAGGCGTGCGCCACCACCGCCCGGCTTCCACTTTTGCCATGAGTGGGTACATCCTAATTTTGTGAGTTGAATTAAAAGGCAATGGTGTGGGGGAGGTGTTGAAGAGGGGGCTCAGTGGTTGTCTGCTTTTCCAGGAGACCCAGGTTCAATTCCCAGCACCCACATGGCAGCTCACAACTGTCTGTAACTCCAGTTCCAGGGGATTTGACACCCTTACACAGACATATATGCATGAAAAATACCAATGCACATAAAGTAAAAATAAATTATTTTTAAAAAGGCAATAGGGGCAGGGCTGGACAGGTGGCTCAGTGGTTCAGAGCACTTGTTGCTCTTACAGAGAACACAGATTTGGTTCCCCACACCCTCATGGTAGCTCATAACTGTCTGTGATTCCAGTTCCAGGGGATCCAATGCTTTCTTCTGACCTTGAAGGGCATCAGGCACACACATGATACACACACATATAGGCAGGCAAAACACTCAGACCCATAAAATAAAGTGGGCTTTTTTTTTTTTTTAAGGTGTTGACCTAGAGAGCCGGCTCAGCAGGAAGAGCACTTGTTGCTCCAGTTCCAGGGGGTCCTGGCCCCAGTTCCCCTCTCTTGGGGTTCAGCCTTACCGTGACAGTAGCCAGCAGCCCCTCTGGCACATTGGCCACGATGATGCCGATGAGGAAGATGACAGCCTCGAGCCAGGTGTATCCCAGAATGAGAGAGAGAATGAAGAAGGAGACGCCCAGGAACACAGCCACGCCAGTGATGAGCTGGATGAAGTGCTCGATCTCAATGGCGATGGGCGTCTTGCCCACCTCCAGGCCTGAGGCCAGGGTGGCAATGCGGCCCATGACGGTGCGGTCGCCTGTAGCTACCACCACACCCCGAGCGGTGCCTGTAGGGCCAAAGGGAGAGGTTGGGGCCCGCTAGGACTCAGAAGGCTGCAGGTACCCCTCTTTCTGGGTCACATCTCTCCTTTTGTGCCCCTGGGGCCCCTCCTTCACCTTCCACGCAGTTGGTAGAAAAGAAGGTGATGTTCCGGGTCTCCAGGGGATTGTCGTGTGTGCAGTCCGGGGAGCGGGTCTGGGGCTCAGATTCGCCGGTCAGGGAGGAATTGTCCACCTGAGGATGGAGCAGCATGGGTAAGGTTCCACACAAGGCCCAGGAACAGAGAGCAAGGAACCAAGGGGCCCTGGAGGAAAGCCTGTCCCAGGAAGTGACAGAGAAAAAGGAGGGGAGCCCTGTTTGACTTGTGGCATCTGGGAAACCAGGCGGTAGGATACTAAAAGGTCACTAGGCAGGAATAGCACCTCTGGCCTAAAGTCTAAAGTCCTTCAGAATTCTTGTGGGATGAGCATGGGTCTAGATTACTAGGTCTGAAGAAAGGCTGGGGCCTGGGCTCCTGTGTCTGAGAGAGGAGGGCTGGGCCTGGGCTCTTGCGTCTGAGGGAGGAGGGCTGGGCCTGGAGTCCTGCGTCAGAGGGAGGAAGCTGGGCCTGGAGTACACTTTTAATCCCTGGGTCTGAGGGAAGAGGGCTGGGCCTGGGCTCTTGTGTCTGAGGGAGGAAGCTGGGCCTGGGCTCTTGTGTCTGAGGGAGGAGGGCTGGGGCTGGATCCCTGGGTCTGAGGGAAGAGTGTTAGGCCTAGATTCCCTGGTCTGAGGGAAGAGGCTGGGGTCTGGAACTCTGGAGTCTATTGAAGGTACTCGGGATTTTCCTCCTTGGTCCTGAGAGTGGAGAGCAGTGCTGGAACCTTGAGCACTGACCCACCTTGCAGCCATGGGCTGAGATGATGCGAAGATCAGCTGGAACCCGGTCCCCACCCTTGATCTCCACCAGGTCGCCGACCACCACCTCCTCGGCATTCACCTGCATCTTCTCGCCTTCCCGGATCACGAGGGCTTGCTGAGTGTGAGACAGAAATGTCAGCCCTTGAACTTCCCCGCCTGGGAGTCCCTGGGCACAGCCCACCTGGCCACGTCCTTCTGTCCCCGTGCTGGGCCCTCCTCACCTGGGGAACCATGTTCTTGAAGGATTCCATGATCTTAGAACTCTTGGCTTCCTGGTAGTAGGAGAAGCAGCCTGTGATGATCACCACAGCCGCCAGCACGATGCCCAGGTAGAGCTGTGGGGACACACCAGGATACGGTGTTATGACAGTCACGCACACTCCCTGCCCGCCTCCACTCCCAGGCCTGCGAGGGAACTTTGTGGACCTATCTGTGTCCTTACTCTTTGTGTGTCTGTCTGTTGTCTGTTTGTACGCCTGCAGGTCTCGCCTTGCATTTGCAGGACTGTGTGCTTAAGTCTTCGTTACAGCGCATCTTTGTGTTTATTATTATTAATTACATTATTCTTTCATGACTACATTTCATTTATGTGTGCATGTGTGTTCACGTGTGCATGGCGTGCACACATGGAGGCTAGAGAACAACTTCAAATTACATCCCTCGGGCACCGTACCTTTTATATTTCTTTTTTCTTTTTTTCTTTTTTTTAGTTTTTTGAGACAGGGTTTCTCTGTGGTTTTGGAGCCTGTCCTGGAACTAGCTCTGTAGACCAGGCTGGTCTCGAACTCACAGAGATCCGCCTGCCTCTGCCTCCCGAGTGCTGGGATTAAAGGCGTGCGCCACCACCGCCCGGCTATATTTCTTTTTTTTGTTTTTGTAGACAGAGTTTCTCTGTGTAAAAGCTTTGTGGACTAAGCTGGCTTTGAACTCAGAGATCCACCTGTCTCTACCTCTGGAGTGTTAGTATTACAGGCATGCGCCACCACCGCCTGGCTCCTTTTATATTTTTTTGAGACAGGGTCTCTCACGTCCTAAAGCTTACCAAGTGGGCAAGGCTGCCGGCCCATCAGTTCCAGGGGTCAGCCTGCCTCCATCTCCACAGCACTGGGTTACAAGCGCTTGCCATCACCACGAATTCTGGGGCTTGCACTCAGGTCCTCAGGCCTAAAGGGCAAGTGCTTAACCCCCACCTCTCCCATTTTCCTTTTTGAGACATAGCCCAAGCTAGTCTAGCACTTGCCACATAGCTGAGGATGACTTTGAACTCTTGATCCTCCTGCCTGCTTCCTCTACCGTGTTGGGAATTCAAGGATGTCCCATCACATCTGGCTTTGCTTTCTTGTAGTTTGTTTTTCAGATAAGGTCTCTGTAGCCCTGGCTGTCTTGGAACTCACTCTGTAGAGCAAGCTGGCCTTGAGTTTTTCATCCTCCTGGCTTAACCTCCTCAACACCGGTGTGACAGGCGCTGGCCATCATGCCTGGCTCTGCAGATCTGCTTTTGTACAGACTGCACCTGTGTGTGTGCCTCCTATGGGGTAACTGGGTTTGAACCTGTGTCCTCTTACTGGGACTCTCCACGTTCACTCCTTGTATACACGTGAAGATCCCTATGTAGTTGTGTGGGTGTCTGTGATCACAGGCATGAGAATTGTAACAGCCTTGTCGCACACCTGTCTCCTGTGCGGAGTTAGATGAACCCCGACCTTCCTCCTCATCCCTAGTCATTTGTTAGGCTGTGACCATCTGGTAGGCACCTGTCTCCAAAGCTGCTGAGGTGGGAGAGCCTCAAGCCGGAACTCTAGTTCATTCCCTACCTCTCTCTCCTCTTCAATCAAGGTCTCTTGGAGCTCACTCAGACAGACAGTGAACTCCTGATCCTCCTGCCTCAGCCTCCCCAGTGCTTGCATAACAGGCTCACACCCACCTCCCCAGTGCTTGCATAACAGGCTCACACAGCTACACCCAGTTTGGTGTGGTGCTGACGATCAAACCTAGACCTTCATGTGTGCTAGGTAACCACTCTACCAGCCAAACTATGCAGTTTCTTTCCTTTTTTACAATGAAAAATTATGGGCTCATGCATTCTTTCTTGTGAACAGGGGGTGTGCATGTGTGCATGCACCATGGCATATGTGGAAGCCAGACATTAGGTGTTGGCTCCACTTTTCACCTTAAAAGAGGGCCTCTTGGTTTTTTGTTTGCTTTTTTTTTCATTTGTTTATTTAGTTGAAAAAAATTTCTGCCTTTTTGTTTGCTTTTTTGGTTGTTTTGAGACAGGATTTCTCTGTAGCTAAGGAGCTTGTCCTGGAACTCACTCTGTAGACCAGGCTGTCCTTGAACTCACAGAGATCCACCTGCTTCTGCCTCACAAGTGCTGGGATTAAAGGCGTGCACCACCACCACCCAGCTGTTTGGTTTTTTTTTTGTTTGTTTGTTTCCTTTTGTTTTTTTGTATCTGTGCACACCACATGTGCCTGGTGCTGAGAGTCCAGAAGGGGGTGCTGGATCTCCTGGAACTGTTCTTGTAGATGCTTGTGAGCCACCATGTGGCTTGGGAACCAAACCCAGGCTCTCGACTAGAGCAGCAAATACTCGTGGTCACTAAGCCATGGCTCTCACCCTGCATCTCTCTTTTACCCCAACTGCATACTTCAGGCTGGATTCTCCTGTTGTCCCCCCATCTCCCCACAGAAGTACTGGTATTACAGGCGCGTGCCAGGGTGGATGCTTCATGTGAGTGCTGAAGATTCGAACTCAGGCTCTCAAGGCTGTATGGCAAGTACTTTACCTATTAAGTCTTCTCCCTAGCCAACATTTTTTTTGAGACAGGATTCTCCTATACAGCCTAGGTAGACTCGAACTCATAATCTCCCTACCTCAGATCTCTGTGTGAGGGAATAACAGTTGGTGCGACACATGTCCTCTATGAATGCAGAGGACTGAGCCCAGCTCCCCATGAAAGTTGGCCAAATAAATGCCCTACAACTGAGCCACACCCAGCTGTCTCAGGCTGTTTGGGGCAGTGGTTTCCTTATTTTTGATCTTGTGTTCTGAGGGGTAATTGTGACCGTTGGGAGGTGAGAGGTGAGGAGGCTCAGGAGGTCTAGACGGGCATATGTGTCTGTGTTCCTCAGTGGCCAGGGTGTGGGGGCCTACTCACGTTGTCACCAGAGGGGTCATCTTCAGTCCCCGCCTGGATGCCATAGGCCAGGAAGCAGAGGATTGCCCCGATCCACAGAAGGATGGAGAAGCCCCCAAAGAGCTGTCGGCAGAACTTGACCCATTCTGGGGTAGTGGGTGGTGGTGTGAGCGCATTAGGCCCATCTCGGGCCAGGATCTCCTGGGCTTTGCTGTGTGTCAGGCCCTAGAAGACACGGCACTCATGTGGGAGCCTTCCCAGAGAAGCCCCCCCCCCCAGATCAAATCCACCGCCCACAAGGACCCAGAACTGCCAGCTTCCAGCCCTCCTCCCTCAGAGCCCTGTCCCGCCCCTCCACACCTGCACGCAGTCAGTGTTGTATTTCCGGCAGACCTCTTCTACAGACATCTTGTGCTCTGTCTGGAGAAGGATTTGGGGGAGATTGTCATAATCTCACACAGCTTCTCTGGGCAGGCGGGACCATGGTGGGGTGACACTAACAAGGCGGTGACGCTTACCATAGCCACCTCCTTCTTGAGGTCATCCAGATCCCGGCGCTCTTTGGCCTTGCTCTTCTTGGGCGAGCCCTTGTCATCTTTTTTGTCCTGCGAGGTGGCGACACGATAGCTGTCAGAGCCACCAGACTGCGGGCGAGAAGGGGTTCCAGAGCGACACCGGCCCCCAGCGCCTGGCTCTCATTCTGGCCTGGCCTCTCCGTGCCTCATTGCCTTTCTGGTGTCTTTGGGCATCTCCCAGAACCCCCCCCCCCCACTTGTCTCATCTAGTTCGTCTCTGTGTCTGGTTAGAGGTATCTCTGGGACTTGAGGTTGTTTGTCTCCTTCCTCATGTCTATGAGTCTCTCCCCTTCCCTACTTCAGTTTTTTAAAAACATTTATTTAATGTGCAAGTGTGCTATAGTGTATGCGTGGTCATAGGACAGTCTGCAGGAATCACTTCCCACCATGTCCTGGGAATCAAACTCAGGCCGTCAGGCTAGTAGGGAAACTCCTTAGCCCACTGAGCCTACTCACTGTCCCCTTTAACTTATTAATATTAATATTACAATTAAGAAATGGGGGTCTTGTTTTTTAAGCCCAGGTTGTCCCAGAACTTCCTATGCATCACAGACTGGAACTCATAACCATCCTCCTGCCTCAAACTCCCAAGTGCTGGATATGGTCTTGAACCACCATGTCTGTGTGTGTGTGTGTGTGTGTGTGTGTGTGTGTGTGTGTGTGTGTGTGTGCGCGCTCATCTTTGAGACAAGGTCCCATACAGTCTAGGCTGGTCTTGAACTCGCTATGTAGCCAGGCTAATTTCTGTTCCTCCTGCCTCCAGCTCTGCAGTGCTGGAACCAACCCAGGGCTTTGCATATGTGAGGCCAGCGCTCTGCCCACTGAGCTGCGCCCCAGCATTCAATGTATCCTTTTGTTTCTTTTCCTCGGGCCTGTTGAACTTTCCTGGACTGCTGTCTCTGGCTTTGTGGCTGTCCTCAGCATCCATCTTTCTCTCTGCTCTGTCTCGCTAGCTGTTTGTCATTTATTTGCTAGCTTGTGCGCGTCTCCTTCTGCCTCTGTGTCTCTCCTCTCATTTGGTGCTGTCTGTCTTTCTGTCCCTGGCTCTTGCCATCTGTCTCCGATACTATCTCAATACTCAATCTCTGAGCCTTTGGTCCCCTCTATTTCCCAGGTGGCATCTGCTGAAATCTCAGGTCACCTCTGAGGGCCCGTGTTGTTGTCTTGCTCTGCAGGGGCGGTGCCATTATTCTTATCTCCTCAGGGCATTTCCTGGGGTCACTGCCTCGTTTTTGCCTGTGGCACCTCTTCTCTGGTTTGTCCATCTTGCCCTAAATCTTTCTCTCTGTCAGTTTTTCTCCCTTACTCTCTCACTCTGGGATCTTCCTGCCTCCATCCCTTTATGTGTCTCTGTCTCAACTAGAGATTCCCTCTTTCTTTCTTAGACTGCTTTTTTTTTCTGTCTGCCTGCCCTCTCCCCCACAGGTATCTTACTATGTAGATCAGGCTATTCAGACCCCTCCCCCACAGGTATCTTACTACGTAGATCAGGCTAGTCTCCATTCCTGGTGGGCCTCCTGCTCCTGCTTTTTAAACGTCTGGCTGCCAGGCAGGAGCAGGACACCCAGCTCTGACTGCCTGTGTCTGTCTCTCTCCTTGCTCTACTTAGTTTGATCTCTGCACGCTTTGGCGCCTGACTTTCCAGTGCAAGGTCTCCATGGAGGTCACTGCCTGTCTTCCCCTGCTCTTTGCTTGGCCGGTCTCCTACACTGTGGATGCCTCAAAGGACTCAGCCGATCTTGGGGGATCCCCAGAGGCCAGGGAAATCAGGAGAGGAAGGGGCACTCCAGATGACAGCTGGGACAAAGGCTCTGGTGGGAGGCAGTGTGCTACCTATCAGTAGTCATGGGCTTAATGGGCAAGGTGTGACTCTGATTTTTCTGAGGACAGCTGTGTAATCTTGAACAGTCAGGACTCGAGGACCGAGCAAGAACTGGGAGGGGGTACTGAAGAGCAAGGAAAAAAAAAAGCCTTAGGCCCGGACTGAGTTCCGATTTGGTGACCTGGGCAGGTGGGGAGCATGGCATCCGAGGCTGGCAGGCTCGGTGGGTGGAGGCTCAATGCTTGCTGAGGGCTGCAGACAGATCCTGCAGGCCCAGGGCCAAGCTGGGATCCGAGGCTCAGCACAGCTCAGCGTTAATCTCCTTGTGACCTTGTAGCAGTCTGACTTGCCTGCTGTCTGCCCCCAGACCCAGGGCTGACTTTGGAGTATAGGGAGGAGCCACAGCCTTAGAAGCCTGGGAATTCCAAGGAGGGGGTGCACTGGAGAGGCGGGAGCTTGGCTCCTGGCCAGCCCTGCAGCAGTACTGCGCCTCAGACAAGGAGGCACGGAGACTTGGGGTGATCCTCCACCCTCCTGAATTATGGGCTGCAGGGTGGCGTGTCTACCTCTGCAGATTGAGGCAGGAACAGGGAGGGATGTGAGGATAGCAAGTCAAGGTGGAGAAGTGAGAAGGGTGACAGGCACAAGAAGAGATGGGGTCTTGCAGAAATAGGGGAATCAGCTACCCCATTCCCAAATCCCTAGGGAGCTGCAGTGTGGGCCCTGACACAGAAGGGTTGGGACCTGGACCCCTAGGTGTGAGGGAAGAGGCTGGGCCTGACCTCCAGGGTCTGAGGGAGGGGGACGGGGGTCAGAACCCTTCTGTCTGAGAAGGGAGGGCAGGAGCCTGGACCTTTGGGAAGGACAGTAACGCCCACGCCCCTGGCAACCCAAGCCTTAGTTCCTGCTTGCCCTTGCCATGACCAGCCTCCCTTGAGGGTGGCTTCCATCTGTTGGCACGAAGAACTGAGGCTTTCCCAGGGAAGGCAAGAAGACCAGATGGGCACACTGCGGGGCAGGAGCACCTCTAGGGCTGGGGGACATGCCTGTCTTGCTGCAGTCCGCCTCTGCGGCTCCTAGCCATTTCCCATGCGGTCTGCCTCCCTGCCACCTGCGTGGCTCACACAGCCTCTGCACGCCATTGCCCCCACCCCAGGGTACCTGTGACGTCCTTTCTAAACCTCTACCTCAGCCTACCTGCTGAGCCCAGCCTCCTCTTCCCATCTCTCGGGTGGGCTATTTGTTTGTTTCTTTATTATTTGGGTAGAAATGTCGTTCCCTCTCTCTCCGTGTCAGCCTCAGTTTCTCATTTTGTCTTTCTGTGTCTTTCCACTTCTGTCTGCCACCTCAGTCTCTCTCTTGGCGTCCATGTCTTGTCCCTTTCTTTGTTTTTCGGTGTCTCTCTCCCATGGTCTCTGCCCATGTCTGTCTCCCCCACATCTAAGTCATTTCCTTCCCCACCTCATCCCCACTGCCCGAAGCACGGCACCCCTCCCTTCATAGCCAGTTTCCACATTCCCCAGCTTCATCCCACTTACCTGAAGCCACCACGGACTCTCATCTCCCCCTTTCTCCCCTAATCCTCCTCCACCTAGTTCTCCTTCCCATCCCCCCTTGCCCACCCAACCCCCACACCAGTAGCTCCATCCCCCATCTTCATCCGTAGGCCCTTCAGCCTCCATCCGCCATCTTTCTCCCCATCTTTCATGTTCCCTTTGGCTCCCCCATGGTGACCCTTTCTCTTTATCCTGTGGCCCCCGCAACCCATCCACTGCCTTCCCTGACAGACCCCCCCAGGTCCCACCCCAGACACACAGGGAGGAATCCAGGGCCGCAGCAGGGTCAGGTGGTCAGTCAGGGGAGGAGGCTGCATCTGCTGGAGAGACGCACAGACAGAGAAGGACACACGGACACGGAGGCAAGGACACAGCCAGGCATGCAAGCTCCCCCTCCACCACATGGCTGTGCTTGTACATCCTTAGCCAGGCACTTGTCTGTCAGCCATTTCTCTCCTGCTCCTCCCCCTCCTCCCAGCCTTCATGTCTGTTCCCCCCAGATTAAGGCCCCCCGCACAAACTCTGCAGCCCCAAGTCGGTCACTGCAGATCACCCTTATCCAGGCCTGGAAGGAGAAAGAGAGGTCATCTCATGTCCATCCCATAGCCTGTATTTATCTCCATTGGGCCAGGGGACCCGGGGAGCGGAGGGGGTCTTCAATGCCCCCTAGACACACTAACAGAGCTCTCAGACACACCCAGACAGGTTGCAGGCTTTTAGACGGAGTGGGGGAGGGCACAGATGGCAGCAGACCCTGCTGCTAGAGGGAGTCGGGAGCATGCACGCACGCACGCATTCACCCTCAAGCAATTGCACTCCTGCAACGGGCACACGAGCAACCGCACAAGGTCAAACCGAGATGCTAAGGGTTAGCCCCCTCCGCCGTAGACAAAACTACCAACATGCGCCACAGACCCCCTTCGACTCAGTAACCCACTCTCTCTGACACACCATCACACGAACTGGTCAGGTCAGCCGGCACGAGGGTCCCCGCAGACTGGGCCCCAGAATTCAGGAATGCGGGAGCCCCCCAACTCCCGCAAAACCCAGAGTCACTGAACCCACAATGTCACACACACGCAGTGCCCTGCCGACCCCTGCACCTACCCCCATCTTGGCGGCTCCGTGGGAAGAGCGGCGGACGAGCTGCTAAGCGGTGGCCGCCGGGAGGGCTCAGGCGCGGGCTCGGGCTGATGGGCCTCTGCAGCGCCCGCGCCGCGGTGGGAGCGTGCGTCTGTCGGTCCGTGGGTCCCACCGCACAGAGGCTGCGGCGGCCGGGGCCTCCGCCTCCTCATATGCCCGCGCCCGCGGGGGGAGGCGGCGCCGGCCAATCAGGAGCGGTTATAAGATGACGGACAGCCCGAGGCCCGGCCCCCGGTACTGCAGCTGTACTCCCCTTCCTCCCCACCGCTCCAACCTTGTCTCTGCAAAGTGGCGGCGCCACCGGGGAGCTGAGCACAGTGGGGGGTGGGGATCCCGGACACCCCACGGTGGATGGTAGACCTAGAGACCCCCCTCAATGCAGGGAGGGACCTCAGGGATGGAGGCTCTGAGGGAGGAAGCACCCCGGAAACTGCCTTCTTCTGGGAGTGTTGTGGGCACAGGGTAGGAAGCAAGCCCCAGTGAGCTGCAGTAATGCAGGGCCCTAGACGACCACCATCTTGCAGTATGTAGAGGGACCCCAGGAGTCTGTGCTGGACACTGTTCAGGAAGAAGATACTGCAGGAGAGGATATTGGTGGGGAAAGCTCCCGAATTGAGGAGGAGTATTGCAAAGACAGGAAGGAGTCCTAAGACCCTGCTCACTGTGTCCCAGCCCTGACTGAGCTACCCAATGAGATACCACCACACATCACACAGGAGACACGACGAAGCCAGAACACAAGAGGAAGCCCCAGGACGCATCTGCACCCCATTAGACACCACCACAGGCTCACAATCATATCTCAGTCACACCTTCACACACAACACCAGTATCCTTCAACCAGAGGCTCAAAAACCAGTAGGAGGGGAATCCACGAAGAGCACACAGTTCTCACACCCACCACAGCCGCACAGAACCACAGTCACGAGGCGGAAGTGCTGTGGAGAGGGCCCACGCCCTCAGAACACCACCCCATAGATTTGCATCACACACTGCACCACAACTGACCTTGCACCATCTTACACAGAACCAACAGAGTTCTCCCCTTGGCCATTGCACACACGTAGGATGCACACTTTCTTCAGATACCACTGATGTATGTACATGCCATCAAACACACCTAAACACACAGTGCTCCCCAGTGGGTCAGGGCATGAAACATGGTACAAACTGGACACATATGTGCTGTGAATGACAGGCAAGAATGTACAGACTCACACGTGACACAGTCATTCAGAACCAAACCACGGAGTACCATCCCACACATCATATTGTCATGTATGACTTTGCTGCACCTCCAACATCCGAACATCCCTGCCCACACACCACACCCACACCACAGTGTGTGTAAACAGGCACACACACACACACACACACACACACACCACCCATTAGTTTCCACACTAGAGCCGGGGGGAGTCAGAGCCTCCTGTCTCCACCTTGAGAGCACTTTGCTCATGAGGACATTCCTGACTCTCCCTGGAAATGTTAGTAGAAATTAGGGGTGGGGCCAGGAGGTGGGAGTGAGCCTGGCTTGTGGGATCAGGGTGTGGTGCGTATTAAGATTAAGACAGTGTGCACACCTTTAATCCCAGCACTGAGGAAGCACAGGCTGGCAGATCTCTATGAATTCAAGGCCATCCAGGTCTAGACAGCAAGCTCCAGGGCAGCCAGGGATGCATAGGGTGACCTTGCTCACAAAAAAAAAAAAAAAAAAAAAAAAAAAGGATGATACTGACTTCAAGGGGACATCCGAAAGACTGAAAACCAGAGAAAGGGACACAGAGACACTGACAGATGGCCTTGGGCAGGAATAGCTAGGACCACAGTAGAAGGAGGAAGGGGGCTTCCCCTAGCACCTAGAGCTTCTTCACAACCCTGTTCTCTGATGGCCTGTTCCCTCTCTCCCACTGTCCTTTGTTGCCATGGTAACAGGAAGGCTGACTCTGCAGCAAAGGAGGTTGGGCCTGCAGATCAGCCTTGTTGCCATGGAGATGAGAAGTAGGAGGAGCCCCATCTTTCAGCTCAGGTGCTTTGCTCTCAGACACCCCTTCCTAAAATCTGTTCCCCTATCTCCGGGATGGAGGGACTGTAACCAACATTTATCCATTTGTCCCTCCCTTTTCTCAATATGGAGGTCTGTGGCTGATCCACAGAGGACAGGGTTAGAGAGGCAGGGAAGGCTGGGGAGGGGGTCTCAGACCCAAGGAAATATGTACTTGTCCTTTCTTCTAGCCAGGCTGGGGGTCAGAGGACCCCCACATCCCACCCCAGAAACAGGCTCAGGCTCCCTCATGTAATCCCTTCTCAGACACTAGCCTGGCTAGACTGATGACTGGTGCATCACGCTCCCAGCGCTCTGCAGAAGTAGTGGGGGAGGGAAAAGACTTCGGAAGGTCACCGGGATGGAGGACGACAGCAGAGCTTACAGGGAGAGGTGGAAGGAGTGAGATCAGAGCTACAGATAGGAGCCATCCCAGAGCCAAAGAGAATTACAGACACAAGACAGAAGAAAAGATCTGCGAAGGCAGAGGAGGAAAAACAAAATAAAGCAAAATAGGAAGACTGTAGCAGACATGTTCACTGAGAGTGACGGACACGGAGAACCTTAGAATGCTGGACAGAGGACAGGTTTGCCAAACATGGAGACTTGGCGACAAAACGGGGAGAAACTTGGTGGGTTCAGAAATAAGGACAGACCCTAGAGACGAGCAGTCTCTTGCTATTGGGATAGAAAGGGGAAAGCCAGAAAAATCCGCAATGATAGCCACTTCAACCCCAGGGTAGGGTGATTAATCAGTTCCTTAGAGAGAGCTAGAGAAAGCAAAGATGTTGGGGATGGTCTGGAATGGCAAACAAAGCAAGAGTCTGAGACACAGAAGCGGCCAAGTGGAGACTGAGGACACAGCGTTAAGTAGCCTGACATGGAGGTGCGGGGTGGGGGTCTCTTGGGGCGTGGCCTTCTGCCAGGGGACCACGGAAGTCTGGGCAGACGCTGGGTTGCTGCGCGCCAGGCGGGCAGCGTGGGTGCTGAAACGGACAGCTCCGGAGTACCAGTGGAGTCTGAAGGGCGGGCCCAGCTCCTGCCCTCACCAGCTCCGGGTTCTTAATACATTCTCTTCAGAGTTCGGGTCCCCCTCAGTCTTCCTTTAGCTTTCTATGACTTCCTGTCTGTCACCCCAATTCCCTGTGCCCTTTATCTTCCGTTCCATTTGAGTTCCCACTCCCCCACCCCCGCCTGACTCTGTCCCCTTCTGCAATCTCTGTCTCTAAGAATCTCTCCCTCTGCCCCCGCCCCCTTCTTCTCGCCTCTATCTAGCCCTCACCCGTTCTGTCCCCAAGATCTTTCCTCTTCCCTATTTGTCTGCTTCTCCCCACCCCCGCAGCATCTCTCTCTCCCTTTCCTGCTCGGCCTCGATCTGGCTCAGGCTGTGTGACCTTCAGTCGTCCTCTCTCCACAGAAACCTCGAGCGGCGAGGAAGGCGGGGACAGAAGGCAAGCCCACACTTCTCCCTGCTCAGCCTGCCCTCAGCCCCCTTCCTCCCCGCCTTTGCTTCCCCGCTTGAGGGCTGGGAAGGGACTTAACTTCAAGGATCAATCACTCTCGAAGGTGGCTTCACAGGGGTCACACACGCGACCTCCAAGTTCTCAATTCTTTATAGCCTAGTACCATACCGCCATTATAGGTGCCACCCCAGGCTGTAACAGTCCCCAGGTTCTCCCATCCTCCAGCCCCATCTGGTTTCATTCTTTCCGTGTCTTCCCTCCCAGTGTCTCCACCCTTCCAGATCCTGCATCTCTCCATCTGTCTCAGGGTCTCTGTCCTGAGAGAAGGAAGGTCAATAGAGAAGGGGCTGCTGCCGGGACCTGAGCTGACCTGCATGCTTGCGGTCACTGCCCAAGGTGACGAGTGCGTGAATCTCCTGCTGTTCTTGCGGACTCCCAGGATCTAAAAACGCCCATTGACCTCCCACCTCCCAGAAAACCACACATATCCCTAGTTTTGGGGTTTTGTTCTTTTTTTTATTCCAACAGGGACTGAGATGTGGCAGGGGGAGGTATAGGGGCCCAACTGACCCTCTCCCTGGGGGCGTCTCATAGAAATCTGAGGTTTCTCCCCCCAAAAAAGAGAGAAAGAGAAGAGAGGAGGGGCACCAGGAGACACCCACATGTCCAGAGGCCCTCCCCACCTCCAGAAGTGTGGAGAGCCGTGTCAAGTCTTGGGGCGTCTGAGCAGTCTCAGGTTGGGGTCCTCCCCGCGGACCGCTTTCCAACTCCGGGAGCGGCCCCCACAGTCCCCAGCCCTTGGAGTCCTCGGTCTCTGCGCTCCTCCCGCCCTCGGTGCGGGATGGAATGCGGGTGTCTGCGACACCCTCGCTCGAGTCCACTAGGGGGCGCAGGCCCGCTCCGGAGCTGGGCTGGAATTCACCGGGAACTGAAGGCAAAATTGCGGCTTCCTGTCCACCTGGGGCGCATCGCGTCCCTGAAGTCAGTTGGGGCGTATGCCCGGCCCCGTCCACGGTCATTCGTGCTCGGTCAGCTCGCGGGGTCCAGTGGGGCCTGGCCGCGGTCGGGGCGGGCTGGTGGCTTCGGCTGGGGTGCCCAGGCCACGTGGGGGGGCCCCGGTCCCCGAAGCCCGCAGCGCCTGGATGCGCCTGCACTCTTGGCAGACGCGCACGTGCGTGCAGGGCGTGGGAGCCGCGGGCCGGGGCCCCCCGGGAGGCCCCGGGTCGTCCAGGAGGCGCTGCGGACCCCCGTGCGCGCCCGCGTCCCCGCCCGCGCCGGCCGAGTAGAGCTTGCCGTTGCTGAGTCGCATCTCACGGACCGCGCGCAGCGACAGCAGGGCCCGACTCGGGCCGCCCGGGCGCCGGCGCCGGCGGGAACGCGAGGTCTTGCGGCAAGACACGGCGTGGCGCAGCTCCTGCAGCATCTCCTGGCACACCGACACCTGGGGATGGCGGGACGGTCACCGCCGGGCACGACGCGCCCTCTTCCCCTCCCCCATCTCCCTTCTGCACAGCTCCTCTCCCTCCCACCCCCTCCTCACCTCCCAATTCTGTTACCTTAGCCAATGCTTGTTTTCTGTACCCTCTCTCTCCATCCCTCTCTCAGCTCCATGTTTCCTTGAGTTTGTCCCTGAACCTGCCTTTCACTTTCTGACCCCTGTCTTTCCGCACAACATTTTCTGACTGCCCCACATTATTGCAAGGCATATTTTACTGAGTGCTCAGCATTGACCTGGGCACCCCGAGTAACAACAAAGAATAATAGAGAATTCCTGGTTCTTGGGATGTAGGTCAGTGGTAGAGATCTTACCCAACACGTGTAAGGTTCTGGGTTCCATCCCCATCAATGGAGAGAGAGAGAAAAAAAATAGAGCCCAGCCCTCCTCAAGTATGTACACAGAAAACAACAAATGGGGACATAAGACATTCTGTCAGACAGGTGCTTGGGAGAGAAAACAGTCATAGTGTGTGTGGCTGGGCAGGATGCTGCAGTCTGAGACGGTGCAGAAGAGGAAGTCCTCAGTGAGACTCCGTGTGGAGGCTGCATGAGCCTCATGATAAAAGCCCCGCGGGTGGGTGAGACAGAGCTGTAACAGGAAACCCAGTGCAAAGGTGCTGAGATGGGGCCTGGCTAGGGAGGAATGGGGAGAGAGGGAGGACATGAGCAGAGGGCGGGGACCAGCTGAGTAAGGCCAGCAGACCACGATAAGGCTCGTGGTTTACTCTAGCGTCCAACAGGAGGCAAGGGAGAATTGATACAGGAGGCTGAGGGTAGAGAGTCTGCTGCAGCAGGCTGGAGCAGAGGGATGAGAGAGGCCTCTGCGTTGTCCTGTGAAGGCAGAGCCCACAGGATTTGCCGAGAAATAGTGAGGTAGAGGAAGGAGTGAGGATAGGTCATGCTCGCACTCGGCACTGGAGACTCTGCCTTGTGGAGACAGAGCAATGCAAGCTTGGACACTTGGCACTTGCTTCATTACTAGACATCCAAGTGGGACACTGTTACAGACCGTGGAGTTCATGCCTTGGGGAGCTTAGACAGGAGAGTGACTACTACAAGTTTCGGGCCAGCATAAGCTATGTAGTGAGTTCAAGGCCAGTGGGGGCTATATAACAAGGCCTTGTTTCCAAATACCAAACCAGGGTTAGTGAGATGACTAGGCCACTGGGGCCGGTTCCTTCTCTGGGCCTCACAATGGTGGAGGGAGAGAATGGACTTCTCAAAGTTGACCCCTGACCTTCACACTTGCGTCTAAACTCAAAAATTAATAAACAAAACAGTTAATCTTGGGCTGGGAGAGACACACTTTTGGGAGTCATGGCACCTAATCTCTATGTCCCACCCCTTGGCAGTTCTGTGGTCCTCTCCTCCCACATTACATCAGGATTGTGCTGAGTGACAGGATGTGACCAGAATCTTCCATTTCTCTCTTGGATCGCTGCTCTGGGGGATATGAGCTGCCCAGGCAGGAGGGCACTTAAGCAACTCCACAGAGAGGCCCTCCTTCTAGGAACAAAGGCCTCCTGCCAGCTGCCACTAAGTGTATGCATTATGCTTTTAATTCTTGCTCGGGATGCTTGATGTCCTAGGATCTTACAGGCTGGTGGAAGGCTGGCTTTCTCAGAACTGGCCATGTTTTAGAGAACAAAGGGCCAACCTTCACAACAAACCAAACAGTAGTGGGTGAACCTACAGAGACGTAGGGCTGCAGACCTAAAGCTGATGCAGGGGGATTGCCAGTTTAAGGCCATCATGGGCTAAGGGCTGAATTCAAGGTTAGACAGGATAACTCAGTGAGACCCTGTCTTAAAACAGAAAGTAAAAATAGGGCTGAGGAGATAGCTCACTGGCAGAGCACTTGCCAAGAAACTACCAATGAAGGGCTTTGTGGTAGAACATTTGCCTGGCACACTCGAGGCCCTGGGTTCTATGCTCAGTACCACAGATACGATAAAAAAAAAAAAAGACAGCCCTCATGTTCCAAGCCCACCAACCCGATTCCAACCAGCCAGTCCCTCCTCTGTCCTCTCTGTCCTCTCTGTCCTCTCTGTCCTCTCTGTCCTCTCTGCTGCATACACTCTCCGCCCTGCCTTTTCCAGGAAAACGTAAGGCAGACTGGCCCAGCCACTTCCTCACCTGCGTCCCTCTCCTGGCATGTGCCACTCCTCACAGTCTTAGACGGGCGTGATGGGGGTACGCCTGCCTGCACTGCTACCACCCGAGAGGCTGAGGCGAACTGTGGCAATCCTCCTACCTCAGCTTCTCAAGGGCTGGGATTATGCTTGGTTTGTCTGTCTGTCTGTCTGTCTGTCTCTCAAACAGGGTGTCATGTGGCTCAGGCTGGGCTTGAACTCATTAAGCAGATGTGGACAGTCCTGTGGCTGACCGTGTGCCCACCTCTGCCTCCTAAGTGCACCTCCACACCAGCTGTTTCTTTTGTATTTCAGTATCCTGCTTCTCAGCCTCGGGGATCCTTTGTCCAGTTCTCTGACCTGTCACCTCCTTTATCTAACCAGGAGTTTCTTGGCTCCCCTCTTACTTCTGGCTCCCCGACCCTCTCTCCCCAACACCGCTCATATCCTCCCTCTACTTCATCCAAATTCCCACAGACTCCAGCCCTAACTAACCACAGTCAGTCTCACCTCCTCGGACTCCGCTGACCTCCGCGTGGACCAGATGAATTCCATGACCGCCACGAAGACAGCAATGATGAGGCCACAGATGAGCACAACAAAAATACCTCCAATATTCTCCATGCCCAAACCTGGAGGATAGGGACAACCAGGGTATGGGCACTGTGGGCGTGGGCCAGGGCCCAAGGGGCTTCTGGGAAAGAGCAGGCATAGGAAGGGGTTTCTGACCTTTGGCCCTGTGGTCCTCTTCCTTGGGGCACCGGCCGCCCTCCCACCACTTGCGCTTCAGGATCTCCAGCCTGTTGTTCTCTTGGAGCTGCAGGATGGCCAGCGTGATCTCATCCCGGAACGGGGAGCCTGGCCAGGCATATGAGGGGATCACCATGGGCCCCACTACCCCAAACCCCACCTGCCCTGCCACCGCTCCCAGCTTCTACTCCATCTCATCACACAACAGCCAAGAGAGAGGTCAGGCCTGTCCAAGCCAATGGCAACTAGGAAGAGGCTCTCTGTCAGGCGGCTGCCATTCCGAGGAGCCCAGCCACACTGGCCGCCCGGCAGGTCCCCATATCTGCCAGACAAAGCTCTACTTTAGGGCCTTGACTTCTGCCCAGAACACCCTTTCTCTCCCTCCCTCAGGTCTCTGCTTACACAGAGACTCCTCTCGAGTCTTCTATGGCCACTTAATTCAAAATGGCACCAAGTTTTCCACTCCCTGTCAGTCTCTGCCTCTACATCTGTCCACAGCCCTTGTCAGCACCTACTGCTATAGGACATGGCTCTATAGTATGCTTGTCTAATATATCTGTGGTCTAATATGCCTGCCACCTGGAAGGCCTCGTGCATCCCCATCCTTCTTATCCGCGCTCTTTCCTCTCATGTGTTCCCCTCGGGCTCTCTACTCTGAAGTCCCATCTCAATGCCAGGCAGGAAAGAGATAAGAGCAAGTGGAGATGATGAGTGTTTTTTGGGTACCCAGGGGCCAGATTCTGGGCTGACAGAGTAAGCACCCAAGTCTCAGGTTTGAGAAAACCTTAACATGGAAACAAACTAGCGCTTGGGTTTCTTGCACTGGGCAGTGAAACAATATGTACGGAACTATAAACTGTTTCTCCCTGCTCCTTCCTGCTTTTTCCGAGTGGTTGCTCTGAGCTAGGACATAGGCGTGGTGTAGAGAATATGGAGCAAAGAAAAGCAAGTCTTAGCTGAGCATGGTGCTAGAGCTGAGCACGGAAGTGGTACACACACACACACACACACACACACACACACACACACACACGTCCCTAGTGTCCCTAGTACGTGCAAGGTGGAGGTGGGAGGGTCAAGAAGTTCAAGGTCATCATCTACAACCTGACCTACTTGACGGTGAATCCTTGTCTCAAAGAACTGAAAAAGAAACAAACCCAAATCCAGTCTCCCGCGGAGGTGTTGCACCTTGTAGTTCATGTTTACTGAGGAGTACATGCAAAGTCACCTCAGTTCTCTTAATATCCCCTGAGGCTGGAGCTCACTGGTTTCTAGGCTAACTTTTTGTGTGTTTAAAGTATAGAAGCTCAGGATGGTGACCACACCTGTCCAGGGTCACAGGGCAAGGCTGCTTGTCTTACAGAGTCGGGCGTGGGGTATTCCTGAATTCACGCACACATCCCACATTTCCGGTTCAGCCCTGCTCATACCCAGCGGCATGCCGATGCCATAGCCCTTGGTGTCGAGGAGGCCCCCGATCTGGGTGAGGTTGCAGTTGAGGCGCCGGTGGTACTCATTCATGGTGGACTCCAGCAGGAAGGCATAACGGGAGTTGAGGACCCGGGCAATTCCTTCCTCGGTGCTCTTGACAAACACGCTAGGCTGTTTCGACTGCATGTAGTTCCACATCCGCTGGTATGTCTGGTACCGTGAGTTCTTGGCAGAGGGAGTATGAAGGAGGACGGGTGAGGGCCACTCTGACGGTTTCCCTCGAGCCCTGTCCCCTCCCTTTCCCACATACACAAGAGTAAATTCATCTCAGCTTGTAGCTCCCCCTCCTTTCTTCTGACAACTCATACCACATGGCCCAACCCTCCCAGCAGCCTCCTTGACCCTGCTCTGCCTGTGCCACATTAGATCCCCATCTGCCTCCATGTTTCCATTCACTAGGCAAGAGTCACTCTTCAGCCAGGCAGCAGCTCTCCCCCACAACAGGTCAAGTATGTCGACTGCCCTGGTATCTAGCCTGAGAAGTCCTAGGGGTGACCCACCTGGAAGAAGGTCATGGTGGAGCCGGCGTGGATAGTGCCGTATTCAATGTTGGTCTGATCCGCCAGGTCGTCAGCCGACTCCACAGGCACCTCCATGCGCTGCACCGTGAGGAAGGCGGCCAGGTTGGCCGTGTAGGAGGAGATGATGATCAAAGTGAAGGCCCACCTGAGGGGTGGGAAGCGTGAGCCACAGGCTGGAGTCATCTCTTGCACCTTGACCTGTAACCATGGCCCCCTCCTGAGTGGCTCCTCCTGACCCTTGACCCCAGTGGCTCTAACTTTCAAAAGGCTCAGTGCCTGCCAGTTAGGGCAGAGGGCTGGAGTGGGATTCTAGAGCTGGACTCCCGGGGTTAAGTACTGCTTCCAGAAACTTCTGACTCCAGATATAAGAGAGGAAGATTGTCTGGAAATATGCTCTCAATGTGAGCAGCAAAAATGCTGGACAGAATAGAGGAAATCTTTAGCAGTGCAGAGATTAGAACTAGGGTCTCAAGCATGCTAGGCAAGTGCTCTGCCCCTGAGCCACACCCCAGTTCACACTGGGGGATTCTAGGCAGGGGCTCTACCACTGAGCCACACCCCAGCCCCTCACTGGGGGATTCTAGGCAGGGGCTCT
>NC_022030.1:20011990-20022465 GCF_000317375.1 Microtus ochrogaster
CAGGGGCTCTACCACTGAGCCACACCCCAGGCCCTCACTGGGGGATTCTAGGCAGGGGCTCTACCACTGAGCCACACCCCAGGCCCTCACTGGGGTATTCTAGACAGGGGCTCTACTACTGAGCCACACCCCAGCCCCTCACTGGGGATTTCTAGGCAGGCGTGAAGATAAATGGGATTTCGGAGACAGAACACTCAAAAGGAAAAAGGCACACAAAATAGGGTGGGGGTGTCCCGAAACACAGGGTTTGCTTGAACCTTTTGCTGGATATCTGGGTGAGAGGTGAGACCTCACGAGGACAGACAGACAAAGAACAACCCTGTTCACACAGGGAGGAAATCCCATCTGTAACTCCAGTTCCAGAGGATCTGACGCTCTCTTCTGCCCTCTCTGGGCATTGTACACACGAGGGACACACACAACAGGCAGGCAAAATTGCCATCCACATAAAATAAACAAAATTTCACACACATACACACAAAATGATGGGCAAACTACACAATGTAAACACCAGACATCCAGAAGCTGTAGTGCAGCGCGGACCTCAGAACAAGCTACACAATGTAAACACTAGGCATCCAGAAGCTGTAGTGCAGCGCGGACCTCAGAACAAGCACTGGGGCCAGGACCAAGAGACAGGATCTGATGACAGAGGGGACACTTCAGGAGGACGGAACAGTCCCACGTATCAGTGCCCATAATTACAGATTTTCGAAATTCAAAGTGGGGCTGGCAAGGGACAGCCCAGCGGGTCAAGGCATTTGTCACCAAGCCTGATGAGGTTTTGATCTCCAGGTCCCACATGGTGGTAGGAGAGAATGGACTCCCATAAGCTGTCCTCCGAGCTCCACATGTGCTCCATGGCACACGCAGACCCCTCGGTAAATAAGGACAATCTTTCTTTGTTTGTATTTAAGACAGGGTTTCTCTGTGTATTTCTGGCTGCCCTGGAACTTGCTCTGTAGATCAGGCTGGCCTCAAACTCACAGAGATCCACCTGCCTCTGCCTGTCGAGTGCTGGGATTAAAGGGATGCACCACCACTGCCCAGCAATAAAGACAAATTTTAAAAAGCTATAAAGGCCGGGTGGTGGTGGCGCACGCCTTTAATCCCAGCACTCGGGAGGCAGAGGCAGGCGGATCTCTGTGAGTTCGAGACCAGCCTGGTCTACAAAGCTAGTTCCAGGACAGGCTCCAAAGCCACAGAGAAACCCTGTCTCGAAAAAAAAAAAAAAAGGCTATAAAGTCTCAAAAAAAAGTTATAAAGTAAAAACTGATTACACAGTGGAATGTTTTCCTACCCTCTCTCACTGAGGAGTTAGGGCATGGCTCAGTGGTGGAGCCCTTGCCTAGAATCCCCCAGTGAGGAGCTGGGGTGTGGCTCAGTGGTAGAGCCCCTGCCTAAAATCCCCCAGTGAGGGACTGGGGTGTGGCTCAGCTGTAAAGAACCTGCCAGGAATTCATCAATAAAAGGCTGAGAGTTTAGCTAAGTGGCAAAGTATTTTTCCAAATATCTGGGTTTGACCTCAACAAGAGAGAAAAAAAGAGGTGGGGGTGGAAGAGAAAGAGAGAAAGCAAACCCACAGAGCAGAATAACCATCTGACAACTGCAGAGCACACAGGGAGACGCCACCACTTCCCTCCCTGTGGTTGATAGGACAGCCGCACAGAGAGATCAGTGAGGAGGCAGACGCCGTGGACAACCTCAAACCACTCACGCTCAATGACATTTCTAGAACATTTCACCCACCAACATTGGAATTCATCTCCAGGCAAGCACAGGGAACATTTCCCGAGACAGACCATATTGCAGAGCCACGGAACGAGTCTCAATAAATTTAAAAGGATTAAAGACCTTACAGAGAATGCTCTCCGACCACAATGGAAGTGAATTAGAAATCAATAACGGAAAGAGCTGGAAAATCCCCAAGTCCTGGCTCCACTGGGCGTCTAGCTGGGTGACCTTGAGGCTAGGCGTCCTCACCTGGGCTGGTCGCATCACTGCTGGCTCTGCCACACAGGGTTTTGTGAGGACTGGGCTAACCTAAAACAGACTGTGCTAGGCACATGCTTACTGTCACTGTCTTAATGACACTGCCTGACTCACGCAGGAGAATAGGTACCCAATGGGGTTGGCTGCAGGACCCTAGGGCAGCCATTTGTTCTACCCTGGCCTCCCCTGATAACCCTCCTGCTCTGCCAAGTAAGAGTGGCCAGGCCCGAGAGAGCCTCCCAGGCCCCGCTGGTGTCTTAGCAGGCCTTAACAACAACAGGTCACTGGCCTCTGCCTAGCACATGTGCAAAACGTTCTGGGATGGGGGAGAGTGGACAGAAGGGTAAATAATACAGCTTCCTGAAAAGCCAAACCTCTGACCCTGACACGACGCCCAGGGATGGACACAATCTCTCCACACCCATCTCATGGGCCAATGTAATTCACTACCAAGAAATGACCCGGTGGCTGCCCAGCACACGTCAGGTGCCAGGCTGGACCTTGAGACCGCAACATGGTGGACGGGTGGAGGCAGTGGGCACAGGGTGATAAGGACTGGCTGCTCACTGAGCTATTTGGACAAGGTAAATTTGGGGTTAGCTGTTAGCACAGCTAACAAGAGAATCAGCACAAGATGGCTGGATCCATGAAGAGGAGACAAGGAGCCTGGAAGTGAGCAGCCCTAGCCCGGTGCATTCAGGCGTGGCCTGCAGCAGAGACATGCATCTAGAGGGTGTTTCGTGTTGGGTCAAGTGTGGGGTATTTTGTTAGTTGTCTTGGTTTCTGCCAGTGGGCGGGCTGACAATGCAAGGCCTGGCCTGAACAACACAGAAAATTGAGGGCACGGCTCCCAAAGCCTGACTCCTCCATGCAGGGAAACATGTATTTCTTACACGGTCATAGTATGAATTGAAATCTCCAGAGCGCAGCTCTCACTCAGCTTGAGGGCTGGATGCTGTTGTGTGGAGAACTGCGGAAAAAATATCCACCATTTCTGGAAGTCACATTTAGGACAGCAATTCCACTGGTATTTGAGTCACCAAGACCAGATGCTTGGGCCAGCTGCACCAGGTCCCAGTGATTCATTCCACCACCAGCACGTTCCTGTGCCAACGCTGAGCATCAACAGCGTTCCAATCAATGACCTTACTTCTCGGCATCCCCTGATTCATTATAAATGGATGTCACCTGTTTTGTTTCTGTCCTCTCTCATGTTCGTGCACAAGCATTTGCTTATTGCTCTTTTGTTATCCAATCACAGATTACATCACCTAGCCGGGCATGGTGGTGCATACCTTTAACCCCAGCACTTGGGAGGTAGAGACAGGTGGATTTCTGTGAGTTTGCAGCCAGCCTGGTCTACATAGTGAGTTCCAGTACAGTCAAGGCTACATGGTGAGACTCTTTCTCAAAAAACTAACAAATAATACATCAAACCACTTTTTTTTTTCTCATTACAACTAGAGCATTGTACTGAAAGCTTTAAAAAAAAAAATCTTGTGTGTCAGTGCATGTGAATACAGTGCCACTGGAGGCCAGAAGAGGGCGTTGGATCCCCTGGAGCTACAGTTACAGGTAGTTGTGAGCCTACTAACTTGGGTGCTGGGAACTGAACTTGGGTCCCCTGCAAGAGCAGTACACACTTTCTCAATCACTGAGCCATCTCACCAGCCCTAAAAAACAAATCAAATATCACCTCAGGA
Source organism: Microtus ochrogaster (assembly GCF_000317375.1). Lineage (NCBI taxonomy): Eukaryota > Metazoa > Chordata > Mammalia > Rodentia > Cricetidae > Microtus > Microtus ochrogaster. Next base: position 20,015,686 of record NC_022030.1, read on the forward strand.
CGTAAAAGCATTAAAATAATATTAGTTATGAAAAGGGGGTCTGCAAACACTGCTGGTGCCAGTGGATTCACGGTAGGGTGGGCAGAAGGCAGTGGGCAATGTGAAGCTGAAGCTGAGGACTGAAGTGCCAGTATACGCTAGCAGAGGGCACACATGCTGTCTGAGCTAAGGCGGTGACTGGACATATGGATACAATGGTCACATGTGAAGTGAGGGTTGAGGGGAAGGGGAGAAGCCTTGCTGCTAGCTGGATCAGGCTGAGGGCTTCTTGACAGGAGGGTGTGGAGATGGTAGCTGAGGAGGCAACCCAGAGACCTTTCTGGACACTGAGGTGTGAAGGTAGGCAGGGCTCAGAGAGCAAGGAGAGTGAGGTCAAGGGATTATCCACTTCCCAAAGAGTGACCAAGGGAGAACCCCCTTGTGGTAAAGGACAGCATTTGGGCATGCTGATTTCTGAGGCGGACCTGTCTTCAGTGCTGAGGCTGCAGGTATGGCTACAGGAGACTGGGCTGAGTGAACACTGCCCAGGAAGCATGTTCTGACCAGGGCCCACGACGTCCCCTAGGATGACAGCATCGATGCCCTACAGTCCTCCTGCAGGATGGTGGGAGCCTGGCCTGTAGTCACTGTCGCTGAGTCACATGAGGAGAAGAACAGTGCTGCTGAGTGAGCAGAATGTGTGGGAGGACGAGGGGTGCGGAAGAGCACGCGGCCAGGCCAACAGCTGCAGGGAGCGATGAATGGGAGAGGGTAGGGAATGGCTGATTAGACAGCACGGCCCTCAAGCAGCAGGCCCAGGCTGAGGAGGAAGGAGTTGGGCTCACAGAGTGGAGACCACTGGCTCAGTGCCTTTAGGACAGTACAGACTCACATCTGCCCCTCAACCCTGGGAAAACATCGACCTTTCAGTGCATGGTAAATGGGACTCTGGAGATGATATTAAGGGCTAAGACGAGGAAGTGATCCTAGACTGTGCAGACAGGCCTGGTGAACACCAGTGTGTGTATGTGGAAGCAAATCAGAAGTGAGTCTAGTGGAAAAGCAGTGTAATTTCAGGTTCTTCAAACATTGAGGCAGGAGGGCTGAGAGCTCAAGGCAAGCTGGGGCTACAGAGTGAATTCCAGACAGGCATAAGCAGCTTGGTGAGAACTTGTCTCAAAATACAAAAACAAAAATTTGGCTAGTGCTATGGCTCAGTGGTAGATCCCCTGCCTAGAATCCCCCAGTGAGGGGCTGGGTGTGGCTCAGTGATAGAGCCCCTGCCTAGAATCCCCAGTGAGGGGCTGGGGTGTGGCTCAGTGTTAGAGCCCCTGCCTAGAATCCCTCAGTGAGGGGCTGGGGTGTGGATCAGTGGTAGAGCCCCTGCCTAGAATCCCCAGTGAGGACTAGGGGTGTGGTTCATTGGGAGAGCCCCTGCCTAGCATTGCCCAGGGGGGTAAGCAGCACTCCTGCTCAGCATGCACAAACCCCTAGCTTCAATATCTAGCTTTGCAAAAATAAATAACAAGAGAGAAATTTGATGAAGTTATGCTAATTTTTTTGTTTGTTTGATGAACTAGGCCAAAGGTCAGAGAATACAGGAGGATTGTAAAAGCTGATAAAGATGACTCTGAGCCTTGTGAGACCTACGGCATGGACCACATGGTGACCACTGCTGCTTGACAAAGTTCCAGCGTTTCAACATTGCAGACCACCATTCTCCAGAACCTTTTAACTTTCATTTTTAATGATTCTCACTATTAGTGCCTTTCCCTTTGGGAGATTTTGTGCAGGGCTTTGGTAAAGGATGAAAATGTGTACAATGGTAGCCTCTCTATTCTTTGGAAAAAAATCTCTACCACTGACCGAGCAACCAGAAATCCCATTGTGCCCTCCTAATTACACCAAGAACAGGAATGTTGGATTTACTACACACGCAGGACCCCAAGGATGAAAAGCCTACAATTTGGATCCAGAGCCTGAGGCCATTAAGGGCAAGAGTTCAGCTAATGAGTGTAGGAGTCAGAATGGTACAATATAATGGAAAAAGAGTAAGACATCAGGACAGTCTCCTTTGGGAGCGGTAAGAGGGGAACAGGTCCATAGAGTAAGACTAAGAAACTGTATTTAATATAGGGTCTGCTCCCCAGAAGAAGTCCTTTTCCCAAAGTCAGGCATTTGGATAAGGGTCTCCATTCCTTCAGGGGCTTGAGGAAATGTCCTGCTTGCTAACAGTCCTTCTTATCTCTAGCAAGAGGAACTTGCAGCCCTTTCATTAACCTGACAGGTGCCTATTACTACGGTCAAGGCTAAATTCCTCAACCCCAGATCTCAAAACACTCCCCAGTTTACAGCCCCTTGTCTCCCACCTAATCCTTGTGCAACTACAGAGAATAAAAGGAGTATTCTCTTTTCAATTAAATGCTGCTGGCAACCAACCTGATTCACGCCCCCATCCCCAGCGACTCTACACATCCTTTCTGGGACCTGAACCCCAGCCAAAGCAGGTCTCTGACAGATCTGATTTGGGTTTCTGATCTCCAGAACCGTAAGACAGTACATTTGTGTCATTTTTTACAATAACTGACTTATTTTTATGTGGACTGGTGTAAGAGTGTCAAATCCCCTGGAACTTGAGTTATAGACAGTTTTAAGCTGCTATGTGGGTGCTGAGAATTGAACCTGGCTCCTCTGGAAGAACTGTCAGTGCTCTTAACCACTGAGCTGCCTCTCCAGCCCCATTTGTGTCATCTTAAAGCACTACATTGGTGGTGATCTTTGTAGCAGACAGGAATGAACACAGAGGTTCTGTCTGGATTTCTGTTTTTCCAGTGCTGGGTATTAAACTCAGGGCCTTGAGCACACCAGGCAAGTGTATGCTGAACTGTATTCCTAGGCCCCATCCCTCCTCTTTTTAAGACAAGGTTTCCTGTAGCTGAGGCTATCCTCAAACTCAGTATAGCCAAGGATGTAGTTGAAGGATGCTCCGCCTGTAACTCCCAGTGCAGAGAACACAAGTGTCTACCACCAGGCCCTGTTTATGCACGGACAGGAACTGAAGCCAGATCTTCATGCAGGCTAAGCAGGCACTTCACCACCAACCGAGCTCTATCCTCCCATGCCTTGGCTGCTTGGTTGTTTACTGTTATTGTGTGTGTGTGTGTGTGTGTGTGTGTTGTGTGTGTGTGTGTATAATGTGCACACCAGTGTGTATGTGGAGGGCAGAACTCTGCAGTTGATTCTCTCCATCTTTCTGTGGGCTCTGAGACTGAACTCAGGCTGACAGGCTCACAGATGTCCACTGGGCCATCTTTTTGGCCTTCTAGTTAAGTTAGTGAGCTGTAAGTTCAGTGAGAGACCCTGTTTCTAATAATAAAGTGGAGACCAACAGAGACGATGGTCAGTGTCAGCCTCTGGCCTCTGCACACTCCTGCACATATGTGCACACACAACTGCATGTATGCATATATGCCCACACACATCCACCATACACACCAAAATACAACAAAAATCTAAACAAAAAGAAACTCACGCCTGCCTCTATATATACACACACTTGTGCATACACATGAATACACACACAAAATAAGTAAATAAACAAATATTTTTTAAAATGCAGGCCAGGCATGAGCTGTAGCTAGCATGAACTTCTGAGCGCATGTCCCAGAGGAAAATGAATCTTATCCAGGACACTGGATCCCTACTCTAAATCTCTGGAACAAGCAGAGCAATGTCACAGACAGCGATAGCAATGCCCCTCTGGTCATGTCAGCACAGGCAACTCACTGACGCCAGAGCCATGGGCCCTTCCCTTTCCTCACATGCTCAGGATGAACTTGGTCTCCTGTACATGCTAGCCAAGTACTCTACCACTAAGCCATAGCCCTAATCCTTGGTATTTTTGGATGCTGTCTTATTAGTAGCCCATGGTGACCTTGAACTTTATATTTAAGGTCAGGCCTCTCTCAAACTCACAATTCTTCTGTTCCAGCCATCGTCAAATGCTTATAAACCTGACAGACCTTTCTGTCTAATTTTCCAGACGAGGGAGCCTGAGGCAAAGAGAAGGGACATCCCCTACCCAAGGCTGTAGAGACGGTGGGCAACTGTTGAGGTTGAGCTCCTCATTGCATAGCATGGAGGGCACCGGGAACTCGCTGGGGAGAGTAGAGCAGCCCCTCTATCCCTAAATGGAAGCCTCCCAACCCTGACATTGTAGTACAACGGGGCTCACCAGACTCCGCTGACACAGCGCGTGGACAGCGCCCGAGGCATGATCTCTGAGCCCTGTTGCATGAAGCCACCCACAGGGAACCAGAGGCTGTTGCCCAGCGTGTACTGGTTCTCCAGGATATGGGGACGCGCCCGAAGGCATGGGTGAGGATTGTACCACTCGTAAGGGCTCAGCCTGTGGAGAGATGAGTGGGTGGGTGAGGCGGAGGTGCAGACAAGAGACCGGAAGAGGTGGGAAAAGAGTGCCGGACACATGCAGAAAAGGAGGAGGGCAGATAGCAGAGATGCTAACACATCACGGAAGTAGATTTTGCAGTGGAGGCAAGAGGAGAGAAGCAGAGAGAAAATGAAGGAAAGAGGCCTGCCAAAGCCCAAGTCAAACCCCTGAAGGGGAAGAGAGAAACAGACAGGGCAAGAAAGACAGGAAGGCAGGTATAGGGCACTTGTGGCAGCAACAGAGGGACAGTGTGGGTGGTTTGTGCGCTGGACTGCGGCCTCTCTCCCCACCCCCTCCCCAGTAGCAGGTGGTCCACTCACCTGGCAGCCAGGAAAAGGACACAGCTGACAGCAAGGTAGGCAAGAAGCATGAAGAGCCACACAGCAGGGGAGAAGGGGTCCAGGAAGGAGAAATAGCCAGGCTTGCGGCCCTACAGATGGAAAGAACAGTGAGAACAGCTACCCCTGCCACAAGCGGTGTGCTCGGCCCCTGCATCCTCCAGAAACTCGGAAGTCCGACCAGCCCGCCAACCCCAGATCCACATAAGCCCATCTCTAGTCACCCTCCCCACCCCCAGCCCTGGAAATGTACCATGTGCACTCTGTAGAGGATGCTGATCCCCAGGGTCATGAAGGGCTTGGAGAAGTCAATGACTTTCTCCCGCTCCGCGGTGATGGTGAAGGCTGCCACAGCCAAGTCTGCCTTCTGCTGGAGGGGAAGCAGATAGGGCGGAGGGAGGAAGGCAGGAGACAGAGGTGGGCAGTTAGGGACAATAGAGTTACCTCCATGAGAGTCAGAGCTGAGACTGGCCGCAGCTCTATCCCAGTCCCCCTGGCCTGCTGGCTCCTAACGCTACTATGGTCAGGTCCATTGCAGCAGCCCTGCTTTTGTTTTATCATGAGAAAGTCCCATTTTGCTCAGGCTAACCTTGAACTCATTATATAGTCAAGGCTAGCATTGATCTCCTCTTCCTCCCTAAGCCTCCTGAATGCTAGCATTACAGGCTTCACCTCCTAAATGTTAGCATTCAGGCTGACAGCCTTATTATTATTATTACTTGCTTTTCTTCTCTCTCTCTCTCTCTCTCTCTCTCTCTCTCTCTCTCTCTCTCTCTCTCTCTCGACTGGGTACTTATAGCTTTGAAGCCTGTCCTAGAACTCGCTTTGTAGGCCAGGCTGGCTTCGAACTCAAAGAGATCGGCCTGCCTCTGCCTCCAGAGTGCTGGGATTAAAGGCAGGTGCCACCACTGCTCAGCTAACAGCCTTGTTTTTAAAGCCCACCACTTGCTGCTGTCACCCTGCATCCTCATGAGGAAGCAAGAGATTAGTGTCCAAGCCACCAGGTCTCTGGCTTGTGCTGGGACCTTGATTTCAATAAATGGTGTTTATTAATTGCTTACCAGAATGGATAGAAGTATTTTGCTTTGTTTTTGGTGGTGTCAATGTGCGTACACATGTTCGTGTGTGTGGATGGGGATGTGTTATATGCAAATGTGCTCTCTCTCTTTCTCCCTCTCTCTCTCTTTTTTTTTTTTTTTTTTTCCAAGACAGGGTTTCTCTGTGTGTCCCTGGCTGTTCTGGAACTTGCTCTGTAGATCAGGCTGGCCTCGAACTCACAGAGATCTGCCTGCCTCTGCCTCCTGAGTACTGGAATTAAAGGCATGTGCCACCACCACCTCCTGGCTCCACCTTACTTTCTGAGGCAGGGTCTCTCACTGAATCTGGAGCTCGGTGGTTGAGCTACACAGCCTATTGACCAAGAGCCATGAATCATCCAGTCTCTTCTTCCCAGGCACTGCTGCTGTTCCTGGCTTTATAAGTGCGCCGGGGATCTGAACTCAGGTCCTCACACTTGTGTGGAGAGGACGCTACCCACTGGGCCATCTCCTCACTCCCTGGACAGGACTTCCTCCTGATCCTCTCTCTCACCCAAAGCTCTCTGGGGCATTGCTAGTTCCATTTGCAGATGGGGGAGTCTCAGAGAGGCATGGGAGCAGCTGGAACCATGCATGCAGTGGGTGTAACCACGAATCTCCTGCTCCAGCAGGCACCGTGATCTAGACAGTGTCTGAAGGACACACCGGACTAGGGTCCAGCTCAGCCGCAACGATCTTGGGGAAGGCTGCATGCTTCTGGTGGGGAGGAGTGCTGTGGGATAGGTCCGAAGGAGTAAAGTGTGGGACAGACAGAAGGGTGTAGGCTGGGCTGTCCTGACCTGCAGGGAACCCCTTTCTGCATGAACTCAGTGATCCTACAGGATTGTGTCACTTTGGGGACCTCAGCCAGCTGTTAGCTGAGGGCTGACACAAAGCAGGGAAGAGTCTGCACCTCACACCACGGGCTTGCTCACAC
>NC_022030.1:20022605-20022831 GCF_000317375.1 Microtus ochrogaster
GCAGGCATGCTCACACGTACTGCATCTCACACGTGGGCATGTTCACTCGTACTGCACCTCACACATGGGCATGCTCACACCTACTGCACCTCACACGTGGGCATGTTCACACGTACTGCATTTCACACGCGGGCATGCTCACACGTACTGCACCTCACACGCGGGCATGCTCACTTGTACTGCACCTCACACGTGGGCATGCTCACACGTGCTGCATCTCACACGC
>NC_022030.1:20022931-20026855 GCF_000317375.1 Microtus ochrogaster
TCACACGTGGGCATGCTCACACGTGCTGCATCTCACACGCGGGCATGCTCACACATGCTACACCTCACACGTGGGCATGCTCACACGTACTGCACCTCACATGCAGACATGCTCACACGCGGGCATGCTTACAAGTGCTAGACCTCACATGTGGGTATGCTCACTTGTACTGCATCTCACACGCGGGCATGCTTACACATACTGCATCTCACACGTGGGCATGCTCACACGTACTGCATCTCACACGCGGGCATGCTCACTTGTACTGCATTTCACACGTGGGCATGCTCACTAGTACTGCACCTCACACGCCGACATGCTCACACATACTGCATCTCACACACACTGTCTAGTCATTTCTACAGCACAGTGGGCTTCGTGCACTATGACTATGCATGTGCTGAGACTCTGGCCAACAGTGACACACACATGGCTCGTGGAGCCATGACAGACACATGTAACAGGGGCACACAGTGACATCTCTCAGTTGAGCAACAGAACAAGTAGAGTGGGTCCGGGGAATGTAGAGAATTGCTTCTGCCCCACTCCCATGACTGTAGGACCTCAAGCAGGGGGTTCATGTGTCTAGATCTTGGTTCACTGTTCTGCAAAGGGGAGTTTGGTCATCAGGACACAGCTGTGCCCCTCCCCACACTTCAATTTCATATCCTGGACTTCAGCCAGGAGATTCCCAAACCCAAATTTGGGAAGAGAGCTTGTCCTGGGGCTGAGGCTGTGAACACAAGTGGCACAGCAGTCCAGGCAGAAAGAAAGTGGGCAGCAGCAGGGAGGGTGCGTCCCTAGGAAGGCTGGAAGATGGGGTTCAGGCTAGCCAGGGATACACAGTGAGATCCCATTTAAAAAAATCAAATAGCTTAAAAACCCAAACCAGAAACAAACAAACCTAAGGTCAAGGAAAGAGCAAATAGGCCCCAGTGGAATCCAGGGCCAGGGAGAGAGAAGGCAGATAAGGACAACTCACTCTTCATGTCTGCAAGAAACCACCCTGATCTGATGATGACCCAGAGCCGAGAGACACAGCGCAGGTTCAACAAGGACTGCAGGGTGAGTGAGGAGTAGCCTAATACATCTGAGGTACAGGAGACAGCTCAGCCTGAGGCATAACCAGAGGAGGTGTGTGGTGGTGTGCACAGGGATTCCTGGGGCTGAGAGTGGGCGCATTCATCCTTTTTTCTAAACTGGTCACATGTGTGAATAAGATGAACCGGTGTGGGAACCATCATGACTAACACAGGGATCCTATTGTGTGTGTGTGTGTGTGTGTGTGTGCGCACGCGCATGCATCAGTAACAGTCCTTCCAGGGTGGCTCAGGACCCTTTCAGGTATACCCGTGTTCTATGGTTCTTAGGCGAACTGTTTGGGGATCCCCCTTCTCCCCAGAAAGCCTGTAGGGTTTCTCTTTGCTCTCTGCCCATCTCTTGTGGCTCAGCAGCCTCTCTGTACACCTGCCTCAGACCCCACACCTGCTGCTTCTTTCCCCTGCTCTGCTCGGGAATCCTCCCAGGTCTGTCCACTCCTCCCCATCTCCTTCACCCAGGTCTATGGTCTACGCTCCCCACTGCTTTTCCTGGCAGCCACACTTGCCCCCAGCACCCTCCCATCTCTCACAAAGTGCACATTCCCTCCCCAGATATAAGCTAAATGGATGTCTCCTGTTCAAAACACATCACGAGGTTGGAGAGAGGACTCAGTGGTTAAGAGCATGGGCTGCTCTTCCAGAGGACCAGGGTTCAATTCCCAGCATCTACATGGCTGTTACAACTGTCTGTAACTCTAGGTCCAGGGGATCTGACACCTTCTTCTGACCTCTGTGGACATCAGGCATCCACGTGGTGCACGTATCTACATGCAAGCAAAATACTCACACATGTGAAATAAATAAACCTTAAGAACAAACAAACTAATACGCACACACAATGGCTTCCCCTATCACTCGGGAAGAGCTAGCCTCCTGTCTTGCTGGCACGCCTACGTACACAGTCCTCTACCGAGTTTGCTCTAGCCACTGTGGCCTGCTTTTTGCTCTTGAACTCTGTAGACCCATTCCCTACTGCAGGGCCTCCCTGGCTCTTCCTTACCACCAGCAGCTAAAAACCAAACTCACGATCAAGGAGGAAAAAGATGGTTCTCAGCAACAGCTAACTCCTCAGTGTCGAGGAGTCAGGCCTCCTGGAGCCCACCTCACCTCCGCCCCAGGGTCCAGCACTACCGCTGCTGATTTTACATTCTCTTAAGTGTCTGTCTAGCAATGCATTAGGATTCACTCAGGAGGCAGAGGCAGGAGGATCTCTGTGAGTGCAAGGTCACCCTGGTCTGCAACAAGCAGTTCCACACCAAACAAGGCTCTATAGTGAAATCTATCATTTTTCAGAAGGGAAATGATCCCAGCCATTCCTCCAAAGCCCCCCAGATAGCTCAGACATCCCTTAACCTCAGTAGCTTAAATTACAAAATGTCTGTTCACTTCTGTGCCTCTATTACTAAACTTCTAAGGGCTGTGTCGTTTGTCTGTGGCAATTGCACAGAGACCAGGTCAGAGCACGGGGCTGATGTATCTCATCTCCCAGAATCCTTTGCTAAAGCCTGGAACATCACCGCAGTCTCCTGGACCTCCAAGTTGCCTCCTCTCCTCTGTACCACCCTGGGACCTTAGTCCCACATTTCCCCATGTACAATACTCCCCTCCATGGCCGCCATTCTGCAGTTTCCCCAGAACAGCGTGTTTGGTTCCAAAGTAACTCTATGCAGAGGGACCTTCAGACCCACATGTGAGGAAATAGCATGGGGAGAGTGGCCATTTTGATCTAGCTGACTCTGGGATTTGGAACCACTTGCCCTCTGATGGGGTTTTTCGTGCCTGCAGTTCCCACCCTCCAAAGCTGGGGGCATCTGAAGTCACTCCCAAGTCAGACCCCGCCATGTTTGCAGGGAGCTCAACACATGGGTGCTGACCAGCCTTGTTCTAAAGGTTTATTTTTATTTTTGTATGAGCATTTGCCTGTATATACATCCATCACACCAGTCCTGCTTAAATGCCACAATAACACTCACTCTTCATCTGCTGGCCAGCATTCTCAGGCTGCTTTTAAAGCCCGGAGCATCTCTGTCTTCTGCCCCTAAGGGCCTACTTCAAAATTCTCCCACGAGGCTTTGTTCCACCTGCCTTCACCTGCATGCCTCACCCTTGACCCCCACATGCAGTCACCTGCCCATTCTGCTCGTTCATCCATTCATCTACACAACACAGCTTTAAGTAAGGAAAAGAAAGGGCAGGGGAGAGGCAGGGTAGTGGAGCACATGACACGAGTGCAGGAAGGGCTACGGGAAGTAGGAGGACACAGGGGAGGACAGACTGACCAGAGGCAACAGGATCAATGAAAATAAACACTGTAATGAAAAAACCATTATTTTGACTAATAACAAAAGAAATGATGGCGGGAGGGTCACCTGAATGCCCCAAAGCTCTCGTGACTGTCCCTCTGATCCGTCCAAACCCACATTCTAGGTGCTTACAACCCATGTTACTTCTCCAAATGTTCTACTAGAATCCACCAGTAGAGGGCGCTAGAGGAAGGCTTCGAGGATGCCGGAGGAGGGAAGACTTGCTCTGCCAGGTCCCACCCACAGGGGGGCACTAAGGGGAAGGTTGCCGGTTGTAGGTTGGAGGGTTTGCTCCAGCCTGCCTCCAGATCTCCCTTTCTAGCTTGGGCAGCTGTGGTTCCTTCTTCCTTTCCCTACAGCATCTGCAGAGCTGGCTTCTCCCGGAGCAGGCCTCCAGGAGGCCGAGTTACAGCTTCTTTGGGCTTCTTTTTTTTTTTTTTTTTTTTTGTTTTTGTTTTGTTTTTCGAGACAGGGTTTCTCTGTGGCTTTGGAGCCTGTCCTGGAACTAGCTCTGTAGACCA
>NC_022030.1:20026955-20034882 GCF_000317375.1 Microtus ochrogaster
CTGTAGACCAGGCTGGTCTCGAACTCACAGAGATCCGCCTGCCTCTGCCTCCCGAGTGCTGGGATTAAAGGCGTGCGCCACCATCGCCCGGCCCTTCTTTGGGCTTCTAAATAGCTCTAGCTTTCCCTCTTGCTGCCAGAACTGGGGATGTGACCACCTCCTGCATGGCACAGGAAAGCAAGGTGCCTTTGCAGACCAAGCTTAGCTGGAACATGGCCCCTTTGTTTACATATTGTCCAACTGCATTTCCATTTAACAGAAAGGTTAAGTGCTTATGACCAAATGGCCTGAAAGTCAAAAATATTTCCTGTGTGGCTCTTTCCCGGGAAGTCTCTCACTCCTGCCTCGGGGGTCTCTTATTCTCTCACTTAGCAAGTCAATGATTTGGTGAGGGTCTGAGGCATAAATGACCCCCAAGTCCCGATGGAGGATCAGGTCACACAGCCCTCAGACACATGTCCTGCATGGACTTCAAGGAACCAGGAGGAGTATCTCAAAGGCCAAGTCAGTATGGAGGACATCGGTTTGCCTCCACAAGGGCCCACTGGCACCTGGTCCTGTCCATCTCGGGGGACTGAGCAGCCTGCACACTGCCTTGAATCTGCTGCACAGCCAGCCTCACTCCAAATGCAAAGCTGGAAGGGTCCTCTGGTAGACAGGTGGATGGAAGTCACACTATCTAACATGGTACGAATTGCCACGAACACCCAAACAACCTGCCAAATGTCAACAGCACCAAGCCAAAAGGAGTCCCCTCCTCTGGGTCTAAGCTTGGGTTCTGTGGGACTCTGGGCTCTGAGTTGCTGTCTTTTGACTCGCCCAGTCTTACAGGCAGGAGCTGTTGCCACTTGCTAGTACCGATGGTTGAGCCACAGCCCAGCCATCCGTGGTGCTCACGTGTGATCAGAGGACATCTCTCTCTCTACTCTGGGTCCCAAGTCATCGTAGCCATCCCCATCGTTGCCAACATTTCCCCACTGAGCCATCTTACTGGCCCCCTTTACCTTCTATCCTGGGACCAGGTCTTTGCAATCCTCTTGCCTTAGCCATGTGAGTGACGGGAGTCCAGCAGCCCCACCATGCCGGGCTAGTTAGCAATTCTCTCTTGGGGAGGTGGCTCAGTGGGAAAAGAGCTTGCGTGTGAGAATGGGGACCCGAGTCAGCTCCCCGCACCCACGGAGAGGAGCATCACCTGTCATCTCAGTACCTAGGGGAGGGGACGCATAGCTGACTTCATGGGGCTCATTGCCCAGTCAGTCTCGCTGGAAAGTTCAGTTAAGAGGACCCGGGTTCAATGCCCAGCATCCACATGTCAGCTCATACCCACCTGGAACTCCAGTTCCAGAGGATCCAAAGCCCTTTTCTGACTCCACTGGGCACCAAGCACACATGTGTAGTACACATATATAAGTGCAGACAAACATTCATAAACATAAAATACATTTTTTTCTCAGAAATAGGGTGTGCAGAGCCAGGCATGGTGATCCCAGCACATTGGCAAGCAGATCTCTGTGAGTTCAAGGCCAGCCTGGTCTACAAAGCAAGTTCCAGGACAGCCAGGACTTTGTCTTGAGAAACAAATAACAACAAATAGGGTTAGAAGAGGACACCTCTGGCCTCCACATGAGCTTTGCTGTACATGAGTCCATGTACACGCACTCGCGCACCTACACACACACACACACACATCCATTCTACATATCCACACAATTCCGTCTGTTTAAACAACTATGAGGCAGGCATGAGTGCACAGTCCCACCAATCCCAGCACTTGGAAGACCGACGGAAGAGGATCAAGAGGATAAGGGCTGGGGCTATGGCTCAGTGCATGCATGAGGCTCTATGTTCAATCTGCAGTACACACACACACACCACACACTCCTCCCTCATATGCCCACTATGATTCTGAGTTAAGCAGTTGTTTTTATCTCCAGATTGGTTGTGGCTGATTGATATCAGAAAGACTACTGCTAACCCCGCTAAGGAAACTGCTTTCAGTTCCTTGGATGCGATCAGCATACTGCTGGCCATGTAGCAGTCAGCACAAGACTGTAGGGACCCTGGAGATCAAATTCTACAAAGTCCATATCAGGGCAGAAAGTGGGAACACTGATGTTGCCCCGAGGCAAGGCTCTGACGACATGCACTCAGCTTCGGGAGGTCTTTGGAAATCAGTGTGGATGAAAAGGCATTTGCCAGGTCACCCATGTGTCTGTCAGCTGTACTGATTTGTTCCAGTAAAGACACTTCATTTGGGACAGCAACTGCGATTGCCGGCACAATAACCCACAGTCATTCTCTAGGATCCATCTGTCCTCCATGGACCAAAGAGGCAGTGTAATGGGGGTGGGGCTAATCTCTGCAATTCACAGACGATAAAGAACTGCATTAGTGGGGCTGGAAAGATGGCTCAGAGGTTAAGAGCACTGGTTGCTCTTCCAGAGGTCCTGAGTTCAGTTCCCAGCACCACCCAGCAACCGCATGGTGTCTCACAACCATCTGTAATGAAGTATTGCACTCTCTTCTGGCCTGCAGGCGTACATGCAGACAGAAAACTGCATACATAGTAAATAAATAAATCTTAGAAAAAAAAAGAACTGTGTTAGAATTACTATGTAATGAAAAATAGAGCATTCTAAGGAATAGGTCCTTGCTACCACAGTGGCCCTGGTTCCCTGGGTCAGTGCTCAGTACACTAACCTGGGGTTCTACAAGCTTACAGAAATTCACATGAATTTCAACCATACAGCCAGGAACTGAGAAAACACAAGGGTTCCCATCCCCCTATCAGAGGCTTTCTGGTAAATTCCATCTGACCCCATCAGCCCTACCTCGGTCTGGCAGGCAAAGCAGGAATAATCTAAATCAAAATGTTTTGCCTTTTACCAAGATGGCAGAGGGCAGCCTACAAAAGCAGTGACAAGAGATGGCTGTAGTCCTGAAAAGCAGTTCAATAATTATACAACAAAGCCACAAAAAGCATCTGGCTGTCTTTCTGTCTGTCTTTGCTCTACCACTGAGCTACATTCCCAGCCCTCATCTTGTCTTTTAAGGACAGGGTCTCACTGTGTAGCTCTGGCTGGTCTGGCACTGGCTATGTAGACCAGGCTGACCTGAAACTCAGAGACCTACCAGTCTGCTCTGCTGGGGTCAGCGGTGTGCACCACCACACTCTGCTAACTGGCCATTCTATACAGAGAATCTGTCGGGAAAACAGTAAGGGGTTGGGAATGGTGGTGCGGGTCTACTATCTCAGCTCTCAGGAGGTAGAGGCAGAGAATCAAGAGTTCAAGGTCATCCCCAGCAAGTCCCAAGGCCAGCCTGGACTATGTGAGACTGTACCTCAAAAATAATTAGGCTGGGCAGTGGTGGCACACATTTTTAATCCCAGAGGCAGAGGCAGGTCAGATCTCTGTGAGTGTAAGGCCAGCCTGGTCTATAAAGTGAGTTCAGGTCAATCAAGGCTGTTGCACAGGAAAATCCTGTCCAAAAACAACCAACCAACCAAACAAAAAACCAGCCAGGTGTGGGGGTGCACACCTTCAATCCCAGCACCCAGGAAGCAGGTATAGATGGATCTTGGCGAGTTGGAAGTCAGCCTGGTCTATATAGCGAGTTCAAGGACAACCAGGGCTACACAGAGAAAGCCTGTCCCAATAGAGCAAAAAGGGTGAAAGAAAAGAAGCTGAGTGTAGTGACTGGCACGCGTAGCCTGGTTACTCCTGAGGGTGAGGCAGGAGGATCACTTGAGTTCAGGATTTACATGGACAACATAGCAAGACCCCATCTTAAAGAAAAGATCAAGGGAAGAGAGAAAGGAAGCGATGGGAAGGAGGAGAGGGCTAGAGAGGTGGCTCAGGGTTGAGAGCATCAGCTGCTCCTGCAGAGGGCCCAGGTTCCATTTCAGCAGCCCCATGGCATCTTATCTGCTTTTAACTCCAGTTCCAGAGGATCCACAGCCCTCTGCTGGCTTTCACAGGCAACAGATACACATATATAGAATGTTGTTTTTTATTTTTTATTTTTTTGGTTTTTTGAGACAGGGTTTCTCCGTGGCTTTGGAGCCTGTCCTGGAACTAGCTCTGTAGACCAGGCTGGTATCGAACTCACAGAGATCCACCTGCCTCTGCCTCCAGAGTGCTGGGATTAAAGGCATGCGCCTTCACCGCCCGGCTTAGAAAGTTGTTTTTTTTTTTTAAAAAAAAAAAAAAAAACCCAACTCTATTTAAAATGCTGAGTAAGTAAAATAAATAAATAGATATCTGCATGTCGATTGCTGCCACGTATCATTCTGTTTAGGTTAAAAAAGTCAGGTACTATTTCGGGCCGTCCTCGTTGGCACAGCTTCCTTTCAGATTGATAATATCCACTGTTGGCAAGCACTCAGGAAACTTGACATTCTCCTGCGCTTTTGGTGGGAATATAAATTGGTGGAACCTTTCTGAACAGCCATTTGGCAGTATGTACAATTCCTATTCTTTGACCCGGCCCTCCTACTTCTCACAACGTATCCCTCAGGAACATTCCCACAAACCCACAGGCCAAGTTCAGAGGGACAGAGGCCGTGCCAGCGAACACTGGAAGCCACCCAGCCGGCTATCAATAGGGGATAGGCTTAATAACTCATGCGCCAGCCATAAACGGAATTCCCTGGTCTCCCTCTCAGTTTCAAACAAATACTGGCATCCAAACGCAATTATTCTTTCTCACCCTGACCACTGCATGGTGGGAAGACGATGGACCGTCCATTCGGCTGCTCCAGCCAAGTGCCAGGCAACCTGACTCCCTCCCACGCACACCCAGTGTGGCTGCACACCTGCTACACTAGCCCCAGCCACGTCATCTAGGTCTGAGCCCTCTCTCGTCCAACAGTCTCCCACACGAGCCGTCTGCTGCTTTCCCCTCCAGTAGCTGTTTCCCAAGAGAACAGCCAGACTATACACATCCCTCTAGCAATTTAAAAAGACTCAAGTGGTCTGTTTGGTTAAATGTCGGGCTTTGAAAAGGAATGTAAGAGGAGACTTGGTGGGAGGTGCTGGCTGTCAAGCCTGCCAACCTGAGTTTGATCCCTGGAACCTACACGGTAGAAAGAGCTGACTTCTCTGAGTTGTTTTCTGACTTCCACTTGTGTGGCATGGCACCCGTGTACATGCATGCGCGTGCGCACACACACACACACACAAAGAAAAAAGAAAAAAAAGGTTTTTAAAAGAACTGTGGTACTGATACCTGTGATAATGTAGAAGACCCTCAAAACAACATGCTATGATGCTGGAGAGATGGCTCAATGGCTAAGAGCACCAGTTCCTAGCGCCACACTACTTGGTGGCTCACAATCAGTTGTAACTCTAGCTCTAGGGGGCTCTGGCGCTCTCTTCTCACCCTCACAGGCACTGCATGCACGTGGTGCACAGGCACACACGCGGGCAAAACACTCACATGCTTGGATAAATAAAAATACTCACATACTCGAATGAATAAAAACGTTTAAAAAATCACGAGTGAAAGAAACCAGATTCAAAAGTCTGTATGTTGGAGGACCTCACTTATATGAAGTATCTGTAACAGGTAACTCCATAGAGATGAAAGAGGATTGGTTTCCAAGCCTAGAGTGGTGGAGGGGGGATGTGGAATGATTACTTTTTTAAATATTTATTTACTTATTATGTAGACAATATTCTGTCTGCATGTATGCTTATAGGCCAGAAGAGGGCACCAGACCTCATTATAGATGGTTGTGAGCCACCATGTGGTTGCTGGGAATTGAACTCAGGACCTTTGGAAGCTGAGCCATCTCTCCAGCCCGGGAATGATTACTTAATGAGTCCATGAGTCTGGGGATTTTTTTTTGAAAGGTTATGAAAATACTTTGGCATCAGATAGAAGTGGCGGTTGCACAGCAATGAGTGTATTAGATGCCACATAACTGTACTTTTGTTGTTTGAGACAGGGGTCTAGTTACTATGTAGCCCTGGTTGCAACTTACAGCTTTCCTCGGTTTAAACGCTAGGATTACAGAGTTGTGATTACTATGGTGCCTGGTTGACGTGTGTCCTCCAGAATGGTCACTCTTGGGTTGGAGAGATGGTTCAGTGGTTAAGACCAGTACCTTCATGCAGACAGAATATGGGAACCTGTTCTAGAATATTCAGAATGTCTAGAATGCTGAGGATACAGGTATGCGGTACATACTACATGGTCTCCTCAGGGATGGCTTCCTCATCTCGCTTTGACTTCTGTGTAAATGCTACCAAAGCACGCTGGATTAAAGGCGTGCGCCACCCACCCACCCCCACACACACACCCTGCTTGATTTTTAAAAAGTGGTTTGATCTAGTCAGTTACTACTTCATTTCTTTGTTGTCCACCTATCATGGGCAGGATTGCGCTCCAAATACTAGCAGAGTGCAGACCAGAGAGAGCCTGTTCCTCTGAAGTTGCCGTTCTAGTGTGGAAACTGACAGCAGATATGTCATGTGAGACTGCTGTCTCACATGCTGTGGATAAAAAAGAAAGGTGATTGCGAGAAAGGGTCTGGTGCGCATGTGCGTGTTTTGTTTCTATAGTACTGGAGATCAAACCTAGAACCCAGAGCCAAGATTGTGCAAGCTAAGCACTCTCTGAGCTAGCTACACCCCAGCCACATGACTGCCCCCCACAAGACAGCCCTGACTGTCCTGAAACTCATTCTGTAGACCAGGCTGGCCTCGAACTCACAGAGATCCACCTGCCTCTGCCTTCCGAGTGCTGGGATTAAAAGCATGTGCCACGATTGCCTGGTAAAGTAAATATATTTTGTGAAAGATAGAAAAACTTCAACACAGTTTTGTAGCTGCAAAGTTATAAACTCTACTTATGCAGCAAGGTGACTTTGTTTACTGTTTTGTTTAGAGACAGGGTTTCTGGATACAGTCCAGGTTGGCCTTGAACTCTTGATCTTGCCTTGGCCTCCTGAGTGCTAGAACTACAGGTATGCAACGCCATGCCTGGCTGTGAGATGATGCTTTGTTTTTGGTTTTGATTCTTATTTTATGTGTACAGTTGCTCTGTCTGCATGCGTGTCGGCACCATGGGCACAACTGGTGCCACTGGAGGACACAGAGGGTTTTGGATATGCTGGGACTGCAATTACATACAGTTCTGAGTCACCCTGTGGGTGGGTGGGAATTGAACCTGGGTCCTATGGAAGAGAAACTATTGCTCTTAGTTGCTGAGTCACCTCTTCGGCCCCAAGATGATGTTTTTGTAGGGCCATGAGAGCTATGTTACAGCAATATTCCTTTTCATTTCTGCACCTACGTAACTTTCTTAACACGTTGACTTTTTTGGAACTAGAACACCAATACAGCAGAGTATTTACAAATGCCAGTCTAGGGAACTTGGTGCAATCCCTGGAGACAGGGTTGGATGGAGACTGTAAGCAGACTGGAGTCAGCCACAATGTGTTTGAAGAACACTGTGTATCTGCACAGGCAGGGTAGGGCAACGGTTCTCCAGAGTCCTGGAGAGAGACACTGTCCACTTGTTCAGCATCAGCTCACAAGGTCCTGCCCCCGGGGTGTGATATCCAAGGTGGTGTGGACATTGTCTTGGCTATGACAACATATGTGCTGATCTCATCGGTCCCTCAGTGATGCCCCACTAAGTTAAGGGTACACCAAGACTCAGATGGGTGGCTGCCTGTCTGCAGGTCCAGTTCAGACCAGGGCTATCTGACTCCACAGGCAATGTTCTAACACCTTTTGTCACACACCCCACTGACCCTGACGTCAGCAGTGAGCACTGACATGCTATGGTCCCCTTAAAAATGCTCCAATTTATTTATTTATTTTTGGTTTTTCGAGACAGGGTTTCTCTGTGGCTTTGGAGCCTGTCCTGGAACTAGCTCTTGTAGACCAGGCTGGTCTCGAACTCACAGAGATCCACC
>NC_022030.1:20034982-20071035 GCF_000317375.1 Microtus ochrogaster
CTTGTAGACCAGGCTGGTCTCGAACTCACAGAGATCCACCTGCCTCTGCCTCCCGAGTGCTGGGATTAAAGGCGTGCGCCACCACCGCCCAGCAAAATGCTCCAATTTAATCCAAAGTTCTGTGAGGGGAAAATATTCTATACTATTTTCAAAGGGGAAACTGAGGCTCAGTGAGATGTGGTGGCTTGCCAGGAATTCTGCGGGACCCACGCCCCTCCCCCAAGCCTGGAGCTTACCAATCAGCTGCTAACCACTGTGCCACTGTCATGGATGCCAGTGGACCCTAGACTGACTGGAGATCAAGGAACTGGATGCCCAAGCTGCCCTGGGTGCTAGGAACACACAGTTCTACCGTTGGAAGACATCTCCTTGACCAAGGTCCTGATGTTCCCTAAGGGCAGATCACAGCTGAAGACTCATCCATCAGATCAGAAGTATAAAGGCCTCGAGGCAGGCTGCAGGGCAGATGTCCTCACCCAGCCCAGCTCTAGAACTTCCCTTGGGATGAGGAGCAGGCACAAATGTAAAGAAACTAAGCTAAGAACTGAGCTAGAAACTAGGAACTGAGCTTGGTTCCTAGCTCCCTCATTCTAAGCCCTCTGCCTCCCGAGGCTGGCCTAGGATGTCTGGTCTACCTCTCAGCACCAGGAAAGCCTTATCTTGAAGCCCTGTGGCTTTGGCCGAAGCGAACAGCAGGTCAGCCCTGCACTGGAGAGACTGAACAAACTGGTGTGGAAATTAGCTGGTGAGGAGATTAGCAGGGCTGGGGCTAGGGATGCCATGCAGTTGGCAGAGAGCTTGTCTAGCATGGGTGAGCTCCTGGGTTTGACTCCCCAAGGTAATAGCTAGGGGAGTTCCAGGCCATCCTGGGATACAGGAGATTTTGTTAAGGAAGGAGGAAGGGAGGAAGTTAGGGAGGGAAATAAAAGGTCCTTGCAGAGGACCCAGATTTGGTTTCCAGCACCCACATGGTAGCTTACAACCATCTGAAACTCCAGTACAGGAGACATCTCATGCCTTTTTTGGACCTCCATGGGCACTATACATGCTGGTAAATATTCATATATATAAAACAAAGCAAATAAATCTTTAAGAAAGAAAAGAGGGTCAGAGCCTGAATTCCAAGCACAGAAGGAACGACAGTCCCCAGCAATGGCCACAGGGTGTGATAAGTGGACCAGATTCTGAGGATCCCTGGATGCAGGCTGGAGGTGTCAGTGCGTTGGGCTGCCTTCCGTCTGGAAGTCATTCTCCAGCTTGGGACCAGCTCACCCAGTCACTAACCCCGTGGCCTCTCTGTTTCTGAGGCAAATACTAATCCTTCCCTCATTGTGAGGCTATGGGGATGGGAAGCCTGGACAAAGTCCTGAAGGAACATTTGATCAGCCACAGCAAACGCTGATCCGGTTGCTCCAGTCTTCCCAACTAATCTGCTGGGAGGTCTGCAAAGGGTGTAGCTTTAGGGACAGACAGACCCAGCTGTAGCCCTGGGAACTGAGTACTCCACGCTGTGGAGCCCCAGGCCTCTAGCTGGCAGAGGGCAGTGCTGCTCTGGAGTTAAGCAGCGAAAGTTAAGCTGGGAAAGCTGCCAGCACATGTGTGAAGTCAGCCAGGGGCAGCTACTGCTGCTGGGTGATGTGGAATGGACTCCCACGTGGTTCTGCAAGCCTGGCCATGCCACAGTAGGCGGCACAAACTCAGCAGGACCCAGTCTCAGCCTCTGTGTGCTCCCAGCCTCTTCTCCTCCACTGTTCTCTCTGTAATGTCCACAGCTGCCCCAGCAGACACAGGGAGATGCTACAGCATTCTCCTCCCCGGCACTTTCTTCCTAGGAGTCAACGGGTCTGCGCTCACCAAGCCCTTCCTCCCCTAGTGTCTACTTCACACCAACCCTGGTCCACCACACCCTCTACAATCTTTACTTTGGCCCTCAGGTCAGCCTATCCTTTTTCGCACTTGAACCAGCTTGATCTGCAGCGGTTCACAATCTTTGACCTGCCCACTAAGGACAAGGCCAGGCAAGCAGAGAGCCTGGTACACAGTAGGTGCTTAATAATACCAGCTGGATGGCAAACGGGTGACTGTATGCACGAACTGACCGTGCTGACAGGAATAAGGACAATAACAGAACAGGTCACAAGCAGGTGGCATCTCTGCCTACCAGCCTTGCCCCAAGTCTTTTCTATAGATTATCCGTTTGTTGCTCACAGTCATGCTACATGGCCGGGAACCATTCTCCAATTTTATATAAAGGTAACCCGTCAAAGGTCACCCGGGCAGTACACAGCAGAAGCAAGATCTGAAAGGGTCTGGCTGTGCCGTAATCAGGTACAGTGGCCCCGGACACCAAATCCTTGTGTTCATCTGGTGAGGCCAGAGCCACCAAGGTGAGGGAAGGTCTGCCTGAGGTCAGACAGACCTTAGCTGACAGCTAGCTTCTGGTGTATTGTGGCCAGCTAAAGAAGCTGCTCCTCTGAAGGCTGCGTGTTCCTGGCTCTCAGTGGATAAAGCCTAAGAGCCCAGAGCCTGCGTAGTGGAAAGAGACAACCAACTCCTACAAGGCGATTTCCGGCCCCCACACAAACACAGGTGCTTGGACACATACACACACCATCTTTTCTCAAAAAGAGATGCAAGCTGTGGATACAGGTACCGGGCAGGTCTGAACACTGGGGTGGGTACAGGAACACTGGCTTTGGACCTTCTCCCCTCTGCTCAGGCCCCCTTTTCTGGGACTCAGGTCTTAGCACCTACTCTGGGGGCAGAAGACTTCAAACCAGCCAGCAGCTTCAGGGGACCGTGCCTTGGGGCTTGCCTGCAGGCTGGAGCGGGGAGACCAAGCAGCCAGGACTCTGGCCCCCACTTCTGCCTCCCCAGAGCAGCTCTGCTTTTGTCTGGGCTTCTGAAGACACTTTCAATGGGAGGAAAGGTTCTGCTGTTCAAATAACTTTAGAAAATCAATGCCCCGAGGGATAAATGTCCTTGTCTAACAAAACACCCTGCTTGTGTCAATCTGGATGGCATTCAGGGGCTCCAAAGTATTGAGTTCTCTCTTTCGGGAGAGACAGGAGGGTGAACCTAGCCGAGTCCAATGTCAAGTCTGATCTCACTGCCGTTCCCTGCTCTGCCCACCAGCTGCTGTGTGGCGAACCACATGCCTCTTTTGCATAGCCTTTCCTCTCTCCATTCGCCCACCTGGTTTTCTCTGGAATAAAGAAATAAAACCTATGAGGAGTCAGGGATGTGGCTCAGTTGGTAGAGTGTTTGCCTACCATGTACGAAGTCTTGGGTTCAATCCCCAGCATCTCCCATAAGCTGGGCATAGTGGCAAATGCCAGAGAATGCTGGCACTTGGGAGGCGGAGGCAAATGATCAGGGTTATCTTCAGCTACAAACTGAATTAAAGAGCAGCCTGAAGTGGGGTGTAGTGGCGCACGCCTTTAACCCAGCACTTGAGAGGCAGAGGCAGGCAAGTCTCTGTGGGTTTAAGGCCAGCCTGGTCTACAGAGTGAGTTCCAGGATAGTCAGGGCTACACAGAGAACTTGTCTCAGAAAAAAGTAAAATAAAATAAAAAAGATCAGCTTGAGCTACTGAGGCTTCTGCATGCATACACACATGTGCACACACATCTAGAAACACACATCCACTGAACACACACACGAGAAATGGGGAGAGAAAACTCCACATTCCCGCTGTCCGACAGGCAGCATGCGACGAGTTTGCATGAGGCCTGAGATCCTCACTACAGGCCTGTCGGGTATTACCCCCATCTTAGGAAAGGGGAAAAGGAGCTTGGAGTTGGGAAAAGATTCATGCAAGGACTCCAGTCCAGGTTGGTCAGACTCCAGAATATTCTCTCCACTGTGCCCTTGCCTCCCACCTCTCACTCCTGCCTCTTCTCCCTCCTTACCTTCATGAAGCACTTCCCACGCACAGGCAGGCCCAGCTGGCTCACTCAGAGCCGTACTCTCAGAGGGCTCCCTCTACAAACCATGTTCCCTCTGCTCCTCAGCACTTCCTCACCTCCCGACTTCTTCACGCCTTTCCTTTGTTCAAAGATTTATTTACTTTATGTGCATTTGGTATTTTGGCTGCACGTGTGCCTGTGTGAGGGCATCAGATCCCCTAGAAGTGGAGTTACAGACAGTTGTGAGCTACCATGTGAGTGCTGGGAACTGAACCCAGGTCCTCTGGAAGAGTAGCCAGTGTTCTTACCTGCTGAATCATCTCTCCAGCCCCATCCTTTCCTTTTCTTTGAGGGGGATTGGTTGGGGTTTTTTGAGACAGGGTCTTATTATGTAGCCTTGACTGGTCTGGAAATCACCACGAGATTGGTGTTGGTAATCCTCCTGCCTTGGACCCTTGTCTGCTGTGATTACAGGTGTATGCCACCATGAGAGTCTCGCCCTGCAGCCTGGGTTAGCTTAAACCTCTGATCTTCCCCCACAGCCTGCCCTGTGATCAGGGAACAGGTGTGTGTCTCAGGACCTGATTTCCTGTTGATGCCCCCACCCCCTACCCCGCCGGTCCATCACTTCAGGCAGCAGCATCTCTTTGGGGAAGCCCCGAGTGCAGAGTTAGAGTCAGGGGTCTGCTCTGGGTCTCTCCTATGAATTTTCTAAATCAGAAAACATGGTGGTAACTTGCTCCTGGACCCTAACGAGATTCATAAGTTCTTGGGGGCAAAGCGTCTGCTCACTGAATCCGACACAGAGCAGGACACAGAGCTGGTGTTCCACATACACCTACTGAGGAAAAGTTGAGCCAACGGACAGCTCTGGATTTTTGTTTAGTTGGTTCTGCAACAAGGTCTCAGGTGACATAACTCCAGCTGGCCTCAAACTTGCAACCGAATGTAGAATGACCTTGAATCCTCCTGCCTCCACCTCTTCAGTGCCAGGATTACAGGCCTGCACCACCACGCCTGGTTTACATGGATAGAGTCTGGGGTCTCCAGCATGCTATACATGCCCTCTACCAACTGAGCCACACGTTCAGCCCCAGAAGACAACTCTTGGGGCCTGAAGTGAGCCAGGCCTTCCTGATGGAACGGGCAGAGAGCAGTTCCCGCTCTTGGTCTTGCCTCTTAGAGGACGCACCCTTGATGACTTCAGGCTACCTGATTCCTACTCCACGTCACAGTCATTCACTCATCAAACCTCTGAACATAAGAGGAGCATCTGGCAAAAACACAGGAGGTGACTGACACAATGCTGTGCTTTTCCTACCTGGCCCCGAGGCACCCAGGGCAAAGGTAACTTAGCGCACCATCAACCTTTCGCCTGTTTCTTTTGCTTTGTGCTGATCTGGCCCCACCTTCCCTTCCTCCGTTCCCAGGCCCCTGCCAGCCATACCCGGTTGATGAGCTCGCCAACCATGCCTGTCCAGGAGCCATTTGGCTCAGGTGCCCCGTACAGTCCATCCTCTACCAACCGCAGGCGGTACCGGAAGCGCAGCAGCTCCGCCAGCTCCCGAAGCATGTCCACGCAGAAGCCCTCGAAGCGCTCATTCCCAGACAAGGCCTGGAAGTTAGGCCTGCGCATGACATACGGGTTCTCCTGGGTGGGCAAGAGAGAGCAGAGGTCAGAGACTGAGAACTTGGGGGCTGAGTCAGGGATCCTGGGGCCCAGGACCAGAGCTGTGGATGACAGAACCCCAGCATGCTTGTCCGCTTTTTCTGTTTGTTGTGTGGTCGCGTGTGGGGAGGCTGGAGGACAACCCCAGGTGTCACTCCTCAGGAGCCTTGATCTTTCTTTTTTTAATTTTATTTTGTATGTATGATTTTGGCCTGCATGTGTCTGTGTACCATGTATATGCCTGCTGCCAGCAAAGGCGAGACAGTATTGGATGCCTTGGAACTCAGATGGCTGAGAGCTACCATGTAGTGCTGGGAACTGCGGAGTCACCTCTCCAGCCTTCCCATCTGCCTTTTTTGTTTGTTTGTTTGTTTTCTTGAGACAGTGTCTATGCTTGGCCCAGAATAGGTAGAGTAAGGTGGGCAGAGTAGCTTGCAAGCCCCCAAGATCTGCCTGACTCTGCCTCCCAGGCATTAGGATGAGCCAGGCTGAGCTGTCTCCCAAGCCCTGTGTGCTGGTTTTTTGAGACTTCCTCTCACGTTGTCCAGGCTATCTCTATACCCAATGTATAGACAAGAGCAGCCTTGAACTTCTGATCCTCCTGCCTCTGCCCAAGTGTGTGAGACCATACCTGGCTAAGGCACATATACTTCATTTGGAAACACTGTGAGTGGCCGGGCGGTGGTGGTGCACACCCTTAACCCCAATACTCGGGATGCAGAGGCAGGCGGATCTCTGAGCTCGAAACCAGCCTGGTCTACAGAGTGAGTTATAGGACAGGCTCCAAAGCCACACAGAGAAACCCTGTCTCGAAAAATCAAACAAAATAGAATAAAATATATGCTGTGAGTGGAGAGAGGGCCTGAAAGCCGAGGGGCTTGGGGTTGCATCCGTGGGCTCTGCAGCCTCTTATGAGACTCCAACCAAAACACCTACGAGAAAGGGGGGACGCTGGAGGGACTCAGAATGGGCTGGCATCAAATTAGAATGGAGCTTTCAAGATTCTCTTCCGACACACCTTACTCAACTCATCCATTTTACACGGACAAGTACACACACGACCCTGTCCGGTTCCACCAGACAGCATTGCTCTCTGTCGCCGCATACATGGGTAATTTCAATTTTGAGTTCTTCATCCCCGCCCCCACCGCACAGCCAGCAGTGCTGTGGCCAATGTGGCCCATGAGAGTATCCCTCACCAGGATTTTGCTCTAGCCCGAGCTGCCACGAGGCAGGCAGGCATGACACGCCAGATGGTAAAACTGCAAGAGAATTTGGAAGCCTGGATTGTTCTGTAAAATCCCCTGATTATGAATGTCAGCGACTCATTCAAATTCTAATACCTTTTTTTTTTTTTTTTTTTAGGCCACATGAACACACCTGCCAGTTTGCAATCTCTGGCTTTTTGCTGTGTGGATGGTCTTTTGTAGGTGTTGTTTTGAGATTTTAAAATTTTATGCATATGGGTGTTTTGCCTGCCTGTACATCTGTGTACCACATACTTGCCTGGAGCCCAAAAAAGTCAGAAGAGGGCACTGGATCCCCTAGAACTGAAGTTATGGACGATTTTAAGATACCACGTGGGTGCTGGCAACCAAACTCAAGTTTCTGCAAGAATAGCCAGTGCTCTTGGCTTTGTTTTAGAGATGAGGTCTCGGTATGTAGACCAGGCTAGCCCCCAAACTCACAGAGATCCTCCTGCCTGTCACCTGAACTGGAATTGAAGACGATGCCCTCAAACTCACAATTCTCCTGCCTCAGTTTTCTGAATTCTAGGGTTATAGGCATATGTGTCACCGTCAGTGGTTACACTGAAGGTTACTTTTGAGGGTCACAAATAGACTTTACTGATCTCATCATTACAAAGAAACAACGAGGCAGAGAGCTTTCCAGGGTACCAGCAGAGCAAGAGCATCTGGAGGCCATTGCAATAAAAATGTAACTTACCTAGGCAGTGATAGTCTAAATGGGTGGTAGGACAGTGTCCCTTTACACAAAGGAATTTAGGACTCAGGAAATACCCAGGAGAGAACTCTTTGGTAATAATATCCACAATGTTTACTATGAGATAGACCCCTCTCTCCTTCCCTGTCCTGTGTGTAATCTTTAGATTACTTGACTTGAAAAAATTATTTATCATTAGCCAGGCAGTAGTGGCACACACCTCTAATTCCATCACTGGGGAGGAGGCAGAGGCAAGCAAATCTCCGTGAGTTAAAGGATGTGTGTGTGTGTGTGTGTGTGTGTGTGTGTGTGTGTGTGTGTACACAATGGAGAAAGGCATGCACGCATAGCACACATGTATAGGTCAGAGGACAACTCTGTGGAGTTTGTTCTCTCCTTCCACCCTCATATGGGTTCCAGGGATCAAACTTGGGTTCTTGGGCTTTTCAGCAAGCCCCTTTGGCTGCTGATCCCTCTCACTGGTCCCAGATTATTTGGCTGTAAATCTTCACAAAAGTCTATAACAAAGTGAGTATTGTTAGAATTTTTTTTTTTCAAAGCTGGGGATTGAATCTAGGGCCTTGGCATGCTAAGCATAAGCAGGCACTCTACCACTGAGCCACACCCCAGCCCCTCACTGGGGGATTCTAGGCAGGGGCTCTACCACTGAGCCACACCCCAGCCCCTCACTGGGGGATTCTAGGCAGGGGCTCTACTGATGAGTTATAGTCAACCCTCTTTTTAAGTTTCCAACTTAAAACAGGGCCTTGTTAACTTGCCCAGGCAGATCTTGAAGTCATACTGAAGACCAGAGGAGCCGTGATTCTTCTACCTCAGTCTCCCAAATAACTGGAATGAAAGCCTCTGCTTCTTTTTTGTGCACGTGTACTGGAATTCAGAGAGGGCAGGTGGCAGAATCGGCTATTCTACCCTGCTGCCTCTTCCAACAGCAGGCGTAGGTCACTCCCCCACTGCTTGTGGTAGCTGGCTTTGTGACTTGTCTTGACAGGATGAGGTAGAAATCAAGTCAGCCAAATTCTGGAGCCTCGGCCTTCAGAGCAATTCTGAGACTTCTAAGCCCAGGCTAGTCCGGAGGAGGACAGGTGAACTAGGGCCTGGAAGCCAAAAGAAGCACCCATGGACATTCTGGGCTTTCTATACTTCTTAGCTACCGGATGTATGTAGCCAGTGAGTCCCCAGGAAACAAGATGAGAGCCACCAAGCAACACACAGAATCTAACAGTCTTAGTCTCTGGGTTTGGGGGAGTTTTCGAAAGACCATAGACAGCCATTCTTCCCACAAGACCAGGGTACACCACAGGCCCTTGTATTCTCTGACCAACCAAAGCTGAGGGACACATAGGACAGAGGGAGCTGGAGCTTTTCTCCCGCCCAAGCAGCTTCTCCAAATCCAAAATTGTGGAAGCGGGGATGGGAATGTGAGATAACACTAATAATAGCGGCGGCTGCTAGCATTTCTTGTGGGCTTGCTATGTGACAGCTCTGTCAGCGTGGGAGGGCAGCAGTATTATTACCTCTGTCTTACAGCTGAGGACACGGAAGGCCAGAGGAGCAAAGTCGTAAGTCAGTGTGACTCCAAAGGCCCAAAGATCTGCTCTTTAAGTCCTAGGCCAGACTGAGCTCAAGTGGATAGAGTGGGGCAGTGGGCGTGGGAGAAGCCAGACAGAACGGAGGAGCTGGATAACAAGAGACAAAAGCCAGGGCTGTGACTCCAGGTCAGAACACAGAGGAGGACGCAGTTAGGGATAAGGCGTCCAGGCCAAGAACAGCAAAGGGAAGGAGAGAGTATAGGGCCGAGACCGATCCGGACTGCACACACCAAAGTCACGATCCTAAAGGCAATCTCCAAGTCAAAGACTGAGGGACCTGGGCTCAGGGTCTGTCTGCAGCAGCCTGAGGCTACAGAGATGATGGAGAAGGAAGCCTAGCATAGGGCTCGGGCTAACAGGACTTTTACTTACAGTCCTGACACTCAACTAAAAGGTCGAAGCTCCCTTTCTTCCCACCCACCTCCCCCCACCCTTTTTTCTATATTAAGGGTTGAACCCGGGTTCCCACTGAGCAATGCTCCCAGTGCTCTTTGTTTGTTTGAGACAGAGTCTCACTAAGTTGCCCAGGCTGGCCTTGAAGTAACTCTGTAGCCCAGGCTGGTCTTGAACGAACCTTTGATCCTCCCAGTGGTTCTTTGGTTGTCTGTTTGTTTGTCAAGCCAGGGTTTCTCTGTAGCTTTGGAGCCTGTCCTGAAACTAGCTCTTGTAGACCAGGCTGGCCCGGAACTCACAGAGATCCACCTGCCTCTGTCTCCCGAAGGTTGGGATTAAAGGCGTGCACCACCACTGCCTGGCCTTCCCAGTGGTTCTTAAAGGAGGCTCTTAGTCAAGATTATCAGACTTCTTTCAAGACACCATTTGAGAACCCCAAAGCTGGGGACAAGCTAAGGATGCTTTGGAGCCAGCTCTAAGAAGCTGTGTCGCAAATGGATGAACATCTATGCACAAAAATACGAGTCCAAGAACAACCATAGCAGCAGGCCTTGGGGTGGGAACAGAGATCTAATCTGGAACATGTTAGAGAGATCATCAGTGTCATAAAAGGATCCTAGGCAACTACAAAAATAGCAAGGTCTATAAGATCTATTAAGAGGGAAAACCCACCAGCTACAGAACAATCTGTACGATATGCTATTCTCTGTGAAAGAAGGAGCTGGGATGTGCTTGTACATAGACATTTCTGGAAGAGAGAAAAATGAGGAGCCAGGGAGGGATGGAGGCTAATTTTGTCCTTATTAACTCTTGGGGGGTTTTGTTTGTTTCTTTTGAGACAAGTTCTCACTAGGTAATCCTGGTTGGCTGGAACTCACTGTATATAGACCGGGTTGGCCTCAAATTCACAGAGATTCACGTGCCTTTGCCTCCTGAAGGTGGAGATTAAAGGTGTGATTCCCCTCCCCCACACACACACACATACACACAATGTCCTTATTGCTCTTTAAGAAAATCCCATTTTTCCCCTTGGTTTGAGCTATCTTCTGTACCATGAATTTTTTGTTTTGTTTAAGGTAAGATCTCACACTGTGTCCTCAACTCCTTCCACCAAGTTCTGGGATTGCACGTGTGCACCACTCCACGGGACTGATGAGGACCTTAAAAACTAAAAGTGTGTAGACTGCAAAGGGTTAAAGTGGGTGGAGCCATGGAAAAGGGGAACATCCAACCATCGGGTGGGTGGTTGCTCCAGCGGGCAAAACCACAAAACCGTGCAAGCGTAGGATCCTTAGCAAACATCCAGGTAACCCAGAGGTGGCAGGGAGGAGGTGGAGACTGACAGACCAGGGGACAGGGTGAGCCCTCTGGGACCAATCTAGCAAAACAGCAAGCTCCAGACTGGAGAGAGAGAAATGGGGGAGAGGACGAGCCAGAGCAAGCCGGGCAGAAGAGAACCAATTCGCACGTTTTCCTCCAACCTCTGGAACAGCACTGTGAAACCCTTATGAGCAAAGACACATTACATATATGCCCCCTGCCCCCCGCAGTGAAATGAAAATAAAACAAGATAGAGGAGCTGGCAAGATGGCTTAGAGGGCAAAAGCACCAAAACTGTGATGGCCTGAGTTTGATCCCCAGAACCCACTTAAAAAGCCAGATGTGGCTGTGTGTGACCGTGTGTGTATCTTTAATCCCAGCACTCAGGAGGGAGATGCAGGTGCTTCTCCGTGAGTTCAAGACTAGCCTGGTCTACAGAGCAAGTTCTAGGACAGCCAGAGCTGTTACACAGAGAAATTCTGTTTCAAAAAAACAAACAATAATAACACAAAGAGCCGGATGTGATGGCTGAAATCTGGAATCTGAGATTCCACCCTACGGCAGGGGTGGACTGGAGTAGTGGGTGGATCAGAGGCTCACCTGACTACAAGCTCACAGGCTAGCCTACACAGAACAGCAACAAAAACAGGAGAGATTCTGCTTCGAAACAAGATGAGCGGAGCGAACCAGTTCTCACAAAGTTATCCCCGAGCTCCGCACATGGAATCATTAAAACTGGTTCAAGGGGGCCAGTGAGATGGCTCAGGGGTAAAAGGCACTTACCACCAAGCCTAAAGACTTGCATTCCATCCCTGAGACCGCAAGGTGGAAGAAGAGAACCAACTCTAGCAAGTTGTACACACATGAGTGCACACACACAGAGAAAGACAGACATACAGACATATATACACACAAAAAAAACACAGAGACAGACACACAGACACACACAAAGACAGACACAGACAGACAGACACACAGGGATACATACAGAAATACAGAGATACACACAGACAGATACAAACACACACAAACACAGAGACAGACAGAAATACACAAAGAGAGACACAGATACAAACATACACACACACAAAGACAGAGACACACATACAGAAATACACACAGCAGATACACACACAGACACAAAGGTGGGTAAATGGAATCACTAGAAATAGTTTCATGTCTCATACGTGCCAGGCAAACCCTCTAATGGTAAGCTATCTACAGAATCTCACTTTTACTCTTTACTCTGAGACAGGGTCTAAGTTGCTCGGGTTGGCTTTAAAATTTCCTCTGTAGCCACTGCAGGCTACTTATGGTCCTCTTGCCTTTCTTCAGAGTAGCTGGGGTCACAGTCCTGGCTCCAAACCTTATTTTTTTTTTTATTATTAATTGCTGTTGAATGTGTGTGCACATGATGCACAAGCATGGAAGTCAGAGGACAACTCTGTGGAGTTGGTCCTTCTCTGCCCCCGTTAGGTGGGCTCTGGGTATGAACTCGGGTCATCAGGCTTGTGTGGCAAGTGCTCTACTTGCTGGCCCAGCTTGAGATCTTTTTTATCAAAATGTTCAACTAAGAATAAAAAGGTTGGACTGGAGCAATTGCTCTCTCTGCACTGCTCTTTCACAGGCAAGAGTCTGATTCTCAGCCCCGCACGGTAACTCACAACCACCTGTAACTCTGGTCTCAAAGGCTCTGACACTCTACTCTAGCCTCTTTAGGAACCAGACATACACGAGGGCAAAATACCCATATGCACTGTGCTGGCTAATTCTTATGTCAACTTGACACCAGCCGGAGTCATCTGACAGGAGGGAGTCTCAATGGAGAAAATGTCTCCATAAGATTGGGCTGTAGGCAAGCCTGGAGGGCATTTTCTTAATTAGCAATGGATGTAGGAGGACTCAGCTCACTGTGGGTGGTGCCATCCCTGGGCTGGAGGTCCCAGGCATTGTAAGAAAACATACTAAATACGCCATAGAGTGCATGCCACTGAACATCAGTCCTCCATGACCTCCATCAGACCCTGCACGTTCCTGTCTCACTTCCCTGCAAGATCAAGCCGGGTGGTGGTGGCGCACGCCTTTAATCCCAGCACTTGGGAGGCAGAGGCAGGCGGATCTCTGTGAGTTCGAGACCAGCCTGGTCTACAGAGCTAGTTCCAGGACAGGCTCCAAAGCCACAGAGAAACCCTGTCTCGAAAAAACCAAAAAAAAAAATCTTTAAAAAAAAAAGAAGAAAACTTTTTAGAAAATAGGCAAGGTGACTCACAGAGGGAGGGGAGATGTCCGTGATGCATGGTTTCAGGCAAAGGACACGTCTCCAGAAAGTGGAATTCCAAAATTAACGTAAAGGTCATAAGACCCCCTTTGGGGGCATACTGGGGTTGAGCCCAGGGCATTACAGACACACAGCAGGTGCTTTACCACTAAGCCACATCCCCAGCCCTTGGTTTTTTTGGAGATGGGGTCTCACTATGAGGCCCAGGCTGGCCTGGAACTCAAATCATCCTGCTTTCACCTCTTGATTTTAGGATCACAGTTGTGCACCCACTTCTTAAGCTCCAATATCGCAAAACACAGCCCTGAAGAGGATTTTTCAGACAGCCAATCGACACACAAAGATGGTCAAACGCAAACAAAGGCACCACGCTGTTGTCATCGGTGGTGGCACCTTTATGTACTGTCACCAGGGAAAATGGAGAATGATGGACAGCTCAGGAGAAGGCGAGCGGGGCAGCCATTTTGGCAAAGGCTTGCGGCCTCTGCTAAAACTCAAGACACGCATGACACAGCATCCCCACTCCACAGAACACACCCATGGAAGCGTCAAAACAAGGTCAGGAAAGTTACACGAAACGATCTTCTCGGTGCAATGACTCATAACAACAAGAACCAGTGCCCACCTACATTTGACGGGTACGTAAACTGTCATGAGACTGAACGCCACAAAACCACGTGGATCTTATAAAGACACCAGGAAAAAGGCATCAGGTGTGACACCACACAGTATAACACCGTTTCTATGTACAAAGGAGGAAGGTTAGTGACTGGAGGAGAGACAGTGTCAGGACAGGGAGCCGGTTAGACAAGTGTGTTTACTTTGTGAAAATTCAGAGATACAAGATTTATAATTTGTGCAAGTCACAAGAGTTATGTATGTGCAAGTTACACTTTTACACTTTTGTAAAACTCTCTTGAAGTTGGGGGCATGCTTCAGAAGTAGAGCTTCTGCCCTAGAATCCCCCAGTGAGAGGCTGGGGTGTGGCTCAGTGGTAGAGCCCCTGCCTAGAATCCCCCAGTGAGGGGCTGGGGTGTGGCTCAGTGGTAGAGCCCTGCTTAGAATCCCCCAGTGAGGGGCTTGGGTATGGCTCAGTGGTAGAGCCCCTGCCTAGAATCCCCCAGTGAGGGACCCTTGAGTTTGATCCCCAGCAGGAGACAGGTTAGGGACAGATGACCTCCTGAAAGTTAAAAAAAAAAAAATTAAACTAAACTAAAATAAAATAAAGTAGGGAAGGTTCTAGACCATTCCTGAAAAGCTGTTTGTTTTTTACTGAGCCAGGACCCAAATCCACATGCATGGATTCTGGGGGTGTGGTGTATGGGATCCCGACCTAACTCAATCCCTGATCACTGTTAGGAGCACTTTATGCTCTTACTTTTTGTTGTTTTGTTTTTATTGAGACAGGCTCTCTCTATGTAGTCCCGGCTGTCCTGGAACCCAGAGATCTGCCTGCCTCTGCCTTCAGAGTGCTGGGATTATGCATGTGCACCACCATACTAGTTTATCCCTTTACCTTTAAAGTTAATGATATTATTTTATGTGTTTGGGTGTCTTGGCTGCCTGCATGCCTGTGTACTAACATAGCAATGCCTTTGGAGGCCAGAAGAGGGCATCAGAGGCCCGGGAACTGGAGTTACAGACAGTTGTTAAGGACCAGGTGGATGCTGGGACCTGAACTGGGATCCTAGTTGACCCCTGAGCCATCTCTCCAGCCCTTTTTCCCTCTGTAAAAGAACCAGAAGCATAGAAGAGAATGCTGCTTAGGTCATATGGGGTGTCGATGGCAGTATCATGTCCACAACACAACTCTGAGGACAGGAAGACGTAGAAAGTGACAAGATGTGGTATTAGGGACAAGCACACAGATTCTGTCACCTCAGATCAGCTCTGACACCACTGGCTAGGCCATCTTCAGCATGTCCCCGAACCCTCCATTCTCATCTGAAAATGGTTTCCGTGAAGGTGCTGAGCTCAGGGCTCTGAAAATTGAGGGCTCAGCAGTGTGCTCAGCCATAGGACTGCTGACAGCCACATTCGCTAGGGATTCTGCTCCAGGCATTCGGCAGGGCGTGGCAGTGCTTGGGAGGCAGAGGCAGGTGACTCTCTGTAAATTCGAGGTCAGCCTGGTTTCCATAGAGTTCCAGGGCAGCCTGGGCTACATAGGGAGACACTATCCCAAAAATATAGTAAAGTAATAAATGAGAAAGTGTTGATGACCCAATGGGAGTGACACAATGAGGGTGTTCATCTAACCTGACAAACACCCAAATGGCCTGCTGCCCTATGGTCTCTGCACTCCTGTGCTTCGCCTGTGAGTCCTTCCTCCAGCCTATGTCTGTCTTTATCTCGGGGAGCCCCTCATGACCAGGTGTGGAATGAGTGCCCTGGTGTTGGTGCCACCGCCCCCTCAGTGCCCCTTAAGAGCACCTGTTCACTCGTTTCTGTGTCTCTAGAATTTGGGCCTGGATGGGAACACAGCAGCTACAGCAAATATTTAAGGAATTAAGAAAAAGAATGGAGTACAGGAATCAAGAATAATATTGGTTCTCGGGCCTTGGGGACTCTTCTGAAATCCTCTCCCTGACCTCTAACTCTGCTCCCCACCAAGGCCTCAACGCTTTCAATTCCAGGACGTATCAGGGATGGAGCAGAATGCACACATAGGTGCCAACAGGCCCCCGTCAACCAGGCCTCAAGGCCCCTCAGAGGGGCCATTAGGAGGTGTCTGGCTTCCGTCTGCAAGCCATCTGTCCCTCTACAACTGGCTCGCTGGCTGTTCTCCATGGGTATTTGAAGTCCACTTTAGGTCAGAAGCTCCCTGGGGAACAGGCTGCTAATAAGGGCTCCTAACACCCTCTGGAAACTGTCTCTGGACTTCATGTCACAGCGATTAGCTGCCCAGCTCAGTGCTGCCGGGTGTGGGGACAAAGCAGGCTGGAGGCCATGACTTGGCTGCTGCAAAGAGCGAAGCCACCTGGCTTGTCCAGCCCCCAGGCCCAGTTGCTCCTGCCCACCAGGCCCCGTGTGTAACCCCCTCCATGACATGCTGGCAGGAGGTAGCAGAATGCAATGGAGAGGGCTGGGCTCAGTCGGATCCTCTGCCCAGACAGGGATTTGCAGGGGACTTTCCTTACTTTTGTTTCCCAGCTTCATCAAGGAGCAACTGTGAGATCAGGAATGATGCCCAGGAAAGGTCTAGTGCACAGTGGCTCCCAATAGATCACTTTGTTTTGTTTTGTTTTTGGAGACAGGACTTTATGTACCCTAGGCTGGCCTTGAACTCCTGATCCTCCTGTCTCCACTTCCTGAGTGTAGGGCCTGTGGTACAAAGTACCAGACCCAAGCTTTGTGCATGCTAGGCAAGCACTCTACCAACTGAGACAGATCCCAGTTCCTCAAGAGCAACTGCTGACACACCAGGCCCACATCTTGACTTAGTTGAAATAGGGACTGGGATTCCCCATGACACTGGATGGGCTCCTCGCTTGGTGCTCAGAGTCAAGGACTAGAGTTTCAAAGGACAGACTCAGACTCCAGCCTTGGAGACAAGGCTTCCAGTCCTGGCTCTGCTACGCGCTTGTTGTTAATTCACCTCTCTGACCCTAGGCGTCCACATTATCAAGGTGGACACTCAACAAGCTGGTATCTGTCGATGCATTAGACTGGCGAGTGTGGTACAATGGCCATTAAAGAGAACCTATCAGGGAACCTGGTTCCCAGTGCAGGGCCTGTGTCCGCTGTGTTCTCTATTACCCTGGCTGTGGCTGGAGTGGTGACACCTTGGTCACAGTCAGGACTGCACAGGACACACCCCCAGTTACACTACACTGCCCTGTGCTGCCCAAGGGACTCCTCCCCATCCTGAGGGGTTATGACAGGCGTTCAAGATGTTCAGGGAAGATCCAGCACTAGGGCCTCTCCACCTGCTCTCCCTGGCCCCATTTGGGTCACTCACCAGGATAGTCGTGACCACCAATGTCTTGTTGGCTAGAGTCTGTGACAGGTTGATGTCCAGGGTAGTGGCATTCATGGCCAGGGTCCTGTTCGAGTACCACACCCCTATCTGGGGACAGAGGGGACATCATCAGTACAAACACTGTTCACACTCTTGGAAGCTTTATGGGCCACATCCCAGCAGGCTCTAGTGTCACCCTGGGGCTGCTCACCTCACGGTGGCCCTGGCGGGACTTCTCCAGTATGCGCAGTGTGTAGTTGGTCCTCTGCCCTTTGCTGTTGAACTCAACCCGCCCGGTCAGCCCATCATACTCTACCTAGCAGGGCGGGAGGCGGGGCAGAGGGAGAGGAGGCGGGGCCCAGAAATAGGTGGAAAAGCATCCAGGCAGGGATGAGGCAGCCACAGGAAAAGGCACAGAGACAGGTAAAAGGAAGAGAAGGGGCAGGGTCAGAAAGAGGACAAGAGGATGATACATATGCAAGAGAACAAAAGCACAGGAGCAAGACCCAAAGAGCACATAACCCCGACAGGGATGGTGGCATGGACAGACAGGACACAGGAATAAGGAGGCCCAGGTAGTGGAGAGTCAGGATGGGAAAAGGCAGAGGGTAGGCAGGATAGACACAGTCATTGCCCCTGCCTGAGGCAGCTGCTGCTCCCCACCTCCTCCATGCCCCCTTGCTTCTGGCTCACCATGCGTAGGTAGTTCATGAGGCTGGTCCCATGGGGCCAAATGTTGGCTGAAGTACAGGCCAGTGGCTTGACGCCAATCTCCTGGCTTCGGTTCAGCTCTCGGACAGCGCTTACCACCACATGCACAGCGTCAAACATCAGGGCGGCAGACAGCTGAGTGGAGAAGGCAAGGCCAGGCAAGAAAGTGTCAGTCCCCAAAAGCCCCCGTGGAGTCACCCCAACCCTCAGACGCCCGTCCTTGAGGGTGTGGGAGACTTAGGTGGGGTAAGGGATGCGGGATGGACTACGGTGTCTTTCTGGGGAAAATGTAATGTCTCATGCTGTACACGGCCACGTCTGTTTGGAGAAGGTCATTTCTGAGAGTCTGCTGTTTTGTTGTTATTGTTGTTTTGGTTTTATAAGACAGGACCTCATGTAGCCCAGGCTGGCCTGGAACTCGATATCTAGCTGAGGCTGGTCTTGAACTCCTGATCCCTCTGTCTCTAGCTCCCAAATGCACGGATTATAGGTGCATGCCACCATGCTTGGCTTGTTTGAGAGGAGTTAGCCTTGATGGCCAGTTGTCTCCCTGAGACAGCCAGGTCTGCATGGTTAAGATAAGTAGGCAAGATAGCCACTGGTAACATCTGCGTGTGCCTGGGTCACACGCAGTATGGGAAGGATGAACATGGAGTGAGCAAGGAGACAGGAGAGTGTAAGTGCTGATCCTGGCCATCTCAACCCCTTCCTGAGGTTCAGAACCCTCCACTGCAGCATGGAGGAAGAGCTGTCTCCACCCTGAGCATAGCTCTGGGGGTCATGGGGATGGCACGCCTTAGAACAAAGGCAAGGGAAGGCGGTGCTGAGAGCTATGTAGTGAGACCCTGTCTCCAAACAAACAAACAAACAAACAAATAGGAAGTACAAGTGAGATCCTCCAGCCAAGGAGACATCTGAGCAAAAGCTTTGTGGGGGGGAGGGGGCTGTTGGGTCTTCATGGAAATGGGGGCGCAGGTGGGGAGTACAAACGCCCTGAGGCGTGCCTGTCCAGAGAGGTGGAGGGAGGCTTGGGTGGCCACACTCATCACAGCGCCTCACTGAGGTCTTGGGTCCCACAGGGTCCTGTCCCCAGAATCAGTGCACAGTGTCTTAGTGCCAGTGGGTATCTACGCACTCACCGCAGGCCCGGGGTACGTGCTGGCGTCACAGTTCTCTCTCCAGGACATGTTGAGACTGCGCACAAACTCCGGGTAGAAGGGATGGGAGGTGTTGAACATGGAAAAGCCCAGGATGTTGGAAGAATCCTCTACTATACCGTCCAGATGCAGGATAGGGAAGTCCTGGGACCAAGAAGAGGGGTGAGACCTGAGGCAGGATTGGAGCAGGGAGGTGTGGTAGGTGGGGATTGGGAGGGGCATAGGTCGGTACGCACCATGGTGGTGAGGATGTACTTGTAAAACGCTGAGGTCATTCCTAGCTCCGAAGCCTGAAGAAGACAGCAGAAGCCAAGAGGCAGAGAACAGGGAAGGGGGACCCCAAGAGGGGAAGAGAGATTTAGAGGCACGCCTAGTGAGGAGACAACCCAGACAGCAAGGGCCTGTTGCGTCCCCCATGCTGGCCGGGGAAAACAGCTTTCCTAGCAGAGAATGGGGCCCTCAGATGTCTACTGTTTCCTATGAAGGCACACAAAACTTCCTGATGGAGACAGATGGGAGCCTGGGAGAGGGGACAGGCAGGGACAGAGTCCTTAACCTTACCCCTAAGTCACCCAAAACCATTGGCGTTGCCAGTGTTTAGAGCTCAATCTGTTTGGCCATCCATCAGAAAAGCAGCAGGCTGCCAGGCCGGGGCACGGGTCTGTAATCCCAGCTACTCAGATGGCTTCAGGCGCTGAGACTGTAAATGCAAAGCCTGTCTGGGCTACAGAGTGAGCTTAAGGCCACGCTGGGCAACTCTGGAAGATCTTGGCTCAAACGAAAGTAAAAAGCAGACTGAGGATTGAACTTCAGTGGCAGAGTCCTTGACTAACAGTTATGAGGCCCCAGATTCAATTCCCAGAAACATCAAAAGAAAAGAGGGAGGGAAGGAAGGGAAAGGAGAGAGAGGACAGGAGGGGAGGAGGGGAGGAGGGGAGGAGGAGGGGAGTGGAAAGGAGGGAAGAAAAAGGATTTCTGCAATGGAAGGCAATCAGTTAGAATCTCGGGGTTCATTCTTCGAACCCCCTCCTTCTCACGATCCTTGAGGAGGACAGGTTGGATAATACCCAGCCTGACCCCACACGAGAATTCTAACAGTGCAGGGCTCCAGCACGTATTATTAGGGGAGTGGGAGCAGGGCATGGACCCGTGGGTATCGGGGAAGGGCAAGAAGGAAGAGAGAAGAGACCTCAAAGCACACCGTTCCACGGGAGAGCTCTTTGCCCAGGTGGCCTGTCAACCCAGAACCTCTTCCCTCAGCCCTTTATATCCCCAGGAGTCTGCTTAACACTTCTTCCTGCAGGCTACGATCAGCAGTGACATACGGTTTTAATTAAGAGAAAAATAAATGAAAAACAAATGGAGAAAATAATACAAATTTGATTATCAAGAAAAATTAAGCGCAGGGGAAGTGAATGAATGATTAATGAGTGCGGCTCACTGAAGGATGGGACGTGCTAGGTCCATGGGGAGAAGTCCTGGAACTCCGGGCCCTTGCCTCCAGAACCCCAGCTTCTTTGTCTATATGGTGTTGAAATATCAGACTTGCGCAGTGCGGGAGAGCCCCAGTTAAGGATGTCCATGAACCCCTCAACACAGAGCTCCAAGACAAGTCCTAAGGTTCTCACAGCCAAGGTCAACCTGAACTGCCCGCCCAGAGAGCTCACCTCCCAAACGGGCTGGAGAGACGGCTCAGCCGCCAGGAGTGTGTAATGCTCCTGCAGAGAACCTAAGTTCCATTCCCAGCACCCACATGGCTCACAACCACCTGGAACTCCAGTTCCAGGGGAAACCCACACCTCTGGCACCAGCACTTACGTGCACACACCCCCGCACACATATACATAATTAAAAATTATAAATCTTTTTAAAAAGAAACAAACCACAGTGACAACAGAGTACTAAAGAGGGATGACTCAGACATTTAGTCTGGGCCAATGTGGCTCTAAGGACTTTCCCTGCTGCAAGCTCACTACCTTCCCAAGCCAAAGAGGTAGGACCTACTGCTGTCTGCACTTCACAGAAAAAGAAAGGGACTATCCCGGGTCATGTGACCAGGGAGCTACAAAACAGACAGATCCTATGAAACCCACAACCCACCACTGAAGTATCTGCCCCTCCCCCCCCGTTCTGTGGAAACAAGAGGGGGCCCACCTTACGGAGGACGAGGTGGGAGATGGACGCGTTAGCATCGATGATGATGGTAGAGACTTTGTCATCTCGGATCTCCTTGAGTAGCGGCGTGGGGTCCCGGCTGTCATCCAGCATCCTCACTGACAGTGTCTCCTTAGAGATGAGAAAGCCTCGTACCAATTCTTCCAATCGTAGCAAGCCTGGAGGAGGGCCGGGCCCCAAGTCAGAGCCCTTCCTCTGCCTGCCCAGGCAGGGAGCACACAGATGTTCCTTCCCCTCTCCCAGCATGGGACAGCTGGGCTGAAGAAGACTGGAAAATGTGCTAAGAAGATGGAGTGGCTGTCTCCAGAACAGCTGGGACCCTTAGGGCTCTCAGCTTGGGGACTTGATGCTTTGAGAGATTCCCTAAGTAAAATCCCCTGAGACATCTCCCCAAATTTCCAGATGTCTGACCTACCCTCTCCCACCCCTTCCTGACACTGGAATGTCTGACATAGTTAATTGTCTTCTCTGACCACCTCCGTCCTTCGGGTGACAGGAGATCACTATGTGCCAGTTGCTCAGGCCAGAACCTTGATGGCAGGCTGGGTTCTTCTTTTTTTTTTCAGCCCTCACTCACCCAGTCTCTATTTCAAAATACATCAGATCCTATCACACCACATCATGGTCACTGCCCTGGCACAAGCCACTGCCATCTCTTGCCTCTTGCATTGGCCACGCTTGCTTGCGTCTGCTCCCCACACAACAGCCAGAGGGATGGAAGCAGATGTGGCTCTGCTCTGTGCCAAGTGTCTCATCTCCTCTCTGTCATTTAATGTTTCCACTTGCTCCAGCCACATGGGCCTCCTCTTTGTCTCACGGAGTCAGCCTTCTGTCCTGCAGTCTTAGC
The DNA here is from genome assembly GCF_000317375.1 of Microtus ochrogaster. Taxonomy (NCBI): domain Eukaryota; kingdom Metazoa; phylum Chordata; class Mammalia; order Rodentia; family Cricetidae; genus Microtus; species Microtus ochrogaster. Next base: position 20,056,953 of record NC_022030.1, read on the forward strand.
CGGGCTATTCCTCTACTTGGGACCCCATTTCTCCAGGATCCTCCACGGCTGACCCTCGCCTGGCCCGGATCTTTACTCAGACATAGCCTCTAAAAGGCCCATGCCCTCTACTTCCCCTACCCCCACTCCCATTCATACGACAGGGACAACTATTTGTGTCTACCTGTCTCATGGCTGTCCTCCTAACATGAGTCTGACTTCAGCAGGTGCTCAGTAGGAACCTCCAGAAAGAGAATTCCTCCTAGAAGTCCCAAAACTCAGTACCCTCACCCAACCTCCACACTCATAACTTGCCCCCAGACCACCACACTTGAACATCTCCGAGAACATCACACTCAACGTGTGCTCTTGAACAGGCTGCTCTCCTCTTTCTTGCCTACTGACTTTTGGTGTCACTCACAACCTGAGCACTCTCCTTACCCCATCCAACTTTTCTTCTCAGGGAGGCCTAGCTTTCCACCCAACTGCCATCATTTCACCTAACGCATGTCTCATGCCTCCTGCTGTTCCCTCTGACACTCGTACATCCCTGGCAGCATGTCACTTCTCACTACACAGATCTGACCACGTCCCCTCGTCCTGCACTGTTGCTTGGAAACCTCTAAAGCATCCCTGACCCCTCACCTCACCATTTCACACTCCTGGGGGTTGTACTCTGGAGCCTTCCACCTCTGTCCCACAAGGTTCAATGTTTCAAGTTCAGTTTAGAGGTAGCATTCTTAGGGTATGGGCTCTCAGCCTCCCACACAGTCAGAACCCTTTCCAAAAGACCCACACATCTCCTGGCAGCCCATGTACCCCTCTGTGTCCCAAACGCTCAGTGGCCTGAGCTCCTTCTAGACTGAGAGTTGCATGCAGGGGGCAATTACAAGCAAAATGAGATGATGAATATATATGAAAATGTCAAATGAGACCTATTATTTTGTAAACTAACTAAAAATTAATAACAACATTTTTTAAAGTTATACACCAGCACTGCCCCCTGCCACCCTGCAAGCCTGGTGAGAGCTGGACAAAACGGGTTCACCATCAGTGAATCACACGGGTCACTCTGGGACAAGAGGGGTTCTATGGAACCGGTGTCCCAGTTCCTAAAGGGGAAAGAGACAATGGGACCTAAGAAGGTGCCTGGTGGAACCAGGAAACTGTGTGGGGCATTAGGGCTTTCGAAAGGGGTGTCTAGAGAGAATGTAAACAGAACAGCCAGTTCTCCCTCACACTCAGCCTTGGCGCAGATGAGGCTAGCCGAGGGGTAGTTAAAAGACTTGAGGATTCGGGAGACCGCCAGGCTGACGTCCTCATTACTGGGGTACAGGCTGACAGATGCGAAGCGAAGGTACTGAAGGCGGGGCGTCTCCTCAGGACCCACCTTGATGTGGGGAATCTGGACAGAAAGGAAGGTATTGCTTGCCAGGGATCATAGCCCCACACCCCAGCCCCCAGTCTCCCACTCCCCACCTCACCTCCTTCTCCCCACAGATATGGCTCACGGTGGAGGCAGAAGCTGGGCTGGAGGAGGGTCCCAGGACAGACACGACCCCCTTGGGCAGTATCTGACACACTGTGAGGGGAAGAGACCAGAGTCAGGGACCCTCTGTCCCTCTGCTTTTGCTCCCGTCCCACCCACAAGAGAACCCCCCCACCTTGTTTAGGAGAAGACCCCAGAGGCTCAGAGCTGTGGGTCCTCCTCCACCAGTCTGGATTCCAGGGGACCAGTCCCTGGCCTGCTCAGACAGAGGGAGGCAGAGAGAGACAGACCAAGCCAAAAGTAACACAGGAAAGCACGTGGACACCATGGGACACGTGCATGTGTGTGTGTGTGTGTGTGTGTGTGTGTGTGTGTGTGTGTGTGTGTTGAGGCAAGGTCTCACTTTACAGCCCAGGCTGTCTTGAATCTTGCTATGTGCTAAAACATCTCCTAGATTCCATCCTGCTCTTCTGCATTAAATAAACTACTGTTTTAAATTAAGAGTTTAATATATTAACTGGCAAAAATGGGAAGGTGTAGTCATAAAAAGCAGACCATTCTTCCATAAAACTGCTATAGGATAAGCTTTGTAAGAGGGATCCCTAAAATCTTCCTCCCGATAAAGTCATGTGAGCTGTGTCTTTATTCCCACGCCTCCACACTAGCCGAAGAAATAATTTAGGTCCAGGCTGGCCCTGGACCACAACAGCTATGTAAACAACTCAACTAAACTCAGATTCTCCTGCTTGGGCCTCCAGGTCTGACCATGCCCAGCACTCTGGGCCTCCTTCTGAAGTGCAAATCAGGAGCTGGCTCCCTCTGCCATGCAAGCTCTTCAGTCACTCTACTACCCACAGTGCCCTCCTGGTGGGTGATGCTAGCACTCGAACCCGGCTCTGTGTGGGGAATGAGGCAGATGGTACATGCCTAAGTTGGCCATTCTGAAGTAGGGCAGGGGTACAGAGGATGGAGGGGAGATGATCGGGAAAAGAATCTGGAGATAAGTAAGAGTCAAGACTAACAGCTCTCAAGAGAGAATGGAGAGAAAGGACCATTTTCAGGCACGTGGTCTGTGCAAATGGTGGGGCCTTCAACACGGAGGACACAGAAGGAACAAGTTTGGGTCGAGATGTGATGTCCTGTTTAGATGCCTTAAGGCAGCCATGGCAGAAACTCAGGATGGGTTAAGAGAACAGTATTGGCTGGGGCTAGACGTCATGTTAGAAGACTTGCCTAGGAATGTATGAGGCCGCGGGGGTAATGGAGAGAAGTCAGTGCCAGAAAGAATGAGAATGTCAGTGAGATCACACCGCTAAAAGGGTTACAAACTAACTTCAGACATGGCTACACCTAGGAGCTCATGACCCCCAGGATTCTGTCAGGAATGGCTGGATCCAGCTACTCTATAAACACGCCAACAATCTCTCTTTAACTCTGGGTGCCGACTTTCTTTGACGTGGCTTCATTTGCAGGATCTGCTCAAACACACACTGACTCCAGTTGGCTAAGATGGTCTCACCCTACACCTTGTTCCTTGGCTCAACCCTAAATGCACGCCTGTTCTACCATCTGCTTCTTCAGTCTCCACCTCTGCTTCTCCCAGACCGTGTCCGTGACGCGCCAGTACAAAAGGCCTGAAGAATCTACCCCATTCTCCTCTCAGTGATGAAACACCCAAGATCTAACATAGCCCATGTAAGGCCTCGGGGGGGGGTTGTTTACATGCTTGTTTATCTGTTGTGCTTGGAGTAAAACCCATGTATTCTTTTTTTTAATTTGTTCAATTTATTTTTTAATATTTATTTTTATATAAATATAAATATTTTAATTTTATGTGCATTGGCATCTTGTCTGAATGTATGTGTGAGTGTCGTATCCCCTGGAACTGGAGTTAGCGACAGTTGTGAGCTGCCATGTGGGTCCTTGGAACTGAACTCGGAACAGCCAGTGCTCTTGACCACTGAGTCATCTCTCCAGCCCCAAACCCATGTATTATGGATGCTAAGCAGAGTTTGGGTTTGGTTTAGTTTTTCAGGCAGGATCTTCCTCTGTAGATCATGCTGGCCTGAAACTCACTCTGTAGCCAAGATTTAAGATTGGCTTAAAGTTCACCATGACTCTCCCGCCTCAGCTTTCCAAGTACTGGGACTACAGGGGTGAGCCACCAGGCCCAGCATAAAATAAGTCCTGATACAGAAGGTTGCAAAGAGCTAGGATGGTCCCAGTGTAGCTGAGGCAAGTGCTCTGGTAAGTTTTGTCAACTTGACAGAAACTACAGTCACCTGGGAAGAGTGAACCTCACTTGAGGAACTCTTTCTATCAGATTGGTCTGTAGGCCAGTCTATGGGGTGTTTTCTTCATTAGTGATTGAAGTGGGAGGGCTCAGCCCACTGTGGGTGGTGCTATCCCTAGGGGTCATGGGGGTATCTGAGGAAGCCAGGAGGAGCAAGCCAGTAAGCAGCATTCCTCCATGGTCTCTGCCTCAGTTCCTGCCTGCAGATTCCTGCCTTAAGGTTCTGCCCTGGCTTCTCTCCAGGATGGACTCTCTAACCTGCAAACTAAAGTGAACCCTTTTCTCCCCATGGTGGTTTTAGTGAGTGTTTTATCCTAGCGGCCGACAGCGGACTAGGATATCAGGCACTACCACTTACTAGGACTATGAGCATCAGCTGACACCTCTGCAAGCCCTCCCACAGGGCAAGCCAGCTCTGCAGGTGTGCTGGAACAGCGCCACACTCCACCTCCTGCCCACCTGTTCCAGAATGCCCTTCCTGACCCACCGGGGATCTTGAAAGCCCCAGGCCTTAGTGCCTGGACCTCCCAACCCAGCAGCATCCACTTCCGTGAGACAGAAACAGGCATGAAGGAAGGATAGCAGGTGTGAGCAATGAGTGTAAAGTTGAGCTGAGGAGGCCAGGGGTGGAGTGACTGGCCGAGGCCCCACCTGCCCTGCCTCACCCCACGCCCCCGTGGCCCCGCTCACTGGTGTCCGTGGTCTCGTACTGGCTGTCCCGCTGCAGCTCAAAGATGTCAACTTCCACTCGGGCCTTGGCTGGGACCTCGATGATCCCGTTGATTTGTTCCCGGGCCAGGGCCAGGGCCAGACGCTCACCACGGCCACACACAGTCTGGTCGTCCAGGATTGCAGCTGAGAGGAGACAGGAGTTGGGAGGGGCCAGAGTCCTGGGGCCCCCGAGAAAGGGTATCTTGTGGGGTCTTGGACTTGTGGCCTCTAGATTGAAGGGATATAGAGGTATGAAGGGTCTGGATTCCTGGATCTGAGGCTGCATAGCAGGGTATCTGGGCTCCTGGGTCTCCGGGAAGGATAAGCTAGGAGTCAGACATTGTTGTTACTTATGCCTGAGTTCCCTGCAGGGACCTGGAGGGAGAGTTTCTGAGGAGGTGGGGTGCTGGGGCCTCACCCATGCGCAGTGATGACAGCACCTGGCAGCTGGGGTTGGCGAAGGCAACTATCAGCAGCAGCAGCAGCTCAGCCGGCATCTTCCTCTTCTCCTCATGGGGACGCAGCTGCCGCGGCCCCCACTTGCCACCTGCAGAGAGACCCCCCAGCCCCAAGGGAGATGGCTGATGTTGGGGCAGAGTCTTTTAGGAAAGCTGCTGGATGAGGTGGCAAGCATATTCCTCCCAGACATCACTGGGGAGGAATACCCAGTTCTGAAAAGGCCTGGCTCACTGGAATACCAAGCTCATAGAACTGAGCTCTGGAAGATGGAAAGGTCAGAGGTCACTGATAAGACAGTCATTGCTAGAAATTTGAAGTAGGAGTGATTCTGGGGACCAGCCCCACCCCAACAGGAAACTGGGAGGTACCACCATAACCCCAGTCCCGCCTCTGTCTCTGGGCAGGCAGCCGTTACTAGGCAACAGAAACTGGCTGGAGAGGATGCAGTGGTTGCTAGGCAACCCCATCCCAAGCCTCACTTGCCACCTTCCTGATGTCCCTGGTTCCCACAATCCCCTGGAGGCAAGGCCTGGGCACCCAGGGTCTGATAAGTGATATTATCTTGGAATTAGGAAAGTTGGTGAGGGGGAAGGAGGAACAGAGGGAGGAACTCCACGTAGCAAAGAACGTAAAAAGAGAATACAGAAATAAAAAAAAGAATCTAATGAGAAACTGCAAAATGAAAGAAACAGAGACTCAGAAAATGAGAAAAGAAGGAAAAAACAGGCAGATACATATGATAGAACAGAAAGATGACAGAAACAGCTAAAATTGGAAAGAAACAGAGAAGAGGAGTTGAAGGAAGTTATAGACAGGACTGGGAGAGAGAAAGAGAAGGGACGGGAAGATGTGAAATAAAGGTCAGAGACTGAGGAATGGGGAAGGGCAGACCAAATAAGGGGGCACCAGTACATGGGGATAGGACAGAAACTGGAAGAGAAAGACAGAGAACACAGCGACAGGCACACACTGACTCAAGCAACCAGCAAGAGTCCCACAGAGAGGAAGGAAAGCTGGAACTCATTGCCTGCACCCTGTACTGGCAGACAGGTACGGTACATGTCTTCACAGAGCCAGTCTCAGGGAGTGCGGGTTTGCTCGGGGCACTCCAGACCTTTGGAAGTGTAACCGCCGGGTAGGATGTGTTTTGCCAGATGTGCACATGGATCCTTGGACCTGGTCGCAGACCATGCTCCAAGGCTAGAGAGTTATTGTAGGACCCGGAGCACTGCAAAGTATATCTAGTGTCCCCCTGCATCCCACCTGGACCCATGGAAAGACTTCAGCTGGTGACAAGCCAGAAGGAAGTACTGGGGAAGGGCAGAGTCCCAAGCAAGGTTTGGAATTGACTTCTATAGCCAAAACAGTCCAGGCCAAAGAGAAAGGTTGCCTCATCAGTCCCACACTCGTCCCTGCTTCCTGGGTGACCTTGAGAAAGTCCTCCCCGCACACCCCTCGGTCTTTGATAAGGACAGCCTGAGGGATGGGGGCATGCTCAACAGACTGGTGGCTGCAGACTGCAATTTAGAGCTAATGTGGGGACTTGACCAGGACAGAGGAGCAAGGAATTCTGGGAGAGCTGGAAGGAGAGTTCTCAAGGGGAAGGGCAGGAGGGAGGGGGGTTCATCCTGGGACATCTGGAACAAGTGGGGATTGGGGACTACAGACAAAAAGCCTAAGACAGGGCAGAAAAGCAGGGACCCACAGGTGGCAGACACTGATGGGAACAGAAGGACACAGGCACTATGCACAGACTATAGGTTGCAAACAAACACAGAGGTCCTGGAAAGAACACACAGAAAGGTAGCCCCAAAGCGGAGACTATAGCTAAGTGGGAAGAAAGGACAGACAGACACTAAGTAAGGCATCCACCCCAAGATGCAATTCCTGCACTCTGGGGGCAGTGGGATCACTGTGAGCTTGAGGCTACTCTAGGTTGCATAGGGAATCCCTGGACATCTTGGGTTAGAGTTAGACCCTGTCTCAAAAACAAACAAAGACACAGCAAAGGAGCAGATGAAGAACACAAGAAGGAGCAGGGGTCAGCCAGGCCCAGGACTCGCACACCCAGCTCAGGTCAGGCAGGGACAGATGGAAACAGAATCAACTAGGAGCTGAGGAGTGGGGGCAGCCAGGCCCTACAGGTTGGAGGAGAGACATCAGCAAGGGGAGATACATGCAAAGGACAGGAGCCTAAGAGGAGAAGAGAGAGGGCCAAAAGAAGAATAACAACAAGTATGAGACCCATGGGGAGAGCAGGGTGTGGTGTCACACACCTGTAATACCAACAATCAGCAGGCAGAGGCAGGGGGATCAGGAGTTCAAACCCAGCCTCAGCTACATAGTGAGTTCAAGACTAGCCTGTGCTATAAGAAACCCTGTCTCTAAAAGCAGAACAAACTAACAAAAAGAACCATGGGGAGCAAAGAAAGAAATAAGAAACTGCTAAAAGAGAGACAGTCTGACACAGACAGACACAGACACACAGAGTGTGAGCAAGGGATGAACTGCACAGCAGCCTAAAGCCGCCGAGGCCAGAGGGGGCAGAAGCCAGAATGAAAAGGAATGTGGGAGAAGCACACAGGGAGAGAGCTGTCCACACAAGCTAGGGAGGGGAACTGAGGGGAACTGAATGCCCTGGAAGGGCAGAGCAGCCCACACAGATGCAGAAACTCTCCAGGAGTGCTGAGCATCCCAGTGCCCTCAGTCAAGGGGTCCTGGGGGTAGTGTGGTTCAGAAGTGGGGAGAGAAACTGGGGGTGGGTGGAAGAGCCAGGGCAGAAGCCGGGGAACAGAGGAGAGAGCAGTGGATGGGGACAGCTACAGAGGGGAAGACTGGGGACCCAGAGAGGGGCTGGATGAGGGAAGCTGAAAAGTGAGAGGTGAAGCCTAGAGGTGGAGAGGATCAGGCAAAGAATGGAAAGACAGAGTGGGAAGAAGGCTAGATGGGAATTAGCATCTCCTACAGAGAGACACGGTTAGGAGAGGAGAGAACAGAGAAGTTGGGCACAGTTGGACAGGCCCGGGAGATAGGTGAAATGCAGACTTGAAAACGCAAAGGCATTTCCAGGAGACAAGAGGTGAATGAGACGGGGCCTACGGTAAGGCAGAGAAAGAGGAGCGGGAGAGAGGAAATCAACGCACAAGTCAAGAGCCAGTGTGGGTCTGGGACCCAAAGCTTGGAGAACGAACAAGCCAAGAGTCCCATATGAGGCGCGATATCACGGAGCCTGTCAGCCCACAGGACCGGGGGTAAGCTGGGACTGAGGGCAGGTGTGAGGTGTGTGCCCAGAAGTAAGGGTGAGAAAAGGTCGTGGAGAATGAGACGTTGAGAGGGAGGGCACAAAGCAATGGGGGAGTAGGTTCCTTGCCATCCACGGGGAGCAGGGACTGTGGGGGCCCTGTCAGCCGGGCTAGTCTGGCCTTCCAGGACCCAGGACCCAGCCCAATCCCCGCCCTGCAGGCACTTACGGATCCTGGTGGGACGGAGGGCTGGGCTCCCTCGAGGCCCGAAGAACCACAACCAGGAGATGCTCCGATTCTGGGTGCTGGTGAGGCTGGGGCCGGGGGAGAGGGCAGTCCACTGGGCCCCCTCCCCCGCCGCCGGTGGTGGCCCCCAACTAATCCAAAACGATGTCTCCCCAGCAGCAGGGAAGAAGGACAGGTGGAAAAGCAAAGGGCGGGCCAGGAGGGGAGGAAGGGGAAAGGAGAAAATGGAGGAGAGAAGGGGAGAGAGGAGAGGGGGAAGGAGCAAACGGAGGGGAAGGAGGGAGGAAAGGAGGAGAGGAAGGTGAAAACGGAAGGGAGGGGGCACAGGCAAAGCCGGGGGAGGGGGAAGCCGGCCCAGAAAAGGGCCCCCGCCCCCTCCCCTAGCCGGGCCGGCCTGGGGGGGGCACAGGGGGTGAGGACTGGGTGGAGAAAAGAAAGCCGGCCATCGGGAGAAGTGGGGGAGGGGAGGGCCTGCTGGGGGGGAGGGGGCCGCCCCCTTCCCCCCTCCCCCCAGAGCCTTGGCCCTGCCCTGGATGAAGCTAGGGCCTGGAGTCCTCAAGCCCTCAGTCCCCAGGGGAAAAGCATGCTTGGGGGCCAGGAGAGGCCGAGCAGTGACCGGGCTGGGGAGGACAGGGTAACTGGCAGCCTTGGACAGACCAAGAAGGGGGCAGACGAGGTGGAGGGAGGAGGTAGGAGGAGAGGATGGAGAGAAGCAGGTGGAACGGGAAGGCGGAGGAGGGTGGGGTGTCCGGGGGCGGCCCTCTCTCGGTGGGAGGGCCTGGCCGCGGACTCTGGTCCCCTGTGAGCAGCAGCCGCCGGCGGCTCCGTGTCCCCAGCCGGGCTTGCCTCCCTGCTGCCGGCCGGCCGCTACTACCGCTGCCACCACCGCTCCTTCTCCCCTCCTAGGCCGCCGCCTGCCCGCCCGCGCTGGGTCCTGGAGCGCGGGGGGTGATGGTGGTTGGTGGTGGTGGAGGGGAGAGATGGAGGGAGGGAGGCAGGGAGGAGGGCGGGCTGGAGGAAGGGAGGGAGGCAGGCAGGGAGCAAGGAGGGAGGGGAGTAGGGGAGGGGGAGATCGTATTGGTCGGGGCTGGGGGACCCTGCGAGGAGAATGCTGATGAGAAAAGCAAGCTGCATTGGATGAAGGGCCCACCCCCGGGGCCACCCCCTCCAACCACACCATGCCACCGCCCTGCCCAGGCAGTCCTGGGTACTGGAGCCCATGAAGATGAGAGGCATTGGTGGGAAGAACTGAGCGAAGGGCCTAGAGGTGGGGAGAGAGGAGAAAAATGCAGAGAAACATAGAGGTGGGCCAAGGCCCACAAACTTACAAGGCCAAGGACAGGGAAAAAGCCCAGGCATAAAAAAGCAAGCCACTTGAGGACAAGCGAGCAGTTTAGGGACACAGGGGTGTCTGAAGGTGGGGAGAGGCCAAAGATAGAGGGACAGACACGGAAAGACTCCTCGGGATAGGGAGCCATACACAGAAGGGGCAATCAGGAAGCATACAAAGCCCAGAGAGCAAGGAGAGGTTACCGAATGAGGGGACAGTCTCATGGGCACAGGAGACCCACAGAGACAATCATGTGGTTCATAGACACAAGAGGCCCACAGAGGCAGGCATGGCTAGCTGGTGGAAATGTAACTGGATAGCCTCTGGAAACAGGCTGAGGATGTTAAAGGGGGGAGGATGGGAATTCTCCATTATGCACCAAGAACTCCTGGGGACCCAGAGATGAGTGGGAAGGGAGAAGAGACCTTCATCTTCTCATCACCTGAGCAGTGAGCCGGTGGGAAGGGGTTGACAAAATGGCAGGAAACTGGAGAGCAGAGCCAGAGCTGAGAGAAGCCCTCTCCGTCAGGGAGTTCTGCTGTCTCTCTGAGGGAGCCCAGAAGGGCAGGGGGATGGAACAGAGAATCAACATAGATCTTCAAGTGGGGGTGGTTGGTGCATGGCTGGGTGTGTGGGGGGGGGTGAAATTTGGGGGGAAGGAACATGACAGTTGGTGCTGAAGGCTGAGCCCATGACTCACCACCACCCCCATGCTCGTGATGGGGAGGAGACACTGACACTCTCACGTGCAGCCCCCAGCACATGTGACCACATGCCTCGCACACACAGTTGGCACGTGGCAACTCAGACTATACCAGGCCTGGCATGGTGAGCTCTGACTATGTGGGACATGCCTAGCAGACATGTGACACCTACACCTGACCCTAAAGGACCGATTTTGTATATGCCTCTTCATCCTATTAGGGCTAAGACAGCCTCCTTAACTCTGCTCCAACCAAGCTTACGGCCAGTACCCATGCCTCTAGGTCTTTGCTGATCCAGGTACCTCACCATCCTCCTTCTCTACACACAATCTGTCCCAAAAGTCCCAATCCATTGCTACCACCAGAATGTCTGACCAGGCCTCAGTTTCCTTTGCGGGGACAATACCTTGTCAGTCCAAATTAAACTGAGATAGCCAAGCAAGTTTATAGAGAGGAGCCTGAGAAACTAAGCTGGAATCTCAAGAGGGAAAAAAAAAAAAAAAAAAAAAAAAAAGAAAGCCTCAGCAGGGGGGCCGGAGAGAAGGCTCAGAGGTTAAGAGCATTAGCTGCTCTTCCAAAGGTCCTGAGTTCAATTCCCAGCAACCACATGGTGGCTCACAACCGTCCAAGATGAGATCTGGTGCCCTCTTCCAGCCTGCAGGCATGTACAACACTGTATACATAATAAATAAATATTAAAAAAAAAGCCTCAGCAGGAACAAAACAGTATTCAAGAGCACAGAATCTGTCCAAGGTTGAGCCAGGCTTGTTTGTACTTTGGCTCCTATGCAAGTGACTTCACCCCAAGGGCAAACCCAGACTAGAGTAGATAGCAGCTAGGCCCTAACCTTAGAGCTAACCAGACCCCACCAACTGCTTTACTCATCTTTATCTTTTATTTTTAAAATCTGCAACCCTGCCCTCTTCCCCCATTTGTACCCAACCCTATCTTTTGCTCTTTTTTTCTTTTGATTTTTATTGAGCTCTATATTTTTCTCTGTCCCCCCCCTTCCCTACCCTTCAACCCTCCCCCAAGGTCCTCATGCTCCCAATTACTCAGGAGATCTTGTCTTTTTCTACTTCCCATGTAGATTATATCTATGTAAGTCTCTCTTAGTGTCCTCATTGTTGTCTAAGTTCTCTGGGATTGTGGTTTGTAGGCTGGCTTTCTTTGCTTTATGTTTAAAAACCACCTATGAGTGAGTACATATGATAACTGTCTTTCTGTGTCTGTCTGGGTTACCTCACTCAAAATAATGTTTTCTAGATCCATCCATTTTCCTGCAAAATTCAAGATGTCGTTATTTTTTCTGCTGTATAGTACTCCATTGTGTAAATGTACCACATTTTCCTTATCCATTCTTTGGTCGAGGGACATCTAGGTTGTTTCTAGGTTCTGGCTATGACAAACAAAGCTGCTATGAACATAGTTGAGCACGTGTCCTTGTGGCATGATTGAGCACCCTTTGGATATATACACAAAAGTGGTATTACTGTGTCTTGAGAAAGGTTGTTTCCTAATTTTCTGAGAAGTCGCGACACTGACATCCAAAGGGGTTGTACCAGCTTGCATTCCCACCAGCAATGCAGAAGTGTTCCCTTTTCCCCACAACCTTTCCAGCATAAGTTGTCATCAGTGTTTTTGATCTTGGCCATTCTTACAGGTGTAAGATGAAATCTCAAGTTGTTTTGATTTGCCTTTCTCTGATGACTAAGGATGCTAGACATTTCCTTAAGTGTCTTTTTTTTTCCCCCGAAGCAAGTTTCTCTGTAGCTTTGGTGCCTGACTGGAACTAGCTCTTGTAGACCAGGCTGGCTTTGAACTCAGAGATCCACCTGCCTCCGCCTCCCAAGTGCTGGGATTAAAGGCGTGCACCACCGCCTGGCCCTTTACTCTTCTTGAAGTGAACCATTTACCTTATGGCCACAGACAATCCACCCACTAGGGAATTGAGTATAGGCGGGAAATCCTCTCCTAGGGCCTTCCTATGGGAACTTGGACACATTTCTCTGGGCCTCTGTTTCTTCGTACCTCAGGGTAGTTGTTTCTCTCTCACAGTGTCAATCACAGAATTAAATAATGCATGGAGAGCACTGGGCAGAGCCCCAAGAGTCACCTAACGCACTCAGGTGTCAGCTGAATTCGCTACTTCCAGAGTCTAATGCATAAAAAACTAGTTTCTCAAGCCAGTCATAGTGTTGCACACCTTTAATCCCAACAGGCAGAAGGCCAGCCTTGAGGCTAGCCTGGTCTACATAGAGTTCCAGGGCAGCCAGGGCTACATAGAGACCTTATCTCAAAAAATAATGCTGTCCATATAGCAGCATTTACTTAGCGCTTCACAACCCTGGGACAGACTGCCATTCTTTGTCCAAGGGAAAAACTGAGACACAGTGGAGTTGTTTAGCCCAAAGTCAAAACTAAGGAAGCCCAGGGCCAGCATTCAAGCCAAGCAGCCCAGTTTAAACATGTATGCCTGCTGTTAGGAGTCTAGTAAGAAGTCAGGGCACCCAGTTAGACACCACCAGAAGGGCAACTGAAGAGCCAGACAAACTTTATCTGGTTCTGTGTTCAGTTCCCTAGTATTTTGGCTTTAGATGGGGAAATGACCCAACTCTGAGACTGTTTTCTCATCTGAGAAATCAGGGACAGAGTTTGACCAAATGCACCTCTGATGGCTCCCCTGACCATGGATTCAAGGAGGAGCTTCCAGATAACGTTGGTGTACAAATTTGGAATTCAAATATAGACACTGAACATCTTCCTCCGTCACTCTCCACCATATTTTTATATTTAGGTTTGTGTGTGTGCACACACACACACAAGCACAAACATGTCATGGAATGTGCCAAAGTCGGAAGACAGTTTTCAAAGAGTCGGGAAGAAGCAGTAGGTGCCATCTTGGGGGCACCTGGCAAGTATCAGGGTAGGGATTTTGGAAAAAGTGTGGGATATTGAGGCACACAATGCTCTGAAGGCCTGTGAAGGAAGAATTACAGCCCTAAATCCCTGAGGGCCAGTGGCAGAAAACATAACACCACTCAGCTGGAATGGGAGAGGGGACCAAGCAGGAGCAGACAGGCTGAGTGAAAGGGGGAAACCAAGGCAGGGGCGATGAAACGGGGGAGGGGAGGGTAAGGTGAGATAGAAAGGAAACGTTAAGAAAATAAGTCTAGGTGAAGAGGAAAACCTAGTGTTTTAAAACTGTCTTGAGGGGGCTGGAGAGATGGCTCAATGGTTAAGAGCATTGCCTGCTCTTCCAAAGGTCCTGAGTTCAATTCCCAGCAACCATATGGTGGCTCACAACCATCTGTAATGGGGTCTGGTGCCCTCTTCTGGCCTGCAGGCATACATACAAACAGAATGTTGTATACATAATAAGTAAGTAAATATAAAAAAATTGTCTTGAAAATCAAGAGTTCTCGAGTCTCCTTTCACCTTGTGGATCCCAGAGTAAAAACTCAGCATTGAGCTTAGGAGCAAGTGTTTTTAGTTTTATAATTTTTTAAAAAATGCTGCAAGATCCCCGGCGGCAGTAGGCAACAGAAATGCTATAGGTCGCAAATGTTGGTGGCGAGCCATGTGGCAGCAGACAGCGGGCCCTGCGAGCAGCCAGTCCCAGGCAGAGA
>NC_022030.1:20071450-20080650 GCF_000317375.1 Microtus ochrogaster
GCCTCAGCAGATGGGGAGGGAGTGGGCATGGCTTGTCTCTTAAAGGGACCAGGGACCAAAACCATAACATTTAGGAGCTGAACCATCTCACTGGCTCTCTGCTTTTTGTTTGTTTTCTGAATACCAGGTCCTTCTCTTGGTTGCTTTCATTTTGACTTTCTGAGACAGAGTTTACCTGTGTAGCCCTGGCCGTCCTTGAACTCAGAAATCCGCCTACCTCTGCTGGGCTCAAATGCGTGCATCACCACTGCCCAGCAACGGGGTCTCTTATGTGTAACCCAGGCTGGCCTGGAACTCCATGCCTTCTCATGCCTAGAGGGTCCTGAACTGTGTGAAAAGGACAGTTAACCTGAAAGATGAATGGTACACGCCTGTTTGGTTTTTTTTAATTTTTGTTTTTTGAGACAGGGTTTCTCTGTAGCTTTGGAGCCTGTCCTGGAACTAGCTCTTGTAGACCAGGCTGCCTGGAACTCACATCGATCCGCCTGCCTCTACTGGGATTAAAGGTGCATGCTCCCACCACCCGGCTCCCGCCTTTAATCCCCCAAACACAAGAGGCAGAGTCAGACCGATCTCTGTGAAACAAACCTGGTCTACATAGTGAGACTCTATTTCAAAAACAAGAACAAAACCCAAAACTGACTCAGTCCATTACAGATCGATTTCCTTCATCAGGATCTCCACCCCACAACTTCAGCTTCTTCCAATGGAATTTACTGTGAGGGCCAGCCATGATAATCTAAGTCTGGGCAGAAAGGAAGTTCTTTGCTTCCTCCAACCATTATCACGGGGGACTCTGGCCATCGATAAATTTAAATGGAGTCTAGAGTCTCAGTAGTTTACCCTGAGACAATGCCTGACAGACCAAGATTACCTGACCCCCACCCAAGAGCAGACCATTGAAAGGGAATTCATGGCCTTCCAAGCACTGTAGATAGAAACACTTGCCAGCACTTCACCAGGGTACCTCTAGACAAATGTCAGCCAATCAGGGGTCCTGAACCTCAGAGACCCCTCACCCCCACCTACTATAAAAACCCAATTCTAGCCCGGGCGGTGGTGGCACACGCCTTTAATCCCAGCACTCGGGAGGCAGAGGCAGGCGAATATCTGTGAGTTAGAGGCCAGCCTGGTCTACAAAGGGAGTTCCAGGACAGGCTCCAAAACCACAGAGAAACCCTGTCTCGAAAAACCAAAAAAGAAAAAAAAAAAAATTCTAATTGAGCTAGGGGCTCTTCGGATATTCCAATATGTTGAACTTGTGGAGAGACCGAGTTTGCAAACTTGATTAAAATAAAAGCTTTTTGTTTTTACATATGGGACTCGGTCTCCTTTGTTGGCTTTTGTGGGGACCCACGGATTTGGGCATAACACTAACGAGCTTTTCCTTTTTCTCTCTCCTACCTTTTCCCGCTTTCTGCCATGTACTTTAGGTTTTCCTCTTCCCCTAAACTTCCTTTCCTAACATTTTCTTTCCATCCCGCCCTGCCTTAATTTTCTCCCTACCTTTTTTATCCACCCCCCCTTAATAAAAAAAAAATGAAATATTTAAGCCTCGGTTTCCCCCTTTCACTCGGCCTGACTGCTCCTGCTTGGTCCCCGCTCCCATTCCCGCCGAGAGGTGTCTCATTTCCTGCCACTGGCCCTCGGGGGTTCGTGGGCTGTAATCCGCCGGGCTTCAGAGCACTGCGTGTCTCAATAACCCACACCAGGCTTGCAAGGCGCCCCCAAGATGGCGCCTACCGCCTCGTCCCGCCTCCCGACGTCATCGCGCAGCTCTCTGTTCAGCGGTGCCCTTTCGACCATCAAAGGCGGAGTCCAAGAAGACTTGGGAGGGGAGGATCCTCTTGGGAGGCCTAAAGGGGCGGGCACTAGCTACCTGGAGGCCGAGCGGTGGGGGAATATTGCTAGAGGATTGGCTGGGCGCGGCCTGATCCCGCTCCTCCTCGCTATTGGCTAAATCCTCAGAAACTTGAGCGCCGATTGGTCTAACGGCAGGGCCAGGAGGGCGATGATTGGGCGCATTGCGCAGTCAGCGAGGCGGAAGGTGGGAGGGGCGTTGTTGAGAGAGAGCCCCGGACGAGAGCGAGGTTGCGGAGCAGGCGAGACGACGGGCGCTAGAGAGGACGCGGTGCTAGAGTGGCTGTACGAAGGGAGCTGCAGCCCGCGGCCCGGCCTGGGGCCGGCTAGACGGCCGAGGCGGGTGAGTTCCCGTGGGAGCGCGGAGGCCCAGTCCCCACCCCGCGCCTCGCTCGCGTCATTCAGTCTGCACGCTGAAGGCCTAGAGGAGCGCGCCCCGGGTGCGGAAGGCGGAGCGGCCGTTGGCCGCTGGGCGCGCGGGCCGGGCGGGGGCCGGGCCGGGGCGGTGTTTGGGGTAGAGGGACTGGAGTTGTGTGCGGGGCTGAGTGAGGAGGGGCAGGGCTCTGGCTGCGGGCTGGGGACCGACCTTGGCGGGAAGGGGAGGTCCCGGAGCTGCCTCGGCGGAGGGCTCTCTGGTTGCATGGGGTACCGGGGCCACGGGTGGGTGCGCTGGAATGGGTCCAGGATCGAAAGAGGACGATTGGAGGGCTCTTGGTTACTGGGGTGGGGAGGTGGCCCGAGAAAGGAGGTAATGAATGCTGGGAGGGAAATCGATTTTTGCCTGGAAAGAACTAAAGCAGAGAAGGGATTTGAGGTATCTTTAGCACTAAGAGAGCGGTCCAGGTGTGGAAAATGGGGTTAAATTAATACGGAAGGCCGATAAATCCACGGAATTGGAGGTTGGAATACCCTCGGAAAGTACTGACAACTGTCTTTATGTTCTCACGGGTATCCGTAGGTTGAACTGGGGAGGGGTTGTTTTGTTTTAGGTACAGGTAAGTAGGCCAAAGTGAAGTAGTCCTGGGTGTAACTGGGGAGAGAGAAAGGTGGTAGTCTGGGACTGTTGGGGTTGAGAATGAGATGTGACATACTGACAATTTTGGGATTCTGGGTATCCCCATAGTCGTAGGCTAGTGAGAAGGATTATGAAGAAGAGGGGGCTCATTTTGCTGTCTTTGGGTACTGATGGAGTTTTTATGGGAGAGACATTGGGAGTCCTGAAGAGAGTAGAAACAGCAAGAGGGGAAAGGGTAAGCCAGTGAAGGATAGGTTGGATGACCCTGGACAAGATTAATATGTGGGGATCTTCTTTGCAAAAAGGACAAATTTATATGGAATGGGGATTTGAAAGTTCCTGGAGTGGGATAGGATAGATTTGGATCTTTTCTCAAAAGAAGAAAGGTTTAGATTGATACTGTTACGGGCTTATGGGATGGGTTAAGGTTGTAACGTTGGCCTGGACCTTAATGCAGAAAAGGGTAGTTTTGTTATTTCCCCCCCCCCCAAAAAAAAAGCCCATAATAGGCATCCCTAGATGAGTTGTGGTGGCCTTAGGAAAAAGAGGGAGTCATGCCACCGAGAAAAGGAGATCCGGGTGCTCAGAGGGTCTTGATGGAGGGAGAAGGGCATGAGGAGGGTGAGAACAGTCTAGATGTAAAGGATTGAGCTTCTCTGGAGTTTCTTTTAGGTAAAGGTTGATGATACGGGAGGGCTTTTACTTACTTATTTTCCAGATAGAATTTCTCTGTGTAGCGTAACTGCCCTGTAACTTGCTCTGTGGGCCAGGCTGACCTCAAACTCAATGAACTCAGAGATCTCCCTGCCTCTGCCTCCTGAGTGCTGGGATTAAAGGTGTGTACCACCACTGCCCAGCTGAGAAGGTCTTGATGTGCTTAGCTTGAACCAGTTTTAAGAGTCTGAGTACCAAGAAATGGTTAAGGTAGGAAGTCTGGAGATGGATTGAGTCAGGGAGAGAAAATTGGAGATTGGGTGACTTGATGTGAGGAATCTGGGCACTGGTTGGTTAGCAGAGGTTGCATGGCAAGAGGCCAGACCACCAGTGCCTCAGGTAGAGTAGGGATGTTGGTTTGCACACCAGTTTGAGCGGCCTGAGCCTATGAGGAAGAGCAGAATCCATGTAGGAGGGCAGCTGGGAAACAGGCCAGGGGAGTGAGGCCTCTGTGGGTAGGCTGGCAAAGGAGTGTTGTCCTGGGCAATGGTGAGGAGTCGCAGGAAGGTCTGTATCACAGGGAAAGCAGCTCCTGTTTTGTGGACAGGGCCTTGGGAACCTGTTCTGAGGCGTGGGAACGGAGAGGATTAACTAGGATCTGGTGGGTGGAGTTTGCTGCAAGTTCTTTGAGAAGGGAGACTTTGGGGTGGGGTCTCTAGGAAAAGACCACTGGAGAAAATTGTGTTGCCTGTTTGCTATGTTCAGGGAAGGAAGGATCTTTAGGGAGGGTGTTGGAGTGGAAAATGTAATCCAGAAGTTGGAGGAGGAAGTATGTCTGAGGGTTTAGAAGGTAGAGGTGACACAGGGAAAGAACTGCCCTGGAGGATTGACTTGTCTCCCTCCCTTCCCTCAGCCCAGGGCCTTGCTGCTGCCATGACTGAGGAGAGCGAGGAGACATTCCTGTATATCGAGCACCGCTATGTCTGCTCTGAGTGCAACCAGCTCTATGGCTCCCTGGAGGAGGTGCTTGTACACCAGAACTCCCATGTGCCCCAGCAGCACTTTGAGCTGGTGGGCGTGGCTGAGCCTGGAGTCACAGTGGCCACAGAGGCAGCTTCAGGCACAGGCCTATATCAGACCCTCATACAGGAGAGCCAGTACCAGTGTCTTGAGTGTGGACAGCTGCTCCTGTCACCTAGCCAGCTCCTGGAGCACCAGGAGCTACACTTGAAGATGATGGCACCCCAGGAGGCAGTGCCCGCTGAGCCTTCCCCCAAGGTGCCCCCCTTGAGCTCCAGCACCATCCACTATGAGTGTGTGGATTGTAAGGCTCTGTTTGCCAGCCAGGAGCTGTGGCTGAACCATCGGCAGATGCACCTCAGGGCCACCCCCACCAAGGCTCCTGCCCCCGTTGTCTTGGGGTCTCCAGTTGTCTTAGGCTCCCCTGTGGGCCAGGCCCGAGTAGCTGTGGAACATTCATACCGAAAAGCCGAAGAAGGTGGGGAAGGGGCCGCTGTCCCGTCTGCGGCTGCCGCCACGACTGAGGTGGTAACAGAAGTGGAGCTGCTCCTCTACAAGTGCTCCGAGTGCTCCCAGCTCTTCCAGCTGCCGGCTGACTTTCTGGAGCACCAGGCCACTCACTTCCCTGCCGTCCCAGAGGCCGAGGAGCCTGCTACAAAGCAGGAAACCCTGATCCCTTCATCCACCGAGGTGCCAGCGTCTCTACCCGACCCCTTGCCAACCTCTGACCATAGCTATGAGCTGCGCAATGGGGAGACCATTGGACGGGATCGACGGGGGCGGAAGCCCCGGAGGAACAACAGTGGAGAGTCAGGTACAGCAGCCACCCAGGAACTCTTCTGCTCTGCCTGTGACCAGCTCTTCCTTTCACCCCACCAGCTGCAACAGCACTTTCGGAGCCACCGGGAGGGTGTCTTTAAGTGTCCTCTGTGCAGTCGCGTCTTCCCCAGCCCTTCTAGTCTGGATCAGCACCTTGGCGACCATAGCAGCGAATCTCATTTCCTATGTGTAGACTGTGGCCTGGCCTTTGGCACAGAAGCCCTTCTCTTGGCCCACCGACGAGCCCATACTCCAAATCCTCTGCATTCGTGTCCCTGTGGGAAGACCTTTGTCAACCTTACCAAGTTCCTTTATCACCGGCGTACCCATGGGGCAGGAGGTGTCCCTTTGCCCACAGCACCAGTTCTGCCAGAGGAGCCTGCCGTTAGTGTTCCTGAGCCAGCCCCTGCCGAGACCAGAGAGCCAGAGGCCCCAGAGCCCCCGGTGTCTGAGGAGAACCCAGCAGAGCCTGCGGCTCCAGGCACTTACCGCTGCCTCCTATGTAGCCGTGAGTTTGTCAAGGCTTTGCAGCTGACCCGGCACCAGCGATTTGTGCACCGACTAGAACGGCGTCACAAATGCAGCATTTGTGGCAAGATGTTCAAGAAGAAGTCTCATGTGCGGAACCATCTGCGCACACACACTGGGGAACGGCCCTTCCCCTGCCCTGACTGCTCCAAACCCTTCAACTCACCTGCCAACCTGGCCCGCCACCGGCTCACACACACAGGGGAACGACCTTACCGCTGTGGGGACTGTGGCAAGGCTTTCACTCAGAGCTCCACTCTGAGACAGCATCGCCTGGTGCATGCCCAGCATTTCCCCTACCGCTGCCAGGAGTGTGGACTGCGTTTTCACCGCCCTTATCGCCTGCTCATGCACCGCTACCACCACACAGGCGAGTACCCCTACAAGTGTCGTGAGTGTCCCCGCTCCTTCCTGCTGCGCCGGCTGCTAGAGGTACACCAGCTTGTGGTCCATGCTGGGCGCCAGCCCCACCACTGCCCATCTTGTGGGGCTGCCTTCCCCTCCTCACTGCGGCTTTATGAGCATCGGTGCGCAGCTGCTGCTGCCCAAGCCCCACGGCGCTTTGAGTGTGGGACCTGTGGCAAGAAAGTAGGCTCTGCTGCTCGTCTGCAGGCCCATGAAGCTGCCCATGCTGCTGCTGGTCCTGGAGAAGTCTTGGCTAAGGAACCTCCAGCTCCCAGGGCCTCGAGGGCCACTCGCACACCCGTCACTCCGTCCCCAACAGCCCTTGGTGGTGCAACCTCTGCTGCCCCTGCAGCCCCTGCCCGGCGGCGTGGCCTAGAGTGCAGTGAGTGCAAGAAGCTGTTCAGCACAGAGACATCACTGCAGGTGCACCGACGGATCCACACAGGTGAGCGGCCATACCCGTGTCCAGACTGTGGCAAGGCCTTCCGCCAGAGTACCCATCTGAAAGACCACCGGCGCTTACACACAGGTGAGCGGCCCTTTGCCTGTGAAGTGTGTGGCAAGGCCTTTGCCATCTCCATGCGCCTGGCAGAACATCGCCGCATTCACACGGGTGAACGGCCCTACTCCTGCCCTGACTGCGGCAAGAGCTACCGCTCCTTCTCCAACCTCTGGAAGCACCGCAAGACTCACCAGCAGCAGCACCAGGCTGCAGTGCGGCAGCAGCTGGCAGAGGCGGAGGCTGCTGTGGGCCTGGCTGTGATGGAAACTGCAGTGGAGGCTCTGCCCCTCGTGGAGGCCATTGAGATTTACCCGTTAGCGGAGGCTGAAGGGGTCCAGATCAGCAGCTGACTGGCCCGTTTTCCTCTTCAGCGTCACCAAGCCCTGATGCTGCAGGTCTCCAACAGCCCCTTAAAACCTGTGTATATATCGTACCCCTCTCTCCTCTCCACCACCATATAAGTTCTGTAACTAAATTTATTCTCTTTTCTGAGGGGGTTGCTCTGGGGTCCTTGGTACATAAAGGACCCCTCTCCCTCCCCACCTCCACTTGTTTGGTGGTCTCCAAATGAAGCAGTCAATAAAGACTGAGTTGGACATTTTTGTGCTTTTGTCAGGCCGAGTATGTAGGGTGGATTTGGGGTATCCTGAGACCAGACACTAGCTGACCTCCCCTGGCCGCATCCCTAGCACCCCAATAGAACTTGGTACAGTTTGCTGGATTGAAAAAGCAGCCAGAGTCCATGGCATGGTTCTTTGAAACAGACCTCTTGTGTCAGGTGAAGGCAGCATGTCTTGCCACTAGAGGGCCCCTGAGCCTAAGAAAAATCTTTAAGCAATCTGAGTGTTGAAGGAGCAGGTGTTGCTGGAACATCGAGAGAAACATTGGTGCAGAGAAACATTGGTGCGCTTCTCAGCCCTAGCCTCCATTTCCTGCCTGATGTGGTTGCATCCCACAAAGGCATCTGGATTTCTCAAACTAGATTCCTGAAGGCAGGCAGATTTGGGTCAGGTGTGATCAGCAACGGTGGAGGGGAGCTCCTGGACTTCACCCAGTAACAGAGTTGGAAGTTCTGAGTAATGGCTTCTAGAGTAGGAAGTGCCATGGCTCACCACGCCAAGTTGTGGCTCAGCCAATGGACATTTATTGTAGGAAGAAAGTGATGGAATGCCTGGTCAGTGTCTGTCTGCTATCTTAGCTACTCACCTTCCATACACACCCTAAGAACTGCAGATTCGCTTGGGTCTCCCACATGCTGGGCAAGCTCACTACCACTAAGCTGTATCCTCATTTCTCATTTTGAGACAGGTTTTGCTGGTTGCCCAGTTGGCCTTGGGCTCACTCTATATATTCTAGGCAGGCTCTGAGTTTGTTGGCCCTCCTGCTTCAGCTTATTGAGTAGCTGAGGTTACAAGCCTGTGCCCTTGGGTTAGTTTGATTATATTCTGTGGGGATCATGTTTTACACAGGAGGCCTCTGGAGTGACTTGCTGACGGTCAGTTCAACCCAGGGCAGAGCTTGAATTTAAATCTAGTTAAATCTAGTTAAATTTAACATATTTTTTAAAAAGATTTATTTATTTATTATGTATACAGGATTCTGTCTGCATGTATGTCTGCAGGCCAGAAGAGAGTACCAGGTCTCATGGATGGGTTGTGAGCCACCATATGGTTGCTGGGAATTGAACTCAGGACCTCTGGAAGAGCAGTCAGTGCTCTTGAACCCCAAGCCATCTCTCCAGCCCCTAAGCATCCATATTTTGTTCTGTCTGGCCCATGACCTTGCCTAGCAAGAAAGTGGAAGTGGCCGGGGGATGGTGGGACACGCCTTTAATCCCAGGCAGAGGCAGGCGGATCTCTGTGAGTTCGAGACCAGCCTGGTCTACAGAGCTAGTTCCAGGACAGGCTCCAAAGCCACAGAGAAACCCTGTCTCAAAAAATAAAAAAAAAGAAAAAGAAAGTGGAAGTGACTAGATGAGGGTTATTCCAGTCCCTTCTGTTAGAAAGAATCCCTCTACTTAGAAGGACACTACTTGAGAGATGAAAGGAACTGGGCGGGGGATGGGACCTTAGACCTGCCCACTTGGCATGCCTGTCACTCTGTGGCTTGATCTGTTGCTCAGATGAAAGAAGACCTGCCTCCTGCTTTTTATTTTTATGCCACTGTCCTTAATTATAATAATTAAGAAAACACGGGTTACAACCTGGCAAGAGGGCCCATTTGCCATACAAACCTTGTGACCTTTGATTCCCAGAGCTCATGATGGAATCAGCTCCTATAAGTTGCCCTTTAACCTCTGCCTGCCAACTCCCATAGGTTGCCCTTTAACCTCTGCCTACTAGCTCCCATAGGTTGCTTCGACCTCTACCTGTGCACCATGGCCTGCATGCACTTGTA
>NC_022030.1:20081917-20095455 GCF_000317375.1 Microtus ochrogaster
AAAAAAAAAAAAAAAAAAGAGGAAGTTGATCAACCCCCTGAGAGCTTTGATGGCTTTTGAGCCTTAGCCCTAAAGAAAGATAATACAGACTTCCCAAATCAGTGGATGTTACATGTCCCCTTTCTAAGATGTGCAGCCAGCCAGCACACCCAAGGTGTAATCCAGGAGCCTGCACTGGGCGAGTAACGAAAGTGACCTCAGGCTCTTCTAAGAAAGGCTTTCCATGCCTCACTCCCTTTGTAAGAGGACTGTTCTTGTGTACGGCCCAGGCTCCTTGCCTCAACCTCCGCATACCAGAGTTGCCAGCCTCTGCCACCACACCCGGCTGCATTGCCTGCTTTATTTAGAATTTGCAGGAGCAATAGCCAAGGGAACATAGCACTGCCCACTAGTGGCTTATAAAACTTGACAGAGAGGCCAGCTAACTAGGCAGGGCATGCCCAAGAGCCTGGACATTATTATGCTCCAGGTAGATGCATAGTGGAGGCTTCAGGACCAGAGCGTGCTCTCAAGTGTAAGTCATGGGACATCTATGGTTCTGACCGCAGCCCCTCAAAGGCCAGCGAAAATCTTCCTCAGCCAACTATACTGACTTAAGAGGGGAAAGTGCTTTAAAAAAATAATGGAGTTGGGGGCTGGAGAGATGGCTCAGAGGTTAAGAGCACTGGCTGCTCTTCCAGAGGTCCTGAGTTCAATTCCCAGCAACCACATGGTAGCTCACAACCATCTGTAAAGAGATCTGGTGCCATCTCCTGGCGAGTATATATATAATAAATAAATTTTTAAAGAAATAATGGAGATGGAACCCATGGCCTCACATATAGCTCATTTCTCCAATCTTCAGCCTTTCCTATTGGCTCACCTGGATCCCAGCACCTGTGTCCCAGACAGGACGCAACAAGGACAAAAGAAGGCCAGTGGCTCTGTTGAGACCAGTTCTGATTTTTAGTGGTAGCATCTGGGAGTCACCCCAGCCCTGACCTGGGAAGTTGCTTCGGCAAGTGACTAGTTCGAGATGGCAGGATAATCTGAGTTAATGTCCCTCAAAGGAGGCACATACGTTGTTATTCAATCTTACTTCAAAGTCACCGTGTGTGCACGCATGTGCATGTGCATGGCTGAGGGGGGGGGATTGAAACCTTAGACTAGGGAGCCATATCCTCAGTCTCCTCCCCTTTTTGAGCCAGGGTCTTTTTGTGTAGCTCAGATTGCTTCAAACTCTCATTCTTCCAGCCTCATGTATTATTCTCATTTTTGAGACAAGATTTTTGAGCCCAGGTTGGTCACTTAAGTATACAAAACTGATCCTGACCTCTGCCTCCTGTGTGCTAGGATTAGTGGTGTGTGTTCATGTTGTATGTACATGTGGAAGCTTGAGGGTAACCTCACTGTCCTCAGAAATGCTGTCCACCTCCTTTGAGACAGGATCTCTCCTGCTGACCTGGAGTTGAGCAGTTATGCTAGACTGGCTGGCCTCCCCATTCGCAGGGCTCCACCTCTCTCTGCCTTCCTAGTGCTGGGGTTCCAGGGATGGATGGAGGCATTTTTACATGCATCTGGGGCTCCACTCCAGATCCCTGTGCTTGCAAGACAAGCACTGAAGATTGAACTCTTATTATTAACTTTAATTAATTTTGGTTTTTCAAGACAGAGTTTTTCTTTATAGACCAGGCTGTCCTCTAACTCAGAGATCTGCCTGCTTCTGCCTCCCGAGTTAAAGGAATTAAAGGTGTGTGCCACCACTGCCCCAGCCTATCAACTCTTTTTTTTTTTTTTTTTGGTTTTTCGAGACAGGGTTTCTCTGTGGCTTTGGAGCCTGTCCTGGAACTAGCTCTGTAGACCAGGCTGGTCTCAAACTCACAGAGATCCGCCTGCCTCTGCCTCCCGAGTGCTGGGATTAAAGGCATGCGCCACCATCGCCCGGCTTCAACTCTTATTTTAAAGGTCTCTTTAGTTCTTTTGGGAGGCACCCAGGAAAGGAGGTGGCCAGTATTGGCTGATGTCTTGGCTTCTTCGTGGCTTTTACTGAAGACAGTGTTATAGAGAGGCTGGGTCTCACTGTGGAGACCTGATTGGCCTGACACTCAGTGTAAGAGACTGGCCTCAAACTCAGAGATCTGTCAGTTTCTTCCTCCTGGCTGTTGGAATTAAAGGTATCCACCACCACGCCCAACTCTCCTAATAATTTAACCATCCCGTTCAGTTCCGCAACTCCACGAGGTAGGCATTGTCCTGTCCACCACGGAAGCCCGTGAGGTATGCACTGTCCTGTACTATAGAACCACTGCAGCTCATGCCTACTGAAAAATGGCAGAACTGAGATTTTTGAATTTGAATTCTTCCTAAATCCCTCAAATTTTCTGAACGTAGAAAAAACATTCAGGTCTTCTAACCACTGTGTCCAATTTTCTGAACGTAGAAAAAACATTCAGGTCTTCTAACCATTGTGTGTGTGTCTGCCTAGAATGGCCTTGCACTCACCATGTAACTCAAACAAACCTGCCCCCGTACAAGGCAGTGATCCTCCTGCTTCAGCCTTCACTGGGACTCCGGCGCCAGGCCGCCACTCCTGACCCAGTATTGGAACAGAATCATTCTTTCCCCTCCCCAGTTCACGTTTCCAACCCACACCCTGACCTGGCTTACTATTCCCAGGAAACAGAAGGCCAAGAGACACCAGACATCATTTCTCTCTGTACAATTTTTAATTTTTTATTTTTTGATGTTTGTTGTTCAGATGAATGACACAAGTTACAAAAACGGGGCCATTAAAAGAAGCACATTGTACAATGAACAAGCAGATTGAAGTTAAAAACACTGAAACACTAACCCGCTACCACAAGAAGAGACAGGGAAGGGATCTGAGGGGAGGAAAGGGGCTGCCAACACGGGCGGGTCAGACAACCAAAAGGGGAGCGACCTCGATGGGCCTGTGGGTCACTCCAGGGCCCACTTCCTGGCCCACTACTTACCAAGGCTCCCCACTCCTGTCTCCTCCACCTGGGCATTCAAATAAATAGGTGAGGGACAGCCACACCCAAAAAGGAGGAGCCAGTCAGATCTTTACCAGGCAAAGTGGTCACTGCCCTAGTGCTTGGCCTTGGCAGGTGACAGTGGTGGCAGTCAGGGGCCAGAAGAGGTGACCAACGACTAGGCCTCCTCTTCAGCCCCAAAGATGTCTGCCCTGCCCCCACTCCCCAGCTATGATCCAAAGGCCCTCTGTTCAGAAGCCCCTGTCACCCTGCAATTACATAAATAAATAAATATTGAGCCCCTGGGCTTAGAGGACAGGTTGGGGGAAGGGCAGCAGGGCTAAAGGAAAGGGGGGGCAGGGAAATAGGGGGTCACAGACAAAGTAAGTAGTCGTCTCCGTCCCAGCAACACTTTTCTGGATTTTTTTCTTTGCTCCTTTTTGCTTGTTTAGGAAGGAGCCAACACCAAGGACAAATACTTAAAAATATACATTATTTTTTCTTTTTTTCCCGAAGCCTTTGTCATCGTCGTCTTGCTTTGGAGACTGCTGAGGTCAAAGTTTAAACCGCACAAAAGAACCGCGGCTTAAAGTTTTGGTGGGGTTTTTTTTGTTTGTTTTCTTTTTTATTGTCTTTTTATTTGTTTGTTTTGGGTTTTTGTTTTTTTATTTTTTTATTTTTTTAAATTTTTTATTCTAATTTTTTTCACTTTTTTTCCCAACGTATAAAAAGGTAGCGGAGTTGTCTGTGGTTTTTTTTTTTCTTTTTTTCTTTTTTAAATGGTTAAATCTTTGGTTTGTTTCTTTTTTCTCTTGGAGGCCTTTATCTCTCGCACTTGCCTTTCCCACTCAGAGACAGGTGGGGGCCATGTGTCTCAATCTTGCTCATTAGTCTCTCTCACCCTGGGTGAGATGGAGAGAGAGGCACCCTTGGAATGAGCTGAAGGAGAAAAACTAGTCAGGCCAAGAAGTCATTCCCCTGACTTGACTAGTTCCTGGCTGGAGCTCCCAGGGTAAGGGCTTGGAGACTCTCTTGGTCTTCTGGGAAGATGCATAAGACCCCAGTTTCTAAAGGGGCTTGGGAACCCCATCCATCCATCCATCCATCCATCCCTCAACCACCCCTATACATACATCCAGCCCCTTCCTCCCACTTCTGTCCCTACCCTGTCCCTCCAGAAGGGAACAGAGAGGCGGTTTCGTTACTGGCATTATTTTTGGCACAAATGGCCCCCCGTTGGGGCAGACCAGTCTCTGCTCCTCCCTTAAGGGGAGTCAGGGCTGGGAGAAGGAAAAGTCAGAGCACTGCCTTCACCCAGTCCACTTAGCTCTCCCTCAGCCCAGGCCCCTGGTCCACCATCTGACATCTAAGCTGGCGCAGGGTCTCCCTCCCCCACTCCATATAAAGCGTCCTAGCCCTCCAATCTCGCTCACACACAGACACACGGACACAGGCTCTGTACAGACCACAAAATAAAAACGATGAGATAGTTTTGTTTCCTGGAGTCGAGGCTGGGGTGACGGAGTGGAAGGGGCAGGTGGGGGCAGGAGGGACTAGAAGTCTCCCCCACCTTCCCAAACCTAGCTCCCCCAAGCCCCAAGCCCCTTGCCCTGGCTGGCCCCCAGCCAACGATATTTGGTTTCTTTTTTTTTTTTTTTTAACATTAAAGTTCTGAGGTATTTGGTGCCTTATCTCGAGTCCTCGGAGGAGGGGTTCCAGGGGGGGGGAGACCTGGGGCTCACCTGCCCCTCCCTCCCGCCCTCCCGCCCCTTCCCAATATTTGGTTTCACAGCTGTAGTTAAAGCTCGGGATTTGGTTAGTTTTCCCCTCCCAGGATTTTTTTCCTTGTTTTTCATTTCCGAGTGTGGGGGTTGGATGGGGAGGGTCCCCACCACCTCCAGTGCATGGGGGTCCCCTCCACCAATGTCAGGGCATCTGCCCATCCCTGCCCCCTGCTTCCTGCTCTCTTTCTACCCCACTCCTCCACACTGGAGTAGGGAGAGGTCTTGATAGGGAGGAAGCAGGATGAATTGGGTGGTGAATCCTGGATTTTTCTCTTTTTTTTTCTTTTTTTTTTTTTCTTTTTGGTCTAGAATCATAGTTTATGTTTGAGTCATCTCCACCATGCCTTCCATGCTGCCTGTCTTCTCAGAGGGTTTTTGGGGGGTTGTTTGGTTGGTTGGTTGTAACTCCTTCATTCTGCTCTGTTCAAATGTCTTCCTATCCGGTCAGGAGCCCTTGGCCCCTTCTCCAGCTGTGGGTTGGGGTCCAGGCCCTCTCGCTAGCCGCTTCTCAGGAACGTATAATGGACAAACTCAGAGGTAGGGTGAGGGCAGGGAGTCGGTTCAGCAGAGCTGCGTACATTCCAGCGAGGATAGGTGGACGAGGTGCCAACCCCATTGGTGTAAGGCACCCAAGGCCCCGAGTTAATCTGGAGTTTCTGCTACCTCTGGGGCCCAGCCCGACAGTTTTGCTTCTGGGTGGGAGAAGGGAGACCGGAAGAAAAGAGAACGCTGAGACCTAGGGGCTCTGGCTGCCTCTCTCCTCAGAGTGTCTAGGATGGAAGGGGAGCCCTGGGCCATTGCCCAGCTCTTCCCTCCCTCTGCTCCTGCCCAGCCAGGGGCAGGGGTCACTCTGATTTCAATGGCTCGCGTCCTTCACAGCAACTTTGGTTTGAGGAGAGATACAGAAAGAAGGCTATCAAGAGATGTGAGGGAAGAATGAAGAGAGGAGAGGGGGGAGGGAGAGGAAGAGAGGAAGGAAAGGAGAGAAAAGAGAGAGAGAGAGAGAGAGAGAGAGAGAGAGAGAGAGAGAACAGAAACAGAGACCAAGAGGGAATCAAACTACCCAACAGTTGGTTTTCCTTCACCCATTCTTTTTGCTTTCCTTTTTTTTCTTTTAAAGCTTTTTCAGTTGATTGGGGGGAGGCAGGGAGGGAGCTTGGGGCTCTTCACCCTCGTCCCTGACACCCTCTCTCAGCCCCACCCACCCGCTTCTGTCCACCCTGGCTGAGGGACAGGCCCCCCCAGCCCCCCCTCCAGCTTTCCGAAGACGACGTCCATGAGGTATTTGTGAAGAGAAAGAAGCATCCATCGTTCCATCCGCCTTGGGGACCAAAGGCCTGGACCACTGTGCAGGGCTTGGCTCCACCTTGCGGCTCCTTCTTGTCTTGAAGAGTCCTAGTCTTCTTTCCCATATATATATATCTATATATATCTATAAATTCTTTTTTCTAGTTTTAATTTATTGTTTGTTTGGTTTTCTGTTTTTGTTTTTTGTTGTTTTGTTTTTTGGTTCAAAACTTTGTTGACCTCCACGATAGAAGGAGGACAAGGCGGCTCCCAGCAGCATCCCCTCTGTCCACTGTTGAGATATGTCCAGGAATGGGCAAGTACAGGGTCCAGCCAAGACTCGTGGAGGTCTCATGGGAGTGGTGGCCACCACAGTGCCCTCTTGCATGGGGAACCACAGGACATGGCAATGTCACCACCATGTGGACCCTGATGGAGATGCCATCCGGAGGAGCCCACAACTGGGGTGTGTGCGTGTGTGCATTGGGGAAGGGAAGGGAGAGGTATCTGCCAGTGTCAGAAAGGGCATAGGGTGGGCGGAGTGAGGTGAGTTATCTTTTTGGTTTCTGGTTAATGTTAAAGAACGTGAAGGATTCCACGGATAGGCACTGGAATATGATTTTTTTTTTCAGGGAAACTGACAGACAAGATGGAAAGAAAGACAACTTGGATGCTCTCACCTCATCGCCCTTTGCTTGAAACAACCACCTTCCCAGTCAGGGGAAGAGGAAGACTCCAGACAGAGAGGATGATGGAGCTGAGGAGGGGCTTTGGAGAGCTGGAACTTGGCAAAAAAATAAAATTAAATTAAAAAAAAAAAAGGCCTAGCCCACCCTTCAAAGGGAGAGGAGAGGTACAGGGAACAAAAAGCCCATACCCAGGCCTTCCTCTGAACTCTCCCCAGGCTGGGGGTTTGGGGGATTAAAGCAAGACCCCCTGCCCTGTCCGGGAGAGCTGGGGGGCAGGGGAACACACGGAAGGGACACATTCTGTTGAGCACAACGCTAAAAATTCTGTACATCCTTTGGGTGAAGCTACTGAATATTTGGTGTAAGGTTGTTCGGTCCTTCCTCTTGCCTTCTGGAAAAGACCATTTGGCAGGTGGCTCTGGGCCCTGGGCCTCCTGCCCCAGGCAATGCCCTGTCTCCATTGGCCCAGGGCTGGGGCTGGGCCAGCAAGCCATCACATTCTCTAGTTCCTTCTCTGCCACCCCCAGCGGGGGGTAAGGTTAGGAGTTGTTCCCACAGCCAGGGCTCAGCGGCATGAGGTCCGACCTGCTGGAGGCTGCTCCGCTCCTGGCTGAGGGTTCTTATTTGGTGTCATAGCAGTGAGCACTCCAAGATCTGGCTCGCAACTGGTTTTTGGTTTGTTTGATTTGGGGGGGGGGGGTTGTTTGGTTGGTCTGGGGGCGTTTTTGTTCGTTTGTTTTCATCTCTGGTTCCTTTAGGGAAGCTGGTTTCTGTTGTGAATATTTTTGGTTTTCTCTTTTGTTGGTTTCTTTTTGTTTTCTCTCTTAATTTTTTTTTTTTGGTTGATTTTTGGTATTTCCTCCTTTGTCACTCCTGCTCCCAGGATCCACTGTGTCCCCCACCAGCCTCCTCGCCCCTTCTTGGGTGGGGGACCAATGTCAGGGGAGTGAGAGGAGCAGGAGGGGAGGCCTGGCGGGCTCTCACTCGGCCTTGGACCCTGCCTCGGGACCCCCTGGGCCTCCGGGGGTCTGTGCTGCCACCTCACTGCAAGTGGAGGATGATGAGGACGAAGAAGACGAGGAGAGCCCAGGAGACTTGCTGGAGATGGAGGCTGCCACAGCTGCAGCTGCTGCTGAGACCAGGCCCACGCCTGGCGGGGCACTGAGCAAGGGCAGCCCAGCGTGATTCAAGAAGAGAGGCGAGGTCACTAGGCCAGGGCTCCCTGGGGCCGCACCGGCTGCCCCCAGCACCAGGTTCCCGCTGCCATCAAGGCTGGTAAGGGGCAGGGTTCCACCAGAGGCCAGGGCTGGTGAGGAGAGAAGAGGCTGAGCTGGAGGTAAACCCGGCCATGGAGACCTTCGCCTCCTTGTGCCCTGCCTGAGCGCCCCCGGCTCCCCATCTGAACCACTGACTCCCATCAATCAGTAGCCCTCACACCTTCCCCAAACACAGACGGGGATGAAGAGGCAAGCAATGCAGTGAGCAGGGCGGGATGACATGGCTGGGGTAGCAATGAGGGGGCTCAAGGCCCAGTAGGGGCAGGACTGGTGGCAATGGGGTGACATGAGGCAGCACGCACCTTGGATAGTGGCCAAAGGGTTGTTGCTCATGAGGGCTGGACTCAGCCCAGAGCTCAACCCCACCATTGTGCTTCTGCAAGAGCAAAGCAGAGGCATTAGCAGGGAACCCAGGACAGAACTGGGGTGCATCTCCCCACCCTGCAAGCAGCTGCGACCTCCCACCTGTAGTTGCGCACTTACCCCGTGCTGGGGTTCAGGCCCGACAAGCCGATAGCTGAGTGGCTGCCTTGAGGGCTTGGGTTTGTGCTGTTGGTGGTGGCCGGGGGTGGGGGAGTGACAGAGGGGATGGAATTGAGGGGGGGCGCAGCTACGCCCCCACCTCCACCCCCTCCTGCTGTCCGGCTGGGGTGAAGCGTCCCCACAGCTGAGGATAAGGTAGTAACTGTCAGAGAGAGACAGAAAGCACAGTCTTCAGCTTTCTCCGGTCCCTTGTTAAGGAAGTCACAGCAACCCCTATTGCACACCCAGAATCTCACCAGTCAGAACAGCACACTATCCCATACCCCTCCCTCATAGTCCTTACACCCCCATCTCATGACAGTCACAATAATCACTGGCACTGACTGCAAACCATGCCCCCAAACACCCTGACATTGACAAGAAATGGGTTGCCTAGGAGACATGTTCCTATGGCTCCCTCCAGGGGCCAAAATGAGTCCCCAGGACTTCTGTGCTGCTGGGAGCTTAGGAGTGGGCCACTGAGGACCAAACTGTTGGAGCCAGAACAGATCCCATGGTTAGTCCCAGCTATGCCCCGTGGCGAGCACCTCAACTTCTCTCACCTTCAGGTCCCTCATGGAAAATGGGGAAAAAAATAGGACCAATCTCATGAGCCAGGTGTGAGAATTTAGTCAGTTGATTATACTTTATCAAGAACCTGGACCAGGGAGTGCCAGTTTCTTCTTACTAGTTCATAATCCTCCACTTAACTATTTCTTAACCCGAGAGGACTAGTAGAGCTTGTGTTATTAAAAAATTGTACAGGGGGCTGGAGAGATGGCCCAGAGGTTAGGAGCACTGGCTGCTCTTCTAGAGGACCTGAGTACAATTCCCAGTAACCGATGGTGGCTCAAAACCATCTTTAATGAGATCTGGTGCCCTCTCCTGCCATGCAGGCAGAACACTGTAAACATAATAAATAAATAAATCTTTAAAAAAATTGTACAGGCTAGAGAAGTGGCTCCGCAGTCAAGAACACTGGCTGCTCTTCGAGAGGACTCAGATTCCATTCCTAGCACCCACATGGCAGCTCACAGCTGTCAGTAACTCCAGTTCCTGGGGATCTGGCGCCCTCTTCTGGCATCTGTTGGACACCATGTGTTCACGATGCACAAAAGAACACATAAAATAAAAACAAACATTTAAAACCTTAAAAAAAACAATCAGTTGGGTCGTGGTGGCACATCTTTAATCCCAGCACTCAGGAGGCAGAGGCAGGTGGATCTCTGAGTCTGAAGCCAGCCTTGTCTACAGAGTGAGTTCCAGGACAGCCAGGGCTACACAGAGAAACCCTGCCTCAAAAAACCAAAAGAGAAAAAAAAAATCAGACTGATGAGGGCCCCAGAGCCCTATGCACATTGATGAAGCTCCATCATTGAGTCTGTACCAGTTCCTCTTTCTAGAATGTGTGTGTGTGTGTGTGTGTGTATACAGATCTTGTGTGCGCGTTATACACTCGTGATAATTATAATAAAACCTGAAGCTCAGAGACTCGAAACAAGTTCCTGAGCTCGCAGGGCATACACATGACAGGCACCAGGGACGACTCAAGTGTGTCCCCTTCCAGCAACCTTCACACTTTCTCACGGGGAACCGTGAAGCTGACTAGGGGTTGCTCTGGTGGACAATGTGAGGGACCTGCCCACTGCTCTTCCTGTCCCCCACCACCACCCAAGACTCAGCCTTTGCTAACCGTCAGACTGTGGCCCTTGCAGCGTCCCCCTAAGCCCCCCTCAGCCTGCCTCTAACCTGTTGTGCTCAGGCTGCTAGAAGCTTGGGACAGTGGTAAGGTCCCTGCGCCCCCTTGGGGTGTGACCTGGGGAGAGAGGAAAGAAAGTACGGTAAGACACTGTCCCAGGGGAGCCTCCCACAGTGTTCCCTGTGCACACGGCTCCAGTTGCCCCCACACAGAGTGGGGTAACAGGACTCCAGGAGCAATGCTGCATTTAGATTCTGCCACTCATTTTCCATCATCCTCTCCCACATGTACCCCAGGTAATCCTGGGCCACAAGCAGAAGGCGCAGTGTGACTCTCAGCTGAGAGAGTCCGCCATCTCTCCTCTGACACCATCCTGTCCAGCTACTGTTCCTGAGGAGCTGCGGACTGTGACTGACCAGCTGCTCTGTCTGGTCCTGCTGTTCGCTCTCCTGCCTGTGTAAGAGTCCAGCAAGCCTGGATTACATAGTAAATGGGAGAGGGGGGAGGATCAGGAGATCAGAGCCTCTCCCCCAAATGAAAGGGCAGATGTGTCCTGAGGCAGTCTCACCCCGCCTTCAGTCCTAGAAGCCCTAAGCCATCTCCCCACATCTCTCTCCCACTCCAAACCTCTTACTAACCTGATGGAGATTCCTGGTAAAACGAAAGGCATCTGCCCCTGCAGGAACTCCACTCCCAACCCCCTTCCCAGCAGCTTTCTCTACACTGCCTTGCGCTGGGATTTGGTGCATCTTGGCATCTGCGCCCGTGTGCATCTGGACCTGGTAGCAGGTGGCCCTCTTGGTGGTCCTCCTTCACATGGCTGGCTAACTTGCAAAGGGCCCCTCCTTCCTCCCCAGCCCAAGAGTTGAGGGGTTTCTCTCTGGACATCAGAGTCCTTTTCACAAACAGAAATAAAGGGATGGAACAAAGGATGTCCCCAGTGTGTCTGGTTGTGGTGCTGCAGGTACCTCAGGGGTCTAATGGTGGCCCTGCCTGTCTCAGTGGGTGGGAGCCCGTGTAGTCCTACCTGGGTCATGATGACCAGTCCTATCCCTCCCTCATGGTGATGCCAGTGTGTATGTGGGAGCCTGTACCCACCACATAATACCACAACTGGGGCCTGGGAGATGGTTTGGTAGGTAGAGTCGCTTGCTGCCAAGCCGAATGACCTGAGTTTGATCCCTGGAACCTTCATGGTGCAAGGAGAGAGCCCACTCCCAAGAGTCGTCACCTGACCTCTACTCAGGTTGGGAGGCATGTTTTCCTGGAAACTAGGTTCCTTGGTGACCGTGATGTGTATGTGACATAGTGCCCCCAGAACCAGCTCCTCTGGTCTCTCTTCTAAGTAAGTTTGCTTCACCCAGATGCCTATAGGTTTGTGCCCCGACCCGAGTCCCACACCTAGCCCTCCAGCCCCAGCTCTGGGTACCAGGTGAGGGCTGTAGCTGGTCGGCTTTCCCGGGCTGGGCAGCATGGGGGCGGCACTGCAGGGGTTGATGCGTTTCTCCTTCTGGCGCCGGTTGCAGAACCAGACGCGGATCACTTCCTTCTCCATGTGCAGCTGCTCCGCGATCAGCAGGATCTCCTCTGAGGTAGGCTTCTGGTTCTACAGGCAGAGAGAGTTGTTGGTGGAGCTGGGTCCATCTACCTGATACCCTTCCCGGCCGCCAGGGGGCGAAGCTCACCGCTAGAAAACTCTTCTCTAAGGCGAAGCGGACATTCGTCTCGATGCTGGTTCTCTTCTTGCGTCTCCGCCCCGGCAGCCCGTCGAAACCCAGGCTGGGGCTGCTCAGCTGGTTGGGGCTGGGTAGGCTTGAGTCCACAGACATAGTTTCTGGAAAGACAGGAGACAAGGATGTGAGTGATCGCTTTCCACCCTGTTCTAGTCAATACCAATTCCTTGTGAGTTCCGTTGGCACCTCTGGCCAAGCTCACCTGCGTCATTGAGCCACTTCTCCAGGAGGGGCTTGAGTTTGCACATATTCTTGAAGCTCAGGTTAAGGGCCTCGAAACGGGAAATGGTCGTCTGGCTGAAGTCGTTGCCATAGAGCTTACCCATGGCCAGGCCCACATCACCCTGGTCCAGAGAGGAGGAGGTGAGGTTTTGGAAGTCAAGGCGGGGTCTCCTGGTCCAAGGCCAGATCCAAACACTCCATCAACTGATCAGGACCCCTGCATCTTCGTTCTGTCACCCCCCGCACACCCGCCGCCCCATAAAGTGGTCCCAGACCTGCGTGAAGCCCAGCTTGATGCGGCGTTGCTTGAAGGTGCGAGCGAATTGTTCCAGTTCCTCCAGGTCGCTAGGCTCCTCAGGGTGGGATGGCGGCTCCAAGCATTTTGGGGGCTGCGGGTGTGAGAGGTGCGGGTCGGGCAGCGTGGGGCGAGTCACAGCCTGGTGGGGTGGGCGGGTGGATGGGATGCAGGATGGAGGACCCGAATGTGCCTAAGCAGTGGTTGTGCGTCTGCCCTCTTCGGATTCCCCTTACCTGCCCAGGACACCCACACTAATCGCTAATCCTGTTAAATGTGTGGCTCTGTTGTTCACCATGGTCCTCTCAATTACCAGAACTCTTGGCCTTCCCTAAGAGACCTGAACTCCTAGAAGGAGCAGCCAGTGTCTTTATGTGATGGCTCAATGGGTTCAAAACCTAGAGGTGGGGGCAGTGGGTTCATCCTCCATCACCCTTCACCACTGACGTTTGGAGTAGCGCAGACAGTCTTACCCTTCCTTGTGCCTACATTCCCTTCCATAGAATGGACACCATCACTATGACTCTGCCTGCCCACTGAATTGTTAGGGATTAAGGTTACTAATTATCAAACTGTCCAACGCCCCCACACACATAGGTACAGGGTGAAGTCTGAGGTTCCATCTACAGATGTGGCGATAATGTGTAGAAGTCTGGACTGTAAATGAGTACTGTTTAGGCTGAGGATGCTGAAGATGGGGAGGTGGTGCACGCAGAGGACGGAAGGCATATGGGATCTATCTTGAGCTCATTTTCACTGTGCATTTAAAGCTGCTCTAAAAAAAAATAAAAGCCTGAGAGCACACGTACAGCAGCGCAGGAGAGCAAGACAGGAGGTTCTGAATTTTAAGGTCAGTTTGGGCTACAGTATGAGTTCAGTGCCAGCCAGAGCATCTCAGAAAGATCATCTCAAATTAAAATGTGAAAAGAGGGCTGGCTGGGGACTTAGTTCAGTGATAAAAACCTCTGCCTAGAATCCCCCAGTGAGGGGCTGGGGTGTGGCTCAGCGGTAGAGCCCCTGCCTAGAATCCCCCAGTGAGGGGCTGGGGTGTGGCTCAG
>NC_022030.1:20095587-20097835 GCF_000317375.1 Microtus ochrogaster
AGCCCCTGCCTAGAATCCCCCAGTGAGGGGCTAGATGGCTCAGTGGTAGAGACCCTGCCTAGCATACTCAAAATTCTGGGTTGACTCTGTAATATTACCAAAATATAAATAAAATAAAACAAAGTCTTAAAAATGAATTGTTTGCAAAGAGAGGAAAAAGTAGAGGAATGACTAAGGAGGACAGTTGGAGGATGGACAAGACGCACCACCTTTCTCTGGCGTGATTCACTGACTTAAAAAGGAGAGGTTGGAAGCAGGTGGTTGGTACAGGGATGACTGTGCCCGGGATCTTTGATGTCCTAAAATTCTGGGGTGGGTATGTTTGGGAGGTCATGGTGATGGGAGCCCCTGTTCAAGGCATCACTTTGTAATCGGACACATCAACAGTTTGGTAGCGGCAGGACTATCATCTGGGGAGAGGGAGCTAAGGATGCCACCCACCCCACGGCAGGCAGGACAGCACTAGCAGCCAAATAGGTTCCAACCGTGCTGTCACAAGAATGCTTAGCCTTTCGGGGCATTTGGAATTTAGCAGCCTAGACCTGGCTGGCCTGTGAACTTTTCAGTCCTCACGCATACATGTGTGTGCACGTGTATGCTTGTGTGCATGTGTGCGTGCAAGTGGTTGAGTGTGTGCACACATGTGTGCACATATGTGTGTGTGGAGGGCTGAAGTCAACATCAGGCAGGTGTCTTTTCTCAATCACTTGCTACCTTATTTTCATTCTTTCTTTTTTTTTTTTTGAGACAGTGTCTTTCAGTGAACCTGAAAGTTATTGATTTAGCTGGGGTGGCTGGTCAAGGATCCACCAACGTCAGCCTCCATGCCCCCCGGGATGAAATTACTCCCATGTTCAGCTTTTAGCCCCTCAGTCCCGAGGATTCCTTGAACTTGGGTCCTTGTATTTATGCAGTGGGCACTTTGCCAACTGAGCCACCTCCCCAGCCTCTGAGTTAAATATTTCATCAGGTTTACAAAGGCATCCATGTTCAGAAAGGTTTTGGAACCACCTTCTGGTTTGAGTCCCTTCATTGTACGAAGCACCCAGACATGGAGTCTGGTTTTCCCAAGTTCCTTATACAGCAAATGGATGGCAGAATAGTGCGGGGACTCAGGTCCCTCAACTGCTCAAGGATGTGTGGTGGGTTCATGAAGCAGAGACTCTCACAGCCTCCACCCCACTCCTATCCACTCATCCCTAGCTCACTCCCCTGCCAGAGGCTTGACAAACTCTGTGGAAAGTCTTACCTGTGTAGAGAGTCCAGCCCGGGGCTGGGAGGTCAGGAGAGCTCCCTGGGTTTGCTGAGGTAGCTGGAATAGATTTGGCGTCGGTAGCAGGCCTAGGGAGACAAGAACACAGGAGGTAGTGGGTGAGGGGCAGGTGATGGGCTACGGAAAGCATGAGGGAGAGTGTCTGCTGGTCGGAGATCTCACCTGGCTGACTCTGCTGGGCCTGTGGCAGCAGGAACTGAGCAGGTGGCTGGAGGTGGTGGCCGGGGACAAGCACCAGCTGTTGGAGCTGGAGGAGTTGCTGTATGTCCTGGCAGACAGACAGAAAAATAGACTGAATCCTGGCTTGATCTCCCCCTTCTGCAGCATGTGAGCCCCCAATGGGGCTGAAGGCAGGAGTCGTGTAGCCTGGTACAGCAGGCTGCGGTCTACCGGACTTGGAACGACACACTGGCCATGGGACACCTGGACGTCCCCTCCTCCATGCTGCCCCGGGAGGGCTTGCTCTTTGCCTTCCCCTTCCTGGTGAAATATTTGCCTTGCCTTACATTCCCACAGAACAAATAGACTTGTTTAAAAATGTAAACCAGGTTAAGTCTTTTTTCCCTTTCTAAAATGATCCCAAGGCATGTGGTATGATGTCTGGAATTATCTCTAACGCGCTCTAGCAAATAGCAGGTGTGTGATTGGTATGGATGCCCGGAGGAAAGCTCCGGCACTAATTTAGGTTGAGAAAAGAGCTCAGAATGTGAATCTATTTGGAGATAGGGTCTCTGCAGATGATCAAGTTAAAACAAGGCCACGAGAGTGAGTTCCAGTGCATTATGGTTGATAGCATCATTAAAAGGGGAAAATTCAGCCAGGCAGTAGCAGCGCATGCCTTTAATCCCAACAGTCGGGAGGCAGAGGCAGCCAGATCTCTGGGAGTTCGAGTCCAGCCTGGTCTACAAAGTGAGTTCCAGGACAGTCAGGGCTACACATTGAGACCGTTTCAAAAAACCAAAACAAAACAAAAAA
>NC_022030.1:20098425-20100522 GCF_000317375.1 Microtus ochrogaster
TGGCACAGTAGAGAACTTGCCTAATGCATGTGAGACCAGTGATTTAAATGCCCAGTACTGTTGTGACCAAACAAACAAAAAGGATGTGTTGGCAAGATGGCTCAGTGGGTAAAAGTGTTTGCTGCCTATCCTGACAACTGATCTCCAAACCAATGCCTGACCTCCACACATACGTCATGGCCCATTTGCAACCCCTTTCCCCACACACAGAATAAAGTTTTTAAGGGGGGAGAATTTTGATAGAGACACAAATAGAGCAGAGATGATGTAAACAGATGCAGGAAAGAAGACCATCTACAAGCCAGAGAGAGAAGACCAGAGCCCCTGCCCACACCTCCAGGTTACATTCCTCACTTCCAGAACTGTGAGAGAACACATGTCTACTGTGATGTCACCAGACTGTGGCTCTTTGTCACAGCAGCTCTAGCTACCACAAGCTGAGCGTGTGTCTGCCATATGCCCCGACAGTTCCATCCAGCCCCAAGGCCCACCAGCAGTAGAACATGGGTGAGTGACCCGATTCCGTGATCAGCGACAACATAAACTTCCATATGTGGTCATGGCATCCTATATCCCGTTTATATGCCATTTGCGTGTTAAAACTCCAGAGGCTTCCAGGTGCCGTCAACACAGGTGTGCTTGGTTAGTGGGGACCCACTGAGCTGCGTGCTTGTGACCGGCATACTTTCCTGCATTTGTCCTATGTTGGTAACTATGGCATCCATCGGGACTGAGTCTACACTACTCCCGGACCCCAGGTGCCCTAGCCCTCTACAAGTTCCCTGACTGTCTCCCTCCAGCCGCAGATCAGCTGAGAAGGAACGAGGTATCTATTGATAGCAGAGCCTTCCAAGGCTCTGAGTCTAAATCTACAGGAAATGTTCACTGCTTCTTCTCCCCTCCCCCCCCCCCGTTCTGGTGAAGCTCTGCCCAGCCTGAAATTGTGTCGGATCAGGTGGCCTTGAAAGTTCAATGATCTCTTTTGGCTCAGCGCCCCCCTCCCTCCCAGTGCTGGGATCCCAGGTATGTGCCACCGTACCTGGCTGACGTTTTTCTTACAGAAGCTCTCCCAACAGTCCACCCTTCAGGGCCCACAAAGGGTACCCATCCTGCTCTCTACTGCCCTTCTTACAGGGTGGCACATTTGCTAATATGCTAACATTCTTCCTATGCTTGGCTGAACCAAGCAGGCAGGGGTGTGTCCTATTCAAACAAACAAACAAACAAACAAACAAACAAAGCCAACAACTTAGCCATCCCCAGTCTGCTACTCAAGCTGAGACTGGGGTTCAGCCTTGATCCCCGCCTTCCTTCCCTCTCCCCATCCATGCAGTGCATCCCCATCTCCCATCTCTCTACTCTGTCCCTTTTCCACTGTCGCCATCCCGGTTCTAATTTCAGCACCATCTACCCCGAGGCACCTGTTTCCTCTGAACAACCAGAGCAGGTCTCCTTCTGAGTCAAGGCCTCACAGAGCTGGGCTTGGCTTGAAATTCCCTATGTAGCTGAGGATGACCATGAACTCTTCATCCTCCTGTCAAACATGTGTGTGCATGGGGGTGTGCACACATCCTCCCGCTGCACATGCAGGTGTGCGGGGGTGTTCACATAGAGAAGAAGGAGTCAGATCCCTCCCGGGTCACAAAACACCGGACGCCCTTAGTGGCTTATTACACAAATATTGGGGATCTGAACCGGTCTTGTCAGGGGGAAATGCCTTTGGGCTGAGCCATCCTGATGGCCCCACTGTTATTAGCACATATTAATTACGTAGGACAGTGGGTTTCATGACGGCATTTCCATACTGTACCTAATGTATTTCTGACATATACCTTCTCCTGTCCCATCCCACTCCTACTGACCTGTTCCACTTACATGACCTTTTGGGGTACACATGTGACTTGATGGAATTTTTCAATCTTTTTTTTTATTTCCACAATTTTTTTTTGGAAAATGCAAAATGCAATGAAGAAAAAAAATTTAATTTATTAGAAGAGAGGTATATTATAGAAGAGAGAGTGGAAAATATACTTGAACGCATTGGCACAGGGAACCACTTCCTAAATAGAACCCCAGCAGCACAGACACTGAGAGAAA
>NC_022030.1:20102097-20102563 GCF_000317375.1 Microtus ochrogaster
AAAAACATACAAACAAAAAGACAGAGAGCAAGCATCCACAGCCATCCCAGGAGGGAGCCATGAGCTTGGGTGGGCTAACACCTCTGTTTCCTCAGCTGGCTTCAGCTGAGGCATTTCCTTCCCCTGTGAACATGGTGAGCAGGCTATGATGCCGCCAGCAGCACAGAGACTTCCACCAAAGGACGCCTGGACATTTTCATCATCAACCTTGGCCTCCACTGTCTTTTATCTCCACATGTGGTAGAATCCAAGCTTTGCCGCAGCCTCACTCTCTCCAGGCCTCTCCCTGCAACTTTCCTGCCCTCTGACCCTAGACCAGGCACACCAACTCCTCCTCGTCACTAGACACAGCAAGGAACCTCTAGGCCTTTGCTATTCCTTCTGAGACCATGCGTTCCCCTTCTGCAAAGTGGCCACCTGTTCCCGCATCTTCCTTTACCTGTCACTATGTTCATGACACCACATG
>NC_022030.1:20102790-20108617 GCF_000317375.1 Microtus ochrogaster
AGAGAGAGAGAGAGAGAGAGAGAGAGAGAGAGATTCTAGTGTGTGGCCAGCAGGCTCAGGTGGATGCAGCCAGTAAGGAGACCCATCTGTCCACAGTTCAGATAAGCTGCAGGGCTCTCCTTAACCACTTGGGGGTGTGATATTCCAGTGTGAAATGGTGAGGTTAGAGTAAACTGTGATGCTGAAGGCGGAGGACAGCGTAGTTCCTAAGTCAATTTGTCCTCCAGCGGGGAGGGCTGGCATTCCCTACTGAAGCAGAGAAGGCAAGAGACCAGCTTTTCCTGCTTTTGTTGTTGTTGTTGTTGTTGTTGCTGCTGCTGCTGCTGTTTGTTTGCTTGCTTTTTTGAGATGTGTCTAATATGTAGCCCTAGCTGGTCTAGAACTCACAACCATGCAACCTGAGCTTGTCTCAAATGTCTTACAATTCTCCTGCCTATGCTTCCTCAGTGCTGGGGTCATGGGTAGGCGTTACCACACCCAGCCTAACAGGTAACATGCCTAACACATGCCTAAAGGGTAACAGGACAGAATGACTTCACTGCAGACTGACAGAAAGACAGGCATATGGCTAATGTGCTCCATGGGTGAAGGGGGTGGGGGTGTAAGTGATCGTTTTCTCATCAGGCCATGGTCCCCCCTGGGGGTGAAAGTTGTGAGAGTGAATGGGAGGAGACCAGGGCCTCAGAGCTGGCCAGCTGCAACGGCCCAGGTGCTGCGCCTCACCCCAGTGCACAGGACAGGAGGCCCTCACCCCGTGGCTCCCACCCCCGAAAAACTGCACCATGACTGGAGGGTGGTGGTATGTGGGCTATCTCTCATATGTCATATTGTGACCAGTTCTGGACACAGTATTGAATTAAGTCTAGACTGAGGAGGAGCAGGAGGCAAGCTGTGGAAACCAAGGGAAAAGAGCTATTCTCAACAGGGCACATGGGGCTGGAGAACAGGGTACACAGTCTCAGCTGGATGGGAGGGAAATGTTCCATTGCTCTGTTAAAGTGGAAAAGGAGCTGTAATTAATAACGAATTGCATATTTCCAAACAGCTAAAAGGGTGAGGTGTGGGGGTATAAACCTGCAATCCCAGCACAGGGGAGATGGAGGAGGAGGAGAAGTTCAAGGTTAGTTTGGGCTGTCTATCAACTTCCAGTTCAGACTGGATTACCTGAGACTCTGTCTGAAAACAACAACAATAAGGACAATAGAATAAGTTTTGTCAGTCCCGGGCATTGAACCCAGGGCCTCCAGCATGCCAGACAAGGGCTCTTCCACCAAATACCCGAGTTCCCCCAAAAGACCTTCAATGTTTCAACCATACAGAAAGATAGATAGTAATGGTGACAGGTATGCTAATGAGCTGACTTTGGAGTCACCGAGCTATTTCATTCTCCAGGCCACAGCTCTATATCTGCAAAATGAGGATAAACTGTGTAATTCCTCCCTGGGTTTCACTGGGGCCTGAGTGATGCCATTATTCAGAGAGCACTTTAGAAATTTGAAGACATTACTTACAAACATGCACTAGCTGCCAGTGTCCCCTCATGTACCCTACCCCATCAGGAGCTGTGAACAAAGGGAGCCCCAATCTGGCTTTCAAATCAAGTCTGTCCTCTTTTTTTTTTTCTTTTGGTTTTTAGAGACAGGGTTTCTCTGTGTAACAGTCTTAGCTGTCCTGGAACTTGCTCTGTAGACCAGTCTGGCCTAGAACTCAGAGAAATCCACCTGTCTCTACCTCCCCAGTGCTGGGATTAAAGGTGTGCACCACCACTGCCTGGCTCTGTCCTCTTCTTAAGCACTGACAACGTCCAGTGTCCACCCAGCGTCTGCTAAGCATTGGCCTGGGATTTCCACCTGCCTGTGTGATGTCTCCGCTTAAGTTAACTGAGAGATTCTCCAGGCTAGGTGTGGTGGCGCAAGCCTTTAATCTGAGCTCTCTGGAGGCAGAGGCGGTGGACCTCTGTGAGTTAAAGGGTTATGTAGCCAGGGCTACATAGTGAGACCCTGGTGGATGGGGTTGCAACAGGTCCAATCAAACACTTGCTTCTTCCTAATTCAGAAAAATCATCCAGGTACAGAAGCCAAAATCCCAG
Source organism: Microtus ochrogaster (assembly GCF_000317375.1). Classification (NCBI taxonomy): domain Eukaryota; kingdom Metazoa; phylum Chordata; class Mammalia; order Rodentia; family Cricetidae; genus Microtus; species Microtus ochrogaster. Next base: position 20,104,880 of record NC_022030.1, read on the forward strand.
GAGTCACTCCTGTTCCTCAACCATCGCCTTCCTGTGCGAGCCAGCCCCCCTCCCACCCGCGTGCCCACGTCCTGTGACTTCTCTTGATTCTACTTCCAGGATCTACAGATCCTCTCCCTCTCAGCTAATGCATGGAGCCAAAAGGGATCAGTCCTGGTGCTTGACAGAATAACAGACCCCCTGTCTAGCATGTGACAAGCCCTGGGTTCCATCCCAGGCTGCCCCGAGGGTTATCTTGACTCTTCTGGTCCTCCTGCCTCTACCGCAGGAGTTCTGGGATTACAGGCATGTGCCACCACGCCAGCGCTGTGCCGTGCTGTGATGGAACCCAGAAGCCACATAAGCACTCTTACTAACTGGCCACACTCCCAGCTAAGACACTTGTGCTCTGTTGTTTTGAGTTAGGGTCTCAAGCTGTGGCCTCAGACTCAGGGCAGGCCTCCTGCCTCAGTCTCCTGAGTGCAAGAATTACAGAAATATGCTGCCTTAGAATAATTTCAGTCTTAGAATAATTTCCTGGTCTTAGAATAATTTCGGTCCCTTTGTCTTAATCTTCTCCCTTAGGCCTGCCTCTCCACTCACTTCTTTTTGCATGTGTGTGTGTGTGTGTGTGTGTGTATGTGTACGTGCATGTCTGTTTACATGTGTGTACATGTATGTAGGTACTGGAGGGAGGCTAATGATAAATGCCCTCTTCATTTACTGTCCACTTGACTTTTTGAGACAGGGTCTCTCACCGAGCCAAAAGCTCAACAATTCGTCTAGGCTGTGGGCCGGTGAGCCCCCAACTACCCTGTTGTCGCCACCTCCCAGAGCTAGGAGCCTAGCTAAGAACTGTCGAGCCTGGCAGTTTTACAAGAATGCTGGGATGCACCCGAGTCTTCGTCATGCTTTCTCAGCAAGTACTTCATAGAACGAGCCATGTCCCCAGCCTGCAGTGCTTCTGTTTGTTTTGAAACAGTGTCTCACACATGGCTGAGGCTGGTCTCAACTCCTGATCCTCCTGCCTCTACCTCCCAAGTGCCTGGCTTTTCCTTCACCTCTTGGGAGCTGTTCTTGCCCACTCCATTCCAGCAACAAAGCTTCCCGTGAACCTAGAACAAGTCAAGCTGCTTCCCCCTCTGCTTGTGTCTTGTTCCCCCTCCACCCCCACCCCCCACGCTTCTTTCAAGACTGACTCACCCAGTCCTTGGCTCTCAAAGGCCATTTTCTCAGAGAAATCTTTCCTAACCGCCCATCAGCCTGAGCCCCTCCCTTTCCCACGAGGCCTTGTTTCGTTTTGTACATCACCATTTTGTTGCTGGTTTACAGTTTACAGTTTGCACAACCCTCTAGGGCAGCTGGCCATGAGCAGGCATGACCTAGACAAGGGACCTCACGATGATTCCGGTCACTCTACTAGGAAGAGCTCTGAGTGGGAGAGCATGAGGTAGGAGCAGGGATGTAAGCCTGTAATCCAAGAATTTAGGAAGCTGAGGTGGAGGAGCAAGGGTTCAAGGCCAGCCTGGTCTGTAAAGAAGTCCAAGGTTAGCTCAAGCCACGCGTGGAGATCCGGTTTCAAAACAAAAGGGAACGTGGCTGGAGAGATGGCTCAAGCTGAGATACTTGCCGCTCTTTCAGAGGACCCAAGTTCTGGACCCAGCACATCGGGCATCTCACAACTGCCTAGAACTTCAGCTTCGGAACCTCTGGCCTTAAGGCATATATTCACACAAATGCACACAGGTCCATATAAGATAAAAACAAAACGAAAAAAGGATTTTTGTTTGTTTGTTTTGGGTGTGTATGATGTTTTAGAGACAGGGTTTCTCTGTGTAGCCCTGACAGTCCTAGAACTTTGCTGCCTTGGCTTTGTAGACCAGGCTGGCCTTGAACTCACAGAGATCCACCTGCTTCTGCTTCACGGGTGCTGGGATTAAAGGGGTTACCACCATGCCTGCTTTGGGGGGAAAAAGGTTTTAAGGGGAAAAAAAAAATAAAGGCAATGGAGGAGCAGTATTTGGTGAGCTCCTGGCTGAGCCACAGAACAAAGACCCCACCCCTCCAGGTCTGCAACCACTGTCGCTTCTTACAACAACAGGGCTCGGTTCTATGTGGAAACCTGTCCTGCCCCATGCCCAGGTCCTAGGAGTTAGAAGGGGACTCTGCCTCTGTCTTCTCAAGACCTCAGGCACATATTTAACTAGGCCACTGTGAGCAACTGTTCCCCTGAGCAGGGAGGTGCAGCTGTCTTTCACTTGCCCCAGAATGATATTAAGGGGACATCCCTGGACCTGGGCCCGATACTCCACAGCAGACCCTTCCACTGATCTAACATTCCCATTGTCCCTCAGCTGCCCAGAGTTCAGCTTTGGACTGGATGATGTTCCAGCTGGCTATCCTCTGCTGCCTCTCCCCACTGCCGCAGCCCTGCCTGTGAGGCTGCCCTGCCTCTCCCCAAGCACCCCAGCTCCGCCTGTGAGCCTGCCCTGCCTCTCCCCACTTCCCCAGCCCTGCCTCTGAGCGTGCCCACTGTCTGCAAGCCTTTCCTTCTGCTCACCCACCTATGAACCGATGGGGAATAATCTTTTTGTGCACTATGAAGATGTGTATTTGCCACTGCGCCTTATGACTGGTTTAATAAAGAGCTAAATGGCCAATAGCTAGGCAGGAGGCATAGGTGGGACTTTCAGGCACAGAGGACTCTGCGGAGAGGTGAAGATGTGGAATGAGTCGGACACAGAGCAGGAGAGAAGTAAAAGCCACGTGGTAAAATGTAGATGAATAAAACATGGGTTAATTTAACTTATAAGAGCTAGTGGAGCTGGGCGGTGGTGGTGCACGCATTTAATCCCAGGACTCAGGAGGCAAAGGCAGGCGGATCTCTGTGAGTTCGAGACCAGCCTGGTCTACAAGAGCTAGTTCTAGGACAGGCATCAAAGCTACAGAGAAACCGTCTAGAAAAACAAAAAACAAACAAACAAACAAAAAAGAGCTGGTGGGGCACGCCCAAGCGAAGGCTGAGCTTTCCTAATTAATAAGAAGCTTTCATGTCATTATTTGGGAGCTGGCAGTCAGGAAAAAAAAAAAAAAAAAACAAAACTTGTTACAGTGAACTTCCACCACCACCTCCCAAAAGTTTCCTGAGTCCCTCACACACTAGACGTGTTCCTGGTTCCACATTCCCACCAGACCCAGCGGGAACTGTCAGTCACTGGACCCTCAGCCTAGGAGACGCTGAAGCATCACTCTGTATTCTTTTTCCACTCTACAAATAGAAGACGCTTTCACAGTTATGTTAAGTTTTCAGTCAATGCCAACCCCTACTCCAGGCGTTCTGAAATTCTCCCCTGAAGAGATGCCTTCCCTTTCCTTGATTGAAAAACTGGAACAACAAAACAGCCCTCATTGATTTGATAAACAGTCACTCAGCTCCCTCTGTAGAACGCACCATACCAAGCACTGGACAGGCCAATTATCCAACTACATATAATAAGATCGTCCTTTCTTAGGTACAGCTCAGCAACTGCAGGGAAACATCATGCCAAACAGTTTAAATAGCAAGGGAATTTCCCCCTTTTTATTTTATATTATTATATCATTTTAAAGTGGTGGCTCATGAATCTTTTTTTTTTCTGCTCGTGTTTGTGGTTTGAACCCAAGGCCTCAGGCAAATTAGGCAAATACTCTAGTGTTCTACCACTGAGCCACATCCCTAGCCCCTCACTGGGGGATTCTAGGCAGGGGCTCTACCACTGA
>NC_022030.1:20108813-20112270 GCF_000317375.1 Microtus ochrogaster
CCCAGTCCCTCACTCCCTCACTGGGAGATTCTAGGCAGGTGCTCCACTACTGAGCCACACCCCCAGTCTCTCTCTTGGGGATTCTAAACAAGTGATCTACCACTATGCTAGACCCAACAGCCCTAACAGTGCTTTGGATGAGACTTCTTAGTATTTTCGAATGTAACACATTTAATTTATTTCTGTTTCACTACAAGCCAGGGAGTCCCTTGGGAGGCAAAGATGCCTGTGACTCATTCCTAAGTTCCTAGATTCTGCCAGGGTCCAGCACACAGGGGGCCTAGAGATATTAGTGATCTGACTGCAGGGACAGAGCTGAGCAGGCAAAGGAAGTGGAAGCGGGGAGAGGAGCAGAGAACCAAGCCCAGGAGCTGATCTAGAGTGGTGGGACACGGGCATGCCAGGGTCGGGGGAGCTGTACCTGGTCCCTGGGCACTGCCCAGCAGAGGAGATACAGCACAAACTACTCTTGATCAAATGAGGTCACAGGACAGCTCAGCCCATGAGAATGAATTCCTAGAATTTGTATTCAGCTTTCGCACTTGCTGAGGGGACTGAGCAGAAAGATCCAGAATGAGGATGCTCATTCTAGAGGAGGGAAACGAGCAAGAGAAAAGGGCTTGTGGGGAGAAGCACAAGGACACCCCGTCAGGAGGGCATGATGGGACAGCAGGTAGCTAAGCATCAGCCTGACTGTGGTCCTGAGGCTGCACAAAGGCACGCAATGTTGGTAACTCACTCCCGAGGTGACAGGATGGACAGCCCTACACCAGGCTGCCTACCTCTCCTCTTTATTCTGTTGGGAGGTGGTTCCCTACATGCATTCAGATGCAACCGCCAGAGGAAAGCCTGCATGGGTGTGGTGGATGAAGAGGAGCTTTCCAGGTAAGAGAGTAACTCAGGATGGAGAGGAAAATGGGAGGAAAGCCAGTGGGCTGAGCGAGCTGCCCCAAGCCCCTGTGCTGTGTGTGCTACCAAGCGAACATGTGCACCTGCTGCAGGAGTCTCTGGTGGCCCTGGTGGGAGGGGACTGGAAACCATGTCCCCGTGAAGGATGGCTGAAGTAACAGCCACCACAGGCAGGCCATGTGGTTAGAGCCCCAAGCTCCCAGGCCAGCTCTGCCAATCCCCCACACACGGTGTCCAGAGGCATGCCATTTTGTCACTGTTCGTCCCCAGCATTCTGTCTGGGCTGAGGGACGATGCTTGACCCTGACCTTTCGAGGTCATTGCTGGCAGGGTGTCTGGTGCAGATGCAGTGATTGCCATGGGCCAAGCAGGGCAAGAGAGGGGCTGTGCTCTGCAGAACCTGCCCTGGGGCAGGCCCAGCTCCATGTTCGGGGAAAGTCCTGAAGGAGGTGCATCCATAATTAGATGGACCTCCTAAAATGGGTGAACTCCTAGTAAGGACAGCCCCGACAAAGGCTGGACAGTCCCCCTCCATAGACAGTTCCCCCAGGAGTGTGGGGGAGATGGAAGGTGGTTGAGAGAAACGTGGCAAGAGCTACCCTGAGGCAAGTTAAAAGGGTTTCTCTCCTACAGAATTTCCCAAGCCGTTCACCACTTAGAATGTGGTGAACTCAAGTGGTTGTAGAAACAAGGCAGGCAGGAGCAGGCTAAGGATGAGCCCATCTGAAAGGCAGTGCTGGACTTCTCTGCAGACTACTGACCTCCTTTTTCCCTTTACTGGGGATTTAACCTAAGCCTCTTGTATGCATATTAGGTAAGCACCCTACCACTGAACCAAGCCCCCAGCCCCTCACTGTGGGGGATTCTAGGCAGGGGCTCTACCACTGAGCCACGACCCCAGCCCCTCACTGGGGGATTTTAGGTCGGTGCTCTACCACTGAACAACATCTTCAGCGGTTTTTTCCACTTTATTTTGAAATCAAGTCTCACTACTTTGTTTGGTTTGGCTTTCTTTTTTCCATGACAGGGTCTCACTATGTAGCTCACCAGGCTGGACTCGAACTCACAGAAATCCTCCTGCCTCTGCTTCCCGGGTGCTGGGATTAAAGGTGTGCGCCAATGCACCCAGCTAAGTCTCATTGCTTTTGAACTACCACTTGCTACATGCTACCGAATTGTGTCGCACCCCCAAAATACAAATTAAAGTACCTGTAAACATGGCCTTTGCAGAGTTAACAAAGTTAAAGTAAGCTCGTGAGGGAAACACTAGCACAGTTACTGCTGTCCTAACCAGAGCAAGCAATCAGGGCACAGGCATATACAGAGAGACCAGTCCAGGTGCCAAGGCAGCTAAAATCTGGAGTGGCCCACCTGATCTGTCTCCACCTTGGGCTCTAAGGACCACTGATATCACCAGGAGGAGTTATACACAAGAAGGGTTTCTCCTAGCCTTCAGAGAGAGCTCGGCTCTGCCGACATCTTAACTTCGGCAGTGCAGTCTAAGAGGATTTCGTGGGTTGGTTTTATTTTTTCAATTCTCTTTTTTTTGACAGAGTTCTGTTGGGTGGCTCAAGCTGAGTTCAAACTCATAGAGATCCCCCTGCCTCGGCCCCCTGAGTGCTGGGGTTGCTCCAACATGTGGAGTACCATTTCTGCTTTACTGTTTTTAAACACGGGCAGCTTGTGATGGTGGTCCAGGAAACAAGCCTCACCAGTAATTCATGCTTGGGGGTCAATGTGTCAACTCAAGCACTGGGAGGGTGGAACGTGGTTTTGTTTTCTTTTTTGAGACAGAGTTTCTCTGTGTAGCCTTGGCTATCCTGGAATTTACTCTGTAGACTAGGCTGGTCTCAGACTCAGAGATCCCCCTGCCTCTGCCTCCTAAGTGCTGGCATAAAGGCGTGTACCATCACTGCCCAGATGAGATACGTTTTTTTAAAATTCAGTTCATGGACTTCTTAACTGGCAGATCATCTTGTGGGAAGAAATCAAAAAGTGAGGCACTAATTCTGAGGAGTTTTGTTTATTTGTATTTTTGTTTTGTTTTTTGAGACAGGTCTCCTGCAGCCTAGGCTGTACTTGAACTTGTTATGTAGCCTCGGATGGATGACCTTCAACTTTTAATCTGTGCGTTTTCACTTCCTGAGTCCTGGGGTCATAGGTGTGAGCCACCACACTGGATTTATGAGGTACCAGGGTTTGAACCCAGAGCTTTTGAGTGGCAGGCAAGCACTCTTCCAACCAAGCTGTACTCCCAATCGCTAACTCTCATTCCCAGGCTTTTCATTTCGTTCTGTTTGTTTGTTAAAGACTTATTTGTTTATTTATTATGTGTGCAGTGTTTTGCCTTCATGCATGCCTACACACCAGAAAGGGGCACTAGATTCCATTATACAGGGTTGTGAGCCACTACGTGGTTGCTGGGAATTGAACTCAGGACCTCAGGAAGAGCAGTCATCTCTCCAGCCCAGCCTTTTTGTTTTATGCACACACACAGATACCATTCCTGGGAATAACGGTGGTGATTTCTCATTTTCTTTTTTTTTTT
>NC_022030.1:20112390-20120301 GCF_000317375.1 Microtus ochrogaster
AACTCACAGAGATCCACCTGCCTCTGCCTCCCGAGTGCTGGGATTAAAGGCGTGCGCCACCATCGCCCGGCTCATTTTCTCATTATAAATTGCGCTTTTGGAACGAGCACGCGCACAGAAAGTGTGTAGGTCAACCCACGGCGAAGAGCACTGAAGTATATGGGATACTCCTTGCGAACCTTGCTTTAACCAACGTAGCGTGAGAGGGCGCACTGGTCCAAGACTCCCGCCGTCACATAACCACCTGGCACACGGTTAGTATCAGAAGGGCCCTTGCGGACCAGTTATCCCCACCCTGTGCGCACGCCCTGCTTCTGCAGGTCCCTTGCTGCAAGGACTAGGATGCTTGGTGGCTGCCCTTACCTGTGCTGTGAGCTGGATGGGTTGGGACAAGGTGAGCTGTGGGGTCCCTGGGGGCTGGCTGGCAGGCTGTGATGGTGGCAGGTCGCCTCCCCCAGAGGAGGCTGGGGGCTGCGAGGCGGAGGAGGAGGCAGAAGAGGAGGCAGAGGAGGTGGAGGAGGCAGCGGCTGCGGCGGCAGCGGCGTTGGCGGCGGCGGCACTGGACTGCTGCACGGCAGCAGCCAGCAGCTGGGCCTGGGCTTGCTGAAGGAGCAGTTGCTGCTGAGCAGGCATCAGCGCAGTGAGCTGAGGACCGGCGGTGGAGCAGGCAGAGAGCAGGGCAGCAGCAGGAGGGCAGAGAACAGAAAGGGGTTAGTATTCGAGTCAAGTTGTTAGGAGACACATCTTTCACAGGACGGAGGAGGAGAAGAGGCGAGTGTGAGAGAGTGCTGTAGCCTCGGTGAGACTCGCCACCTGCATGGCCTGTGGCCGCTGGGGAGGTTTGTGCCTTCTGCTGGGGTCCTCTGCCAAATACTTACCCCAGCTAGCTGGCTGCCCGTCAACATGAGTTGGGCCTGGGGCAGATGAGGCTGAGTCGGCTGGGGGGGCGGGGGTGCTGCCTGGGCTGAGTCACCACTGGGGTCTTCAGCCTTGATCTGGGGAGGAGAGAGGCAGGGTCCGGGACCCCAGAATGTTAAGTGGAGGCCAGAGAGAATGCCCACCTGTGAATCAAAAAGAGGGTATGCGAGTGGCCGTGGCAGTCCTGGGCTGGCACGGGGAGTGGGCGAGAGCAGTGGCAAGGCCGCGGCTTGAGGCCTCTGGTCACTTCTCTGTCCTCAGTGTTCTCTCCCTGCAGGAGAGGCCACCTTTGGAAACCACCTTCTTCCTCCCAGGACTCAGTTCCCCCACCTATCCCCACCTATGAAATGGGAAATGTTGACACTAAGAGGCTAGGGAGGTCTCCAGCCTTGCACATGCCCCTGCTTCAGCTTGAGTATTAACTCTTCCGTTAATTGTTGGCTTTGCTTTTTGTTTTTTGAGACGGTGTCTCACTGTGTAGCTCCGGCTGTCTGAACTTGTGTAGACCATGCTGGCCTGGAATTTATGGGGATTCGCCCGTCTCTTCTTCCTGAGTGCTGGAATTAAATGTGTGCACTACCACACCCAGCTAAGGCCACAGTTGTTATTTGTCTACTGGAATAAAACTTTGGTGAACAGGCTGGAGAGATGGCTCAGTGGTTAAGAGCACTGGCTGCTCTTCCAGGAAACCAAATTTGGTTCCCAGTACGCACATAGCAGCTCAACCATGGATCAGTAACTCAAGTTCTGAGCTGTCTGGCCCCTCTTCTGGCCCTTGTGGGCACCAAGCATGTATACATGCAAACTCTCATAAACATAAAATAAAATTAAACTTTTGTTGTTGTTGTTGTTGTTGTTGAAAAGATGGGTCTTGTGTGTTTTTTAAAAAAAAGCATCTCCAAAGGCTGGGCACGGTGGTACACACCTGTAATCCAGGCACTTCAGGAGGGGGCAGAGGCAGGTAGACTGTGGTGAGTGCCATGCCAACCAGGGTTGTATATGTATTCAGGAATGAATAGATAGATAGTGGATGGCTAGACAGACAGACAGACAGATAGATATAAATAGATGTAACAACAACAAATGAAAAAAGCCATGAATTTGAAAACGAATGAGGGGGATATGGGAAAGTGTGGGGAAATACAAGGGAAGGGAGAAACGATGTAACTATATTATAATATCACAGATATGCCAGGTGGTGGTGGCATGTGCCTTTAATCTCAGCACTTGGGAGGCAGGGGCAGGTGGATCTCTGAGTTTGAGGCCAGCCTGGTCTACAGAGTGAGTTCCAGGACAGCCAGGGCTACACAAAGAAACCCTCTCTCAACAAACTTAATAAATAAATAAAAATTATTTATTCTGGACAAAAAACAAAACACTAAAACCTTACCAGCTGGAATGGGTATGGTGTGAGTCCTTGTAATCCTAGCATTGGGGAGCTGAGGCAGGAGGATTGTGAGTTTGAGGATCAGCCTTTGCTACATTTTAATACCCTAGCTCCCCAAATAAACAGCTTGGTACTTCACAAACCCATCTGATTATGGGGACAAGCAGACGATACCATGGGGGATATGGGCAAGAGTAGGCGGGGCAAGCAGAGAGACTAAGCAGAAAGCCCCATTTACCCAAGGCTGCTCTTACTAGTCACGCACTTCAGAGAGTAAAACGCGGCCATGGCAGAGACAGTAACGCCTGTGGATGAGCCAGAGGCGGCTCTGGCTTCTCCATCTCACCTATCACGATGCGGGTATCGAACTGGCCAGGGTCAAGCCATCCTTGACTTCTTCCTCTCAGGGCCATTGGCTGAAAGGTGCCCGCTGAGGGTGCGTGGGGGTATTTGGGAGACGGCCAGTGTGATGGATACCATTTCTTCCTGACCAGCCTGGATATTAGGGACCATCTTTCAGCTCAGCATCTCATTTTGCACAAGAAGATAGGGGAGAGTTTGAGATGACTCATGTAGCTGACACAGCAGGTTGATAGACTGACATTGCGCATGCGGAGCGAGATGAGCAGACGCACAGAGGCTCGGGAAAGGTCGAATGGCAAATCCTGATGTCTCAGATTATTGGACAGAAGTGTCACAAGCTTTAGGTATAAAAGGATAAGGCAGGAAATGACACTATTAGAAGTTGGAGATATAAGCCAGGCGGTGGTGGCGCACACCTTTAATTCCAGCACTCAGGAGGCAGAGGCAGGTGGATCTCTGTGAGTTCGAGGCCAGCCTGGTCCACAGAGTGAGTTCCAGGAAAGCTAGGACTACATACATCTTGGGGGAAAAAAAGAAGTTGGAGATGTGGACTTTTTTTTCCTGGAAAGTACATTAAAGCATCTCATAGCTAGCTGTAATCAACTTTAAAAAAATATTTGTTTTATTTGTGTGTGTAGGTGTGCACATGATAGAATGCACATGTGCCATTTAAAATTCTCTCCTTCTGTCATGCGGGTTCCAGGGAATGAACTCAGGCCATCAGGTTGGCAGCCTTTACTCGCTGAACCATTTCATACCACCTTCCATTAAATTGCTTACAAAAAACAGCCAGGTGGTGGTAGTGCATGTCTTTAATCCCAGTACTCGGGAGCCAGAGACAAGGAGATCTCTGTGAGTTCGAGGCCAGCCTGGTCTACAGAGAGAGTTCCAGGACAGGCTCCCAAGTTACAAAGAAAGACTGTCTCAAAAAACAAATAAATAAAAATTAAAATTAAAAACCCCAAGGTTTTGCTATATTGTGTATGTGATTGCTGAGAATTGAACTCAGGACCTCTTAACCCCTGGGCCATTTCTCCAGCCCAGCTTTTATTTTTGATGCAGGTCTCAGGCAGCCCAGGCTGCTCTCAAATTCTCTAGGTAGTCAAGGATAACCTTGAACTTCTGATAGTCCTGCCTCTACCTCCAATGCCAGGTTTATGGAATTTTGGGGATCAAACCCAGGATCATCATGCATGCTAGACAAGCACTTAGCCAATGGAGCCACATCCCTGGCGCACTGTTCTGTTTTGAGACAAGGCCTTGCTAAGTTGTCCTGACTAGCCTAGTTTGGCCTCCAGAGAGCTGGTATTGAATGCCCATCACAGCTCTTGACCGGGATGACAGTTTAAGCATCTCACCAATGCTGGCTAATCTTCCCTTTCAGCCAGTGGAGAAGAGGCCCTGGGGTAAGACCCTTCAGCACGTAAGGGACTCTGGGTAGAATTTAATAATCATTGTATTTATTTCCATGGTAAGTGATTCTGGTTTTCCATTCATGAAATTTCCATTTAAAACCCATTTATTCAAGCTGTTGAAAAACGAAGCCGTTCATGAGTTGGTAATTGTCGAAACTGATTGATGGGTTCCTGGGGGTTGGTATTTTCATTACACGCTTCTATTTTTGTATCACATTTTCCATAATAAAATGTTTTTCAAAATTGAGCCACTTAACAAAATTATTATGTAAATAATAATCCACAGCGGTGCATAGATATGTCAGGGATGGGAGCACGTGGGATCGCTGCAGCTGGGGAAACTCCAGTGCAGAGGAGGGGAGAGAGGTGGAGACACAGGCCAGGGTCAGGGAAGCCGGGTCAAGTGTGGAAGAAGTTCCAGGCCTGGGAAGGGGAGGAAGACCCTTCACTGCCTCTCACTGACTTCCCAAAGAAAGCTGCTGATGGGAACAGAAGAAATGGCAAAGATGGTCGGGCACACACTGCTGGGGCTGAAGCAAACACTAAGCCTGAGGTCAGATCAAGAGTTGGGGAGCCCTTCTGACCCCGGCCCCGAACCCCAGCCCTGGGTTCAATTGCAGACAGAGTACAAAAGACATTTGCTCACAATGCAGTTTATCCTCCCAGCACTGGGGACAGAGCAGACATGGGAAGAACCTCAGAGGCCACCCAATCTCCAGTTTGACTGCCCTCCCCTCCCCCAGTTTTAGAGAAGGGGAAACTAAGAAGCCCAGAGAGGGGAAGTGACTTTCCCATGGTCACAGAGCAAGGCTGCAGGGTTGGGTGAGAAGAAAGTCTGAGCTTCACCTCATCCTCCAGCCACCTCTGGCCAGGACTCTGTCCATGCCCCCACATTCTTGCTTCTCCTTTTAGGCATCTGAACCTGTTCTGTGGCCCTTACCACCATCAGGCTAAATGGAGCCTGGGCGTCCCTAAGTCCCACAGTGCCTAGCACAGAGGCTGTCCTCTCCATCACCCTGGCCTTCATCCCATGGCTGTCCTCACTGGGTCTGCCAACTTCTCTTAACTTGTTCCTGCTCTGTGTGTGTATGTGTGTGTGTGTGATGGGGTATAGGGGTGCTTCAGGCCCCTTTGGCCAGGGAAGTCGGGATGGGGGAGGAGCCTTGGCTTCCTGTTGTTATCACCCTGGGGCTCTGGGGGGGATTTCCCTGGCCACCCCCACCCCCTAGGGAAGGGGAAGGAGACTGGGTGAGTCACAAGCCTGGGGCAGGAACCCAAGGGTGAGAAGGGGCAGGAGGAACCTTGTCACTGGGTCCCCTTGCAGGTCCTGGGTCCATGGCAGACATGCTGAAGATCTCCTTCCTCCCACATACCACCCCCTTCCTGGGATGGTCTCACGGGTGCTTACCTTGGTGCTGGGGCCAGTTGGGGACACAGAGAATGGGGAAGCCTTATTCTGGGGGTTCTGTGAAGAGAGAGTTGCGGCAAGGAGATGAGAATGGTGTCGTGAAAAGTCCTGGACACGTGCCCCCACCAACCACTGCTCTGTCCCTCCCTTCCCGCCCTCTAGCGCATCTGAGTCATCCTGACCTGATGGTTAATGTCGGGTCCATTTCTTTCAGTGTCTGTAAAGGGAAAGAAAGGGCATGTTGCCAACCGTCCCTGCGCACCTGCCCACTTCCCTGCCTCTGCCCGTCCCCTCACCTGTGTGCTCTGATGGGGAGTCCAGACTTTGCTTCTCGGCCTCCAGGGGCTTAGACATTCTTATTTCTGGGAACAGAGAAGAAATGAAAACGGAGGGAAAGAAGAGGAAGCCAGGAGGGCTCTGAGGTCCCTCCTCCTGCCATCTCCCACCAGGGCGGGTGGAATATGATCACAAGAAGGCACCAGCTCTCTGGGAGGAGCCGATGAGGTTCCACAGAGGAGCCAGTACAACCTCTGGCCTCCTCCCCAGGCAGGTGGCCGAGGCTCCGGTCCTACCATACCGGGTTTTGAGTGAGACATGTTTTCCACTGTGAATAGGGCAAGTGAGCTGTGATGGGGTTGCAGGAACCCCAAAGTGGGGAGCTGTCAGATCTCAGGGTGTGATTCAGCCGTCCTCTGGCCCACCACTTTCCCTGTCCCCAAGTCCCCCACAACTCCCACCGGCCTTCCGTCTTGCATGAGGTAAGCCTGGCAGCCCCACCCTTCTCTCCAACCCCAGTGCCATCCACCTCTGCACTGACCCTGGTCTTCAAAGCTGTCCTGGATTTTATGGTTCCCACAGTCTTTTTTTTTTTTTTTTTTTTTTTTTTTTTTTTTTTTTTTTTTTTTTTTTTTTGGTTTTTTTTTGTTTTGTTTTGTTTTTGTTTTTCGAGACAGGGTTTCTCTGTGGCTTTGGAGCCTGTCCTGGCACTAGCTCTGTAGACCAGGCTGGTCTCGAACTCACAGAGATCCACCTGCCTCTGCCTGGTTCCCACAGTCTTGAATGCCAACTGTGCTCTCAAATCGATGTGCACTCTATAGTTTGTAAAACCCAAGGAAGGCGGCAGGTATTGAGTCAGGCACCAGAGAGTCTTCACAGTGCTGACACCTGTCATCAAATGTCTGTCACCACCCAGCGCAGAGCCAAGCAGGGACTAAGATTCTGCATTTCCGAGGGTTTTCACACCAAACCCAACACTACTACATCAGCAATGTGGGTATCCTGATTGCACCCCAGTGTTCCTGAATCCAGAGCCCCTGCTTCCAATGTGTGTTAACAGTCCTCAGGCCTTCCACAGTTCAAAACCTGTGTCCACCGTGGTACCGACTCCTACCCTGCCCGGGCCTGGGCTGGAAGAGCTGGGTTTCAGCCCCACCCATTCTCAGTTCCCTGAGCCCCAACCCATACTCAGACAAGTCCTTCGTACGACCTTGACTCTCAACGGTCTCAGACCTTACTCACAGCACCTCTCCTCAATTACCCCAAAGCCCTACCCAAATCACAAAGTCCCTCCTATCTAATAAGGCCTCCAACTTCAGCACACTCCACATCTCACGCTCACAGATGGCAGGCTGAAGTGTGGAGAGGGGAACTCAGCACAAGTAATAATAATAATAATAATATTCTAGGAATTTTGTAATTGAGAATTACTTGAGATGAAACACAACCCACTCGTGTTTGAGATTCCTAATTCAAAGCTGGGCTGAGGGGGCAAGAAATGGCTTGGAGGCAAAGAACCGGTACTGTTCTTCCAGGGGCCAGGAGTTCAGTTCCTAGCACCCACATCGGGTAGCTCACAACTGCCTGTGATTCCAGCTCAAGTGGATGCAAAGTTTGTGAACACATGCACATATACGTAACTGGAAAAGAAAAAAAGCCAAGTCAGGCACTGTGCATGTGTTGCTGGTGTTAGTGTGAACACTACAAGCACTCCGTGACCCAGTACATCCACTTCTGGGTAGGCTGCTCTGAGCATTAGCTCAGGGGTAGAATGCTCACCTAGCATGCTCAGGACCCTGGGATCCATCCCCAGCAAAACCACACAAACACACACACACAAAGAAAGAAGAAATTGCCACCAAAGACCCAGGCCCCAGTGTTCAGACTTTGCATCGCGGCACCAAACTGGAGAAACCTCAAGTGCCATTCAGTGGACAGGATAACCAAAATGCAGTAGGTCCATACAATGAAGTACAGTCCAGCAGTGAAAATGAACCAAGTCCGGCTTCAGACACACCAGCGAGCCTTGCAGACTGAGTGGGAGTGGTCAAATACAGACACAAACAGACACAGCGGGAACTCTAATACTTAGAGCTTAAAACCCAGGTCATGGCCGGGCAATGGTGGCGCATGCCTTTAATCCC
>NC_022030.1:20120451-20122099 GCF_000317375.1 Microtus ochrogaster
ATGGTGACCAAGGTTGGTCACCCCAGGGTTTGAAAGGTTGAGGCAGGAGGATGGGATCAGGAACTCGAGGTCCTCTACCTAGTAAGTTTGCAACTAGCCTGGGCTACAGGAGACCCCGTCTCAAAACAAACACTGGAACTGAGTGACAGCCCAGCAGATAAGAAGGACTTGCCAGGGCAGCCTGAGGACCTGCGACCTGCAACAGGGGCAGCCTGAAGACCTGCAACCTGCAACAAGGCAGCCTAACGACCTGCGACCTCCGAGAGGTCAGCCTGATGACCTGTGACCTGTCACTGGGCAGCCTGCAGCAGGGGCAGCCTGAAGACCTGCAACCTGCAACAAGGCATCCTGACGACCTGCGACCTGCGACAGGGCAGCCTGATGACCTGCGACCTCCGAGAGGACAGCCTGACGACCTGCGACCTGTCACTAGGCAGCCTGCAGCAGGGGCAGCCTGAAGACCTGCGGTGATGGGGAACTGACTCCTGGAAGTTGTCCTCTGGCCTTCACACACACACACCTTATCGCGGATTCCAGTAATAATAAACAATATTTTAAAAATTCACAGAAACAAACAGGCCAGGCAGTGGTGGTGCACGCCTTTAATCCCAGCACCACCGAGGAAGAAGCAGGCAGATCTCTGTAAGTTAGAGCACAGCCTGGTCTACAGAATGGGTTCCAGGACAGCCAGGGTTACTCAGAGAAACCCCGTCTCAAAAATCCAAAAACCAAAACAAAATAAAAAAAACTCACAAAAACATAAAACAAACAAACAAAACACTGCTTAGGTCCCTCTAAGGTAGTGCTTTTTCAGCTTCCTAATGCCGAGACCCTCATACAGTTCCTCATGTTGTGGTGACCCCAACCGTATTATTTTGTTGCTACTTCCTAACTGTAATTTTGCTACTGTTATGAATCATAATGTAAATGTCTGTCTGATATGCAGGCTATCTGGTATGTGACCCCTCCCGAAGGGTCATTCGACTCCCCAAAGAAGTCCAGACCCACAGGCTGAGAACCGCTGCCCTAGGAGCTTAGGCTCTGTGCCCAGGTGATCAAAGTCACATGGGTGAGCAACTCTGAGGAGCACTCACCAGGACAGATGGAGGGAGACAGCAGGGTTTTCCTATGTCAGACCTCACCAAGCTGCCTTGCTTAAAATCCAAACACTTAATTGTGTTCTGTTTTTGTTTTCTTTTGTTTTTCCAAAACAGGTTTTCTCTGTGTAGCCCAGAGTGATCTTTAACTGGTCTCCCTGTAGCCAAAGATCATCCTGCACCCATCTGAAGCCTTGGGATTGCAGGGCACACTACCACACCCCACTTACATGGTGCCGAGAATGGATCCCAGGACTGTCTGCTAGGCAAGCTCTCTGTCAACTGCCCTCAGTCCCTTGTTTGTTCGTCTCTTAGTTTTGAAGCAGAAGTTTTCTAGCCCAGGCTGGGCTCAAGCTCACAGCAATCCTCCTGCCTCAGCTTCTGAAGTGCTGAGATGGCAGGGTGAACCACACCATGCCTGGCTTGTACATCATATTTCAATGAAGCACAGAGAGGGTGGACCCTGAGCTTGCATCTCAAGGGACTATCCTGGGCTGGTCTCTCAGTGGGACTATCCTGGGCTGGTCTCTCAGTGGGACTATCCTGGGCTG
>NC_022030.1:20122219-20123923 GCF_000317375.1 Microtus ochrogaster
GTCTCTCAGTGGGACTATCCTGGGCTGGTCTCTCAGTGGGACTATCCTGGGCTGTCTCTCAGTGGGACTATCCTGGGCTGTCTCTCAGTGGGACGGTGCTTGCCTTTTGTGTGCATGGCCGTTGGTGTGATCATTACCACCTTCAAAAACAAACAAATAAATGAAGTGACTGGAGAGACTACTGGGTCAGTAAAATGCTCACTGTGCACACACAAAGGTCGAATTCAATCCTGAGCACCCACGTAAAAAGTTGGGTATGTGTTCTTAATTTCAGCACCGTAGGAAGGGAGCAAGACAGGGGGACCCTAGGGCTAGTTGGTCAGCCAGTCCAGCTTAACCCACAAGGCCCAGGTCCCAGTGAGAGACCGTCTAGGAAAAGTAAGTTAAAGAGCTGGCAAGATGGCTCAGGGGATAAACGTTCTTGCCACTAAGCCTGGGTTCAATTCCGGCACCCACACAGTGGAAGGAGAGAACGGACTCCCACAATTATCCTCTGAACTCCACGTGCATGATGGCTTCTGTGCACCTACACACCCACACCTCAATAATGTGAAAAATAAGGAGGCCCCACTCCTGGGGACTGACACTTAGGTTTGACCTCTGGCCTCCATATACACAGGCTCATATAGTCACCCCATACACACACACACACACACACACACATAATAGAAGCTAAAAACAAGCCACCACATGTTTCTATGAAGGCATAGGCTGGGAAGGGCAGGGGAGGATTGGGGAGGGGAGAGGAGGGCTAGGAAGGACTAGAGAGAGCTGGAGAGAGAAGGGGAGGGTTGGGGAGGGTAGGGAAGGGCTGAGAAGAACAGGGGAGGGCAGGGAAGGGCAGGGGAGAGCTGAAGGGTGCTGGGGAGGGTAGGGAAGAGCAGGGGTGCTTGGGAGAGCTTGAGAGGGATGGGGTGCTGGGGACAGATGGAGAGGGCTGGGGGTTGGGAGGCTGGGGAGAGTAGGGGGTTGGGGAAGGAAGGGCAGGGGGGGCTAGGAAAGGGGAAGACAGGGGACCGAGGAGGGCTGAAGAGGGGTGTAGGTGCTCAGACACTGACTGGCTGCCAATTAGTGATGCACAGAGATGAAGCAGGAGTCCGGCAGTGACCAAGGCTAGTCCTAACTCACCTGACCTCAGCCCTTCTCCAGGCAGCGCCTATCCCTCCCTGGGTCCAGAATCCTACCACTTGTAGCATCCCTGAAACATAACACTTGCTCCATTGCCACTTCCTATGCCTGATTCAACAGCCTTCCATCTAGCTCCTCCTCGTGAAGAAATATCCGGGTCCCCTAGCCGGGCCCTCAGGGTCTGGCCACCACCCTCGTCTTCTCTTTTTACCCCATCACACCTCGAGTCCCTTACTGCTCTTCAACACAGAGAGCATCTCTCCCTGCTTAAGGAATCCGCCTGACAGGGACCACAGTCGGCAGGTTCTGTGACTCCCACCTGCCAAATGCCTCCACTGCCCAGAATGGGGAAGCCTCTGACCTTGACACCCCAGAAGTTCCATGTATGTCCCTGCCCTCTGCTGTGAGGTAAGTCCCCCCACCCCCAAAGCCACATATCTTGTCTACTTTGAATGAAACTGTATTTGGAGATAGAATTTTTTTTTATTTTTATTTATTATTTTTTTGAGACATTGTTCCTCTGTGTAGCCCTAGCTGTCCTGGAACTAGCTCTGTAGAACAGGCTGGCCTCAAAAT
>NC_022030.1:20124518-20126021 GCF_000317375.1 Microtus ochrogaster
TGATTTTTAGCTTCTGACTCCCCTGCTCCCACCACCTCCTGAGTGCTGGGATCATCTGCACCAACACACTTTAGGAGGGGCTAAGGACTGAACTCAGGGCTTCATGCCTGCTAGGCAAGCACTCCACCCACAAGCTACATCTCCAACCAGGGGCTCACTGGGTAGCCCCAGATGGCTTCAAATTCACAGTCCTCCTGCATGATCTCCCCCAGTTCTGGGATTACAGGTATACACCACAGCTGATTTGAAAAGCAGGGTCTTGAATGAAATAAGGTAAGGCAAAATCATTATCTAAGCTGACCACTGTTGTTTATAAGAGGAGGAATATGGCCTGCAACCTCAGCACCAAGAAAGCTAAGACAGGAGGATTCCTGGAGTTTCAAAGGGGGGGGGGACAGAGACACACACAGAGGGAAGACCGTGCAGAGCCATTAGGAGAACACAGTCACCTGTAAGCCACAGACACCGGCCACCAAAACCCCATCTCAGTTCTGCAGCCCCCAGGATTACAGAACATATCAGGGTCTCTTCAGCCACCTGCTCCGTGACACTTTCTTAAAGCAATCCAAGCACCCATGGTTCTTCCCCTCAGGCTGTACCCGAGTCCCAGGACTATGGCGTCTTGTCCAGGCCCCTCTCTAATTGACCAGCCCAGAGCAGGTCCTGTGTGCTGTGGGCCCTTTCCTTACAAGGTCAATACTTCTTCCTGGTCCCTGTCTCACCTTCCCTGAAGCCTCAACACACACCAGTCCCTCTGCGTGGAGCAACGACCCCCACTCTGTCCACCTGCCGCCACATTCATGCTTCAGGATCTAGCACAGGGTGTCCTCTGAAGCCACCAGCCTGATGGTCCTGCCTGGGAGATGAGAGTCTCTCCCGGTGGTCTATGTCCCAGTTCTCTCTGCATCGTCATCTCCATCACCGTCCAGAGGCTGCAGCCTTCTGGGACCCATGTGTCTCTTCTCGTCAGCCTGGGAACACCCCTGGAGCAGGTCTGGTTCTATCTTGGGGTCATCATAGCTGATGGTGACCCCAGGTCCTGAGCCCCATCCTCCAGACCTTTCCCTCTGCTCCCCACTCCTGGGACCCTTCCTTCCTCTTCTCTTAGAGCCTCTGCCTAGGGTCACCTTGTCTGTACAGCCATCCCTGGCCCTCCATGTAGTAAGTGTCTCTTTCCTCTCGGCTTCCCCCACTAAGCCCCCCATTATACCTTGTCCACCTAAGGAAGTGACCCTGATTCTGCCCTTAGAGGGGATGGTAGCTAGGGATAAAACATAGTCTGAGGGAAAACACCACTATCATTCTGGTTTTCTTGTTCTTTCTAAAATTTCAAACCATGACCCAGCATTCCACACCTGTCAAGAGAAGGGCCAAGTTATTCTATGGAGGGTCAACAGGGTTCCACTGACAGATGGACCAATTCAGCTGAAGTCCTCAACCACACTAGGCAGGGGTTCTGCCATTGAGCCACACCCCAGCCCTCACTGGGGGATTCTAGGCAGG
>NC_022030.1:20126207-20137748 GCF_000317375.1 Microtus ochrogaster
TACCACTGAGCCACACCCCAGCCCCTCACTGGGGGACTCTAGGCAGGGGCTCTACCACTGAGCCACACCCCAGGACCTCACTGGGGGATTCTAGGCAGGGGCTCTACCACTGTTCTACTCACAGTTCTTCCCTTTGGAGACAGGGTCTCAGGTAGTAAAGGCTGGCCTCAAAACTCAGTCTCAAAAATGACCCTGGACTCTGGGTTCCCCCACTCTGAGTGCTGGGCATGCACCAGTGTCTGGTATATGTGGGGCTGGGGTTCAAACGCATGCTAGACAAGCACCCTGCCAAGTAAAGTGCATCCTTGGCTCTGATTTTCACTTTTTTACCAGACAGGGTCTTGATAATTTGTCCAGGCCGGTCTTGAACTTGCAATCCTCTTGCCTCAGCCTCCCAGGGAGCTTGGATTATGGCCACTGGTCCTAGCCTGTTTGTGCTGTGCATTGTTGGAGGTCTAGCCCTGTCCTGGGACTCACTATGTAGACGAGGCTGGTCTCAAATTCAGCATTCCTCTTATATCAACCTGCCGAGCACTGAGAAACAAATGAATGCGCACTGGACAGAGCTCCATTTTCACCATAAGCCACCGCAGGCTCCGCCTCAGCTCTGATCCAGGCGGGAGTGTCCTAATCCCTGCCCCCACTCTACTGCAATCTGCTGCCACTGCCACCCAGACTTCGGACTCAGAGGTACCTAGGGTGACCTGAACCTTCAGATCTATTTTCTTAATATCTACACACGCTCGTGTGTGAGTGTGTGCATGCGTGTGCTGTGAGGGCTAGAACCCAGGGCCTTGTGCGTTCTCAGCAAGCGCTCTACCACTGGACCACACCCCCAGTCCTGGCATGGAGATTTTTATAGTCCCCCCAATTTCAGCGTGCTCTAGAACCATGGCACCTCCTGGAGTCTCAGTCACATGGAAAAGTTATGAGGCTATTTATGGTTGCCCCTCCCTGTCATCCCAGGTCATGTGTGACTTTTTGCAGGAACTGGCAGGGAAAAGTACCAGGCTCTCTCAGATGCCTTATCCCTTAAGTTCTACCACCCTCAGGCCAGACCCACCCCCAGGCTGTCCAAGCTCTGAGTTCATCCTCACTTGCCCCAAATGGCCCAGGCCTGGGACCCTGGGTCCCTTCTGCCCTCCCCGGCCCTCCCTCCCTGACTTTCACTTCTCCTCTACGTTTCCCCCAGCCAGTTTTTAGCAATCTTAGGCTAGCTTCTCGTTAGTACTTACCGAAAATGGGGCTAAATATAGAGAGCCCGAGGACTGCCCCTCACCCTCCTGGCCCCATTGGCCTGTCCCCTGGGTCCTCTGCCTCCACAGCCTTCATCGAGTCTATGGCCTGGGAGCCCCCACAGGCAGGGTTGGGCGCTGCCGGGAACCTCTGTGGGCCCAGCTGGCCCACCTCACACCTCCCAGCCCTACAGCTGTCCCAGGTAACCTCAAGGGACTGAACACTTCTGTGCTGTTCAGGAGGGATGAAGATTCAGGTAGCAGACACAACAGGCGGAGTGGCACACACCACAGTCACAGCCAGTGAGGCCAACCTCCCCACCCCTACATGGGTGTGTACAGACCCCAGAGAGGAGGGCACACCCAGGACTCCAGCCTGCACAGCCTCAGTCTGGAATGGATGAATGAATGCATGGAAGGACCGTGGTGGACTTGGGTCGACACAACTCAAAACAAGCCGAGCTTGGTCCTATCTATCATATCCTGTGATGCCAAAGCAACCCTTCCTTAAGTTTGTAGATAGAGGAACTGGGGAAATGGCTCAGTGGGTAAAACACCTGCCATGCAAACATGAGGACCTGGGTTCAAGTCCCTAGGACCCTGTCTTCAAAAAGCAGGATGCAGTAATGCATGTTCTGCAATCCCAGTGTTTCGATGACAGGACAAAAGGTAAAAACTACCTAGGAGCTGGCCGACCAGCTAGCCTGTGGTAAAGAAGGAAGAAGGCAAGGACTAACATCCTGAGGTGACCTCTGACCTCTACACAAACTTACCCACACTCACTTTTGCATGTGTGGTGCACACACACATATCCATGCACACCCACATATGCAAGACCTACAGGGAGTCACACGCTTAGACACGATACCACAGGCTGGAGTACAAAATGTCATCCAGACACATGTACACAGATGTGTGTTTACTCATATCCAGAGTGGTACACAGACACACGCACACTCGCAAATCCAGAGGTACAGACATATCTGATATGCTCACGTCCAGAGTCAGAGCGCTCTGAGAGATAACCAAGCAGATCCCTGAGATACTTCACAGATGGGGACAATGCAGTGAGTGGCCCTCCCAAGCCCACAGTATATTAATCACATCCTGCCAATGTATTGATTCTTGCCAATATTACATGGTGAAAACCTGTAACAGCTCCTGGGTAGGACTTTTTCTTTCTTTTGCCCTTGAGAAAAATCCCCAGTAAAGGGTACAATGTTTAGTCCATGGCCTAAAAGCTCTCGCTTGACCGCAAACAAACACAAGTCAGTAGTGCAGTCAGGACACATGTGCAGACAGTCTGGACCTTGTGTGTACATTGAACATGTATACAGCCACACAGTCACCTCAGTGAATGAATACATGTCAGTCTGTAATCTGCCTACCTTCATTGTCTATATCCTAGCTCAGACAACTCCTCCTGCAAGCCCTCCCTGCCACCATGATAGCTGAACTGGTTGTCTTCTGGGCTCTACTCTGCCTGCTTCCTCGTCCTGCCCTGACCGCCACAGGACTGTCCTTCCCAGTGGACTTGGAGCTCCAGCAGGGCAGATCTAAAGCTGTCTCATACGTCTGTATTCCCAACACCAACACCCAACAGAGAACTGCCTAGTGGACAGAGGTGGTTGAAGGGGCCCAGCCCCACATACTGGTGGACATAAGAGGGACACACACTAGCCAAGACTCACGACTGTGGTCACCCAGGAACTTGACACACTCAGCAGTAAGCAACCATGAAGCAGTGAGCCCTTGCCATGTCCCAGCATGGTGCCAGGTTCCCTGATGGTTCCCAGAACGCCGCGGAGGCATGCTCAGTCTGGATGAGATGTCCACCTTCTCCGAAACTAGTCACCAGTCACCCGTATGGTGCCTGCGCAGCAATGCACAGAACGGATGCACCATGGAGAAAGCCAAAGAGGAATGAGGCGCCAGAGGGACAGGGTTAGTGTCATTTTGCACTGGGGAGACCAGGGAAGACTTTCATGAAGAAAGGACCACTGAGATGAATGAGATGGGGTAAGAGGTGGTGTAAGGCCCATACACGGGATGCCACCCAGCAGCTCCCAACACTGGATTATGCCCAAGCTACCCGAGAGTGATAAACACAGGGCGTGCAACACCACACCCACATGCACACATATGCACACTTGCACACACGAGCTTGGAGGAGAATGGCACCACCCAAACGCAACAGTTTGACCTTTCCCATCCTGCTGCAGCTTCACCCAAGTTGCCCAACCCACCTGTCCCCCACATGAAGTCCAGCTTCCAACACCTGACTCCCTCCCATCTTCAGTCCCCTCAGTAGGGAGAGAGACTGGAAGCTCCCAGTGCCTATCGCAAAAGAGCAGCAAAGGGGAGCTGAGGAGAGAGACCAGGGCAGGGAAGAAAGGGGCGTTCCTGAAGCGCTGGACACACCACCAAGGAGGACAGCCGGAGAGGAGGTGCAGGGAGGGTCTGCAGTGGTGGTCAGCAGAGCGGCCCCAAACATGCCTTCTGTCCTCCCCACCCATTAGAAGACATTAATCGCTTACCTGGAGCCCCCATGCTGGAGTGAACCATGCTGCCCGCCAGCCAGGGCTGGGGAACAACTGTGTCATCTCCCCGCCCTCTCTAGGGGCCAGCCCTCCCTGCCGGAAGTCACCCCAGGAGGAAACCACAGGGTCGGTCCGCCCCCTACGCAAGGGAAAATACCCTGGCCCACAGACCTACCCTAGTGGCCCAGTCGACCCCAAATCATGTGTGTTATTTGAGGGTGGGGGTTAGTGGGGTGGAAAGCGAGGGAACTGGAAGAACAGACTCTTCCAGGGACCACACCAGGAGGTGTGTCTGTACAGTCCCCCTGCCCCCCAGCATGGGGGTGAACACATCTGGAACGGGGCGTGTGGGGCTGAGAGAAGTGAGGCCACACAATAGCAATGGCAAGCATAGTTCTGGGTTTATTCACAGAGGCTTATCTCAGTCCCTGACCTTGCACCTCCCACCTAACAGGTGTCACCGTACAGGCCAGTATTTTGTGCTTCGTTTCACAAACGGAATGACAGGATAAGAGAAGTGAACACTGACTTTCTCAGGGACCCAGGGCCAAGAAGCAACAAAGCCAAAAAACAAAAAACAACAACAAAAAACCAGGATGCTAGGGACCAACCAAGGCCAGCAAGCAACCTGTGCCACCGGTAAGACATCCCGGGCCACCACTAGGAAGAAATAATGCCCATGGGCAGTGGCAGTGAGGGAGAAGGGTCGAAGCCGTAGCCAGGGACAGTTAGAAGTTTGTCAGAGGCTAAATGCGTGCACCCCCCCGGCAGAGGAGCTGAACACGAGTCCGGAGGTTTCCTGTGGGGCCCTTCCCGCGGCTCGGCTCTCCGACCTGCGGTTTTCTTGAAGCCCGCCAGAGGGCGCCAGCGTCCAGCCAATGGGCTGGAGGGCGGGGAAGGCTGCGGAGGAGGGAGCCCCGCCCTCCGCTCCCTCCCAGCCCGTGTCCTCCCCCGCCCCGCGCGCACACCTGCGAGGGTCACACAAAGGCGCACGACTCCCGGCGCACGGTGGCGCAAACAAAGGCTAGCCCGAGCCAACTGCCCCCTTCTTCCTCTCAGCTCCCTGAGTCCGACGTTGCTGAGCTGCCCTAGCGTCTCCCAAACAGTTCTCCTATCTACTAGGGCCAGCCCAAGTTGGAGGGTCCCCCAAACCACACGTACTCACGCAGACGCCTGGATTCATTCTTCTACACACATACACACACTGAAGTATTTCTTCGCAGACCCCCAGCATTTTACACACACACACACACACACACACACACACACACACACACACACACCAAGGTCCCTGCACCACACATACCCCTACCACCTCACACAGACCCACAGGCACAGACACATCTACACACATTGACAGCCCAGGTCTAGCCACATATGCCCACATTCCCACGTGCAGAGCCACGAGGGACACAAAGAACTACCTGAGTGTCCTCTGCCCCTAGCCCTATGCTCCTGGACACCCCAAGCCCTGGCAGTGGGCCTGACGGGAGCGGACTCAGCTCTTATACTACACACGGAGGGGCAGTTTCTAGGCATCTACACTCTACAGCATCCCATTATCGGAAAGGCCATTTCAGAGGACATCTGCAGACCCACAGCAGCCGGCTGCAGGACTTCTAGATGTGAGGGTCTTCCCGGAAGAACTCGGGGGCAGCAGGGTAGTGGATTCTTGTCTCAGAGCCTCATTCGCCCAGTAAGCTCCATTTTCGTTTAAGATTTATGTCTGGAGGGGCTGGAAATCAGAGTGGTGGGGGTGCTTTAGGGCGTTTTGGAGGGATAAAACTCAGCTGCTACCCCTCCCCCACACCCCACCTTTTACCAGTTCAACATCATGCATGTCAGAAGCATAGATACGGGGCTAGGCCCCAGATGGTGAGCAAGGAGAAGAAGGACCATCCATTTCCAGTGAGATATTCCTAGGTCTACAGGTGAGGCCAGGGTGCAAGGCCTCAATGGTCCCCCCTAAGGATAAACCCCACAACTTTTACCTTCCAGGCTGAACATTGAGTCTGAGCCTCTGGGCCTATGCAGGGGCGAAAAACAAAGGGGCAGAGTTTGTGGGACATGACATGGGGGGCTGGCAGACTGGAATGGGGTAGGTAAGGTGTGGGAAGTGATCTCCCTGCCACAGAAGAGGCCTGGGGCCTCGATGAGTAAGGCAGGTAGGGCACAGGCATTGGGGAGCAGTGGGGGCTACTAGAGGTGCAGGCAGCCTGGAGGGAGGCGGTACGGGGTAGGCGAGACTGGGCTCAAGGCTGAGCGGTAATTAAAGGAGACGTAGGGGGCTCCCCAGGGCCAGCGGGGCCGGTAACTGACACGCGGGCCCCATTGCTCCGCTCATATTTCTCGCCGGATCGATACGTTTGACTCCCGACAAGACAATAATCGCTTGTACGCGGCCGGCGAGTCGATCAAATACATTATTAGAGCGAGGTCCCCCGGGGGCCCGCTGGGGAGCCGTAGGGGGGAGCAGCCAGCCCACCGGGGACAGTAGAGTGAGATTCTTCACCCCTCATGGCCCCCTGCCATGGCCTCTTCCTCTTGGCCACCCCTGGGAACCTTCTCCGTGGCTCAGTCCTCTGGTACCTCTCTGGACTCCTGCTATCCTTAGCAATCTTATCACCTAGCAGCCGTGGTCTGCAGGAAACCCAAAAGGTCTCTCCCCCAGGCGAGAGGCATGCAGGTGCTCAGAGAGGACCCTCGGACCCCTAGCCTGATGGGACACAGAGATGGAGTCGCAGGCCATGGAACCGGCAATTGAGGCAGAGGATGAACTTGGCCCCAAGAGTCAATGGTAGCAATCTTCGGCCCAGCCTCCATCTGGATTGTAATTGTAAACACGCTGGTCTTTGGCAGAGCCCAGGTCAAGGGGCAGCCTCTGGAACATTAGGGACAACTGGCTTAGCGGCCTAAACAAACAGGAAAACAGAATGTTGGGGGTAGCAAACGTGGGCATAAGCTGGGCGTTGGTGGCGCACGCCTTTAATCCCAGCCCTCGGGAGGCAGAGGCAGGCAGATCTCTGTGAGTTCGAGGCCAGCCTGGTCTACAAGAGCTAGTTCGGGGACAGATACCAAAGCTACAGAGAAACCCTGTCTCGAAAAACCAAAAAAAAAAAAAAAAAAAAGTGGGCACAGGGATATGTGGCTGGTCTCACTACCCCAGACACTACAGCCACACTCAGCCCCAGCTCTGGAGTGTACAGAAGCACCAAGTGCCCACCTCCTGCCTGCTCTCTTGGCTTCTGGACTCAAGCTGAGCACTGTGATTTTTTTTAAAAGGTTTCCTTTATCTTACACGCATGAATGTCTTGTCTGCATGTACGTCTATGTACCATATGTGTTCCTAGAGACCATGGAGGTCAGAAGAGGACACTGGATTCCCTGGAACCGAAGCCTCAGGTGGTTGTGAGCTGACATGGGGGTGCTGGGAACCAAACACCCGTCCTCTGCAAGAGCAGCACCTGCTCTTCACGACTGAGCTGTCTCCCAGCCCCTTAAATCTCTCTCTCAGGTCCCTAAGTTTGTGCTGCAAGCCCTTTACCAACGACTTATCTCCCTGCCCTTCTGTGGATATTTTAAAGGCTTTTTAAAAAATTACTTTTAATTATGTATATGAGTCTTTTGCCTGTATGTATGTATGTGTACCATGTACATGCCTGGGGCCCACAGAAGCCAGAAGAGGTGACTGGATCCCCAGAGACTGGAGTTACCAACAGTTGTGAGCTGTCACGTGGGTGCTGGGAACTGAACCTGGGTCCTCTGGAAGAACAGCCAGCGCTCTTAACCTTGGAGTCATCTCTCCAGCCTCTCTGTGAGCATTTTAATGAGCACTAGTGACGTGGGATTTCCCTCTGTATGCTGTGAATACCATTGGTTAATAAAGAAACTCTCTTGGGCCTGCGCAGGGAATAGAGGTGGGGGGGTGCTAAACTGAATGCTGGGAGGAAGAAGGCAGAGTCAGGGAGGAGCCATGGATCCACCCACTGAGACAGATGTGCTGAAACTTTCCTGGTAAGCCACAACCTCATGGTGATGTACAGATTAATGGAGATGGGTTAAATTAAGATGTAAGAGTTAGCCAATAAGAAGGTAGAGCTAATGGGTCACACAGTGATTTAAATAATATGGCTTCTGTGTGATTATTTCTGAGCTGAGCAGCTGGGGACAAACAAACCGCCTCTCCTCCACCACACTAGGGGCTGCTGTGGAGGGATGCACTAAAAGGCATTGCGAGGGGTAGCCGCTGTGACAAGGCAGAGCCAGGTTATAGCAGTAGGAGAGAAAAGACTTCGGCAGGTATTCCTGGAGACAACTTTGCCAACAGGCAAAAGCAAGATTTGGAAACTGGATGATGATACAAGTTGAGAAGGTGGTGGAATCAAAAATGAACCTCAGGAACCTAGAACTCTTTCCACCATCAGATATAATGAAGGAGGGGGCTAAGCTCATGAAAATTTGAGCCCAAAGAGATCTTGACCCTGTGGGAGATGAGAGCCAGTGACAGCAGAGGCAGCTTCTGTGGCTCCCCCTCCTCTTCCATTGAGACAGCATCTTGCCATGTAGCTCAGGCTTTTGATTCTCCCACTTCAGCCTCCTGGGTGCTAAGATTACAGACATACGCCCCTAGACTTAAGTTGACAGAAATCTTCTGGTAGATATTCTGAGTCAAAAGATCCCTCAGGAAGACATTTGGGTAAACTGGAGGCAAGATGGGTGGCGGAAAGGCTGGGACAGTGGTCCAGGATTGGGGCAAGGAGCAGATATGGAGGGGAAAGGACAGGCTGGTGGCAGCAGGGGATGACGCCAGGCAGCAGCACAGGCTTTGTGGATCCACACGGACCATACCCTGGTGCCACCCCCATTTCCACAAGGCTGCTAGAGTTTCCTGGTCACCTCAAGGAAGAAGTGAATCTCTGCAATGTGGTTCAGAGACCATAAAAGGTCATCAGGACTGGAGAGATGACTGCTCTTCCAGAGGCCCTGGGTTCAGTTCCCAGAACCCACATGGCATCTCACAGTCATCTGTTACTCCAGTTCCAGGGGGATCTGACATCTTCGTCTCACCTCCATGGGCACCAGGCATACATGTGGTACACAGGCACACATGCAAGCAAAACACCCCACACACACACACACACACAGCTCCATGAGACACCTGCTCTGACCCCGACCACCTGATGACTGAGGGTGAGTACCCTGGGCTCAGTTCTCCATCTCTGCATAGGAGACAGGAAAATCCTAAACCCATTCTGTACCCCAGGCTGGCCTTGAACTTGTGTCAATCCTCCTCCCTCAGACCCTAGTGCTCAGATTACAGGTAAGAGCCGCAGGTAGCTCATTTGTGCATGTGCGTGAATGTGTGTGTGGATGCTCAAGTGTGTGTGCGTGTGAGGGCCAAGGTCAGCAGTAGATGTCTTCCTCAATTGCTCCTCATATTGTTATTATTGCTATTATTAGCTTGTTTTTTGAGACAGGGTTTCTCTGTGTAGCCCTGGCTGTCCTGGAACTCTCTCTGTAGATCTCAGAGATCCACCTACCTCTGCCTCTGAGTGCTGGGATTAAAGGTGTGTACTACCATGGCCCAACTTATTGTTATTACTTTTCACGATAGGATCTCTTACTGAACCTGAATCTCACTGATTCTCCTAGACTGGCTGGTCAGTGAGCCCCAGGGATGCTCCTGCCTCTGCCTCCCCAGCACTGGATAGCATGCACACATTGCCTGTGCCCAGCCTTTTTTTTTTTAAACATAGGTGCTCGAAATCAAACTCAGACCCTCGTGCTTGTGTGGCAGGCACTTTGCTGGCTGAGCCATCTCCTCAGCCCTCCCAACCTGCTTAGTTTTCTAAGTTATGAGATCTAACTGTGCAGCTCAGGCTGGCCTTGAACTTACAATCTTCCCACCTGAATGCAAGGGGCAGACACCAAGTCAGGGGGCTCTTCCGGCTCTCTGTCTCAAAAGAGTCAAGAACAAGTAAGATGATCCAAACAGCTATGGAGAGATGGGATCAGGTAGGCTAAAAGGGTTCTTCACACAGACTCCTCTGCGTGCTTGAGATCACCTGAGTCCTAGGCAGCATGTTAGAGGCAGGGACTGCTATCGCTCACTTTCTTCCTACGGAAACAAGTGTGTGTGTGTGGGGGCGGGGTGTGCATGCATGCACAGGAGCGCGTATATATGTCACACATGTGTGTGGAAGCCAGAGGACAACCACAGGAATTATCCTCAGAAATGCCTCCGTTGTCTCTCCCTAGCCGGGGGCTCACCAATTAGGCTAGACTGGCTGGCCAATAAGTCCCAGGAATCCTCCCGCCTCTGCCTCCACAAAGCTGGGATGATGAGCCTGTGTTATCACACCCAGTATCCTTTCAAGTGGGTTCTGGGGGCTCAAATTCATATCTTCAAGCACCTTACTGGCAGAACCATGCTTGGGACCCCTGGTTAATTTTTTGAGTCAGCACACAAAATAGTGGGCTTCATTTTGTATTCTTCCCATTTTAATGACAGGGAAGCTAAGAACAGACACAGAACAAAGTCCCAGAGTCTCTCTGAGCCCAAAAACTGTGTCTCTTGCTAGCCTGCACACGTCTCAGCCTATATATCTTCTGGCGAGAGTCCTTGGCACCCAGAGCCACCAGTCCCTCAGGGAGCACGTACCTGGCTGTGGGCTTTCCTGGAAGAGACCCTACTCTTATCCCAGAAGCCCCAGCGTCGCCTACTGTATCCAGACTCCTATCACCCCACAGCCCCTCCCCGCTTTTCTCCAACACAGAGTTCACACCACCAAACCAGTCCCTGGGCTCCGAGGCTGCCAGGACTCCCCGACGCAGGGAGCTGTCCAAAAGCTGAAATGTATTTCCCTGGGCGAGCATGCTCATTGGCACCATCCTTCCTTCAGTCTTCAGGGACTCCCTGGAGTTCCCACAGACAAGCCCCAACGCCATGCCACGCATGCTCTGTAGGCTCCTGCGGGACCTGCCTTCTTCCCGCACAGGCTTCATAGTCCAGCCACACTGGAGAACGCCAAGTCCAATGCCACAGTAGGCCTCTGACCTGGTGCAGCCCTTTGAATAATTCCTCCCTCTTCCTAGTGTCTCCAAGGCCAGCCACCTGCTCCTGCGGCCACACTCTCTGTGACTTGTCTTTTGTGTTTTCTGCACAGCATTTTGGAATTAAACCACCGTCTAGTCATTTTCCCGTCCCTGTCTCTACCTAAAACGCAAGCTCCCCGAAAGAAGCTCTCATCCTTTGTATTGCTCACTGTGGGATTTCTGGGATCCTAACAACACCGGGTTCAGTGGGTGCCTGAATCCCAAGGCTGAATGAATAGACCCCCTTCATGCTCCCGCATCCCACAGACTGAAGTCCAAGGCTGGCTCTCCAAACGAGGGTTTATGGCATCTGTCAACCTTATCAGACATTTGTCTTCAGAGTTCCCTTTCACCCTCTACTCAAGAACGGGGGTGGGGCTGAAGAGATGGCTCTGCAGTTAAGAGCACTTGTTACTCTTGCGGAGGACTTATGTTCGGTTCCCAGCACCCACATGATGGCTCACTACCATCTGTAACTCCAGTTCCAAGGAATCTGATGTCGTCATCTTCTGGCCTCCTCAAGAAACCGAGCACACATACATGCACGCAAAAAAAAAAAAAAAAAAAAAAACACAACAACAAAAAACAACACTTGCATACATAATATTTAAAATCAATAAATCTCTTTTTGTTTGTTTTCAGTTTTGGTTTTTTTGAGACAGGGCTTCTCT
>NC_022030.1:20138083-20140279 GCF_000317375.1 Microtus ochrogaster
TATATATTTATGGAATGTTGGGGCTTGGGAGATGGCTCAGTGGGTCTGACAAGTGCTTGCCACCCCAATTTGAGGAGCTGAGGTCGAGTCCCATCCAACCCAGCAAAGGTGGGAGAAGAAACAGGAGAATCTCTAGGAGCTGGATGGCAAGTAGCCTGGGGCACACAGCAAACAGCAAGGGACAAAGAGACCCTGTCTCAAACAGGTGAAAACTGAGGCCCTGGCATGAGTTCTGTGACTTCCTCAAGTGCCTTTGACACACATACACGGCACACACACAGGGAGAGGGAATGCGTGTTTTAAGTATACACAGACCACCTACAGTGCAGATCTCTCCATAGAAGCCCTTCCTGACCCAGTGTTGTTTGCTTTTTTGAGCCAGGGTCTCACTACGTATGATTAATACGAATTTAGAGAGAGAAACTGGGGTTCAATCTGAAGATCCAAAAATCAAAACAGCCAGCCACTGGCTCTTACCTCGAACTCAGTCTGATATGGCGATCCTGCCTCCAGGAATCTCAAAATGAGATTGAGAGCTGTCTCCTCCCGTTTTATAATCCTCTCCAGTTCTGGATTAAAGGTGTGCACCATTACCGCCTGGTTTCTGTGGCAAGCTAGTGTGTCTACTGGGATTAAAGGTGTGTGTTATCGTGGCCTGGTCTATAAGACTGGCCAGTTGACCATTTTACTTTTCTGATCCTCAGGCAAGCTTTAATTATTAAAATACAAATGAAATGCCACCACATCAGCCTGTCCTGGAACTCACTCTGTAGACCAGGCTGGCCTTGAGCTCAGAGATCTGTCTGCCTCTGTCTCTCAAGTGCTGAGGTGAAAGGCATGTGTCACTTCAGCTGGCTTCTGTCTCAATAGGACAGAACTGGACATGCCTGGTGGTGTACACCTATAGAACAAGTGCTGAGGCAGGGGGATTTTGAGTTCCCTGTCCACTTGGCTATGCTAGAGACTTTATCTGAAAGGGAAACAAAGATCATAAAGACCTCAGTCTTTGCACCACTCCAGGGAACACTCAAGGGATTCAGTGTAATTGGTACCAGCCAAAGTCACTGCCCAGGGAGGGTGTCCCCTGGATGTCAACTGAGCATGTTGAGGACGTGGTTGGGCTTGATTCAGTAACGTCCAGTCTGGGCCCTGCACTGGACTGGCACAGAACCAAGGCTCCCAGGACTGGAGAGGCATAATGACTGGTTTGGAGGGTTGTCTAGATGAGGGTTGGAAAATGGGCTCCTCTGTGAATTTGCTATATACCCAGGAGCCAGATGTCCCCTTCTGTGCCCCCAGCTCTCCTGGGCTTACAGGAGCTTCAACATTTTCAGCAGACAAGTTTCCACTGTGCTTAAGCAAATAGAGGCTTATAAGATAAAGGGTTTTTTCTCTTTTTGAGAGAGAGAGAAAGAGGGGGGTCAGAAAAGGATGTCATGTATTCCCCTCTATCATCCCCCATCTTATTCTTTTGAGTCAGGGTCTCTCTCTGAATGGGAAGCCAGCAAGATCCAGCGATTGTCTCGTCTCTGCTCCCTACAGTGCTGGGGTTATAGGTGCCTATGAGACCAAACCAGCTTGCCGTATGGGTTCTGGGATCTCAACTCTGGTCCTGAAGGTTTCAGAGCAAAGACTCTGATCACTGGTCCATCTCTCCAGGCCCAAGGTTCGGGTTTGAGGGCACAGTGTGGTGGCACACACCTGCAACACCAGCACTTGGAAGGTGGAGGGAAGAGCATGGAGGCCAGCCTGGGCTACGCAGTGAGACCCCCGTCTCCAAGAAGAACAAACATTCAAAATAATTTGAGATTGAGAAAAATCAGAAACAATCTTGATGTCACCAACAGGATAGTGACTAAGAGAATACTGCATATTCACACATAGGAGTTCTATGTAGTCACAAAAAGGACAGTGCTATTTCAGTGCTGAGTACCACTCCACAACTCGAGATAGAAGCAGGAGGATTAGCAGTTCAAGGTCATCCTCAGTGAGTCCAAGGCTAGCCTGGGCTACACGAGATCTTGTCATTTTGTTTTTAAACAGGAGGAACATCAGGTGGTGCTCCTCTTTAATCTCAGCTCTGGAGAGGCAGATGGACCTCTGTGATTTCAAGGCCACCCTGGTCTATATAAAGTGAGTTCCAGACCAGTCAGGCTACTTAGTGAGACCCTTTCTTTTTTTTGTTTTTGTTTTTTG
>NC_022030.1:20140379-20159440 GCF_000317375.1 Microtus ochrogaster
TGTAGACCAGGCTGGTCTCGAACTCACAGAGATCCGCCTGCCTCTGCCTCCCAAGTGCTGGGATTAAAGGCGTGCGCCACCACCGCCTGGCGAGACCCTTTCTTAAAAAACTAAAAATTTAAATTTAAACAGGGCCTGGTGGTGCTTGCCTTTAACCTCAGCACTCGGGAGACAGATGCAGGTGGATCTCTGTTTGCTGTGGTGGTGGCTGCATCACTTGGTCCCAAGAGTTGGGGATTAGTCCAGCTTTAAAAAAATGTTAATATAGTGAATGATCCATGGGAAGAACAACGAGGAAATGATTATTCCAGCAGGAGGGAGGGCACACTGGGGAAAGAGCTCACATGGTGGGGCCTCTGGGGTGCTGTGAACTTTTGTCACCATCCCCCAAGTGATCCAGGATTCACCTACATGCACTCCTGTGGAGAGAGGTCAAGTCCTCCTTTGGGGGACAATGGGAGCATCACCCATCTCCCATAACCTCTTCCATGTCACTGCCCAGAAGAAGCTTACTGAGTTGGGTAGGTACGTCTCATGGCTCCGCAAGGCTGAGCGGCTATGGTTGTTGTCCAAGGTACCAACCGGAAGGATGCCCACCAAAGCCAGTTTCAATACTGATTCCAACTCAAGAGGCAGACTTCTAGGTTACCCTTGGCTACATAGTGGGATGAAGGGTAGCCTGGGTTACATGACACTCTGTTTCAAAATAAAAACCCCTAGCCCTCCCCCCAGAAAAAGAAAATCAAAAGAAAAAATTACTCTCTCTAAAGGCTACTTTCCACTCAAATTGTGACAAGGGTTCTGCCAGCTTCTGCCACTTTCCCCTGCTCTCCCTAAATCTCTGATTACATTTTCTATGCAAGCTGACCCGTCTCTTCCTGCAACCCAAGCAGATGTTCCTTATCACCTCTGGACCTCTGTTTCATTTGTTGAGGGAGGGTCTCACTCAGGTTGCCCCAGACTCCTGGACTGGGTTTACAAGGGTCATCAGTAGACCCGGTTTTAAAAACTTCTATGTTTAGTATCATGTATAAAGGGGTTTGCCACTGTTGACCTAAGTTTGGTCCCTAGGACCAATATGGTGGAAGGAGAACAATTACTCCTGCAGGTACTCTGACCAGCACACTCACGCTGTGGTGAGGTGAGGTCGACGGAGACCTGGGCAAAGTGGGCAGCTTGGAAACAAGGCCCAGGATCCAGCTCCTCCCAAGTGCCCCACTGTCCCTAGATCCCTCACACAGTCCCCTCCTCCCCTGGCCATTCTGACACTCCTTCCTCCACTGCTCACTACATACATGGCTCCTTCTGATGTCACAGCCCCACCCCAGGAAACTGAGAATGGGGTGGAATGTGGGGGTCTCCTGTTTGTTTTAATTTTATTTTGTTGTTTTGAGACAGGGTTTCTCTGGTTGTCCTGGAACTCATTTTGTAGACCAAGTTGGTCTTGAACTCACAGAGATCCACCTGCCCCTGCCTCTTGAGTGCTGGGATTAAAGGTGTGCCGCCATCACCCGGCTTTATTTGTGTTCATGTTATTTACTT
This sequence comes from Microtus ochrogaster, assembly GCF_000317375.1. Classification (NCBI taxonomy): domain Eukaryota; kingdom Metazoa; phylum Chordata; class Mammalia; order Rodentia; family Cricetidae; genus Microtus; species Microtus ochrogaster. Next base: position 20,141,922 of record NC_022030.1, read on the forward strand.
TTGAGATAAGGTTTCATGTAGTCCAGGCTGGTCTTGAGCTCTTTCTGCAATGAAGAATAACTCTGAACTTGTTTGTTTGTTTGTTTGTTTTTGAGGCAGGGTTCCTTTGCATAGCCCGGGCTGTTCTGGAACTCACTCTGTAGACCAGAATGATCTCAAACCCAGAGATCCGCATGCTCTGCCTTCAAAGTGCCACCACAGTCAGACTGACTTTGAACTTCTGATTCTCCTGCCTCCACTCCCAAATCATAGGATTACATGCGCTCACTGCCACACCCAGATTGTGCGTTGCTGGGAAACACACTCGGTGCCGGGTACTGTGCTGAGCTACGTCACTGGTCCTCTTCTGTTTGTGAGATGGAGTCTCACTTTGGCATGACTGTATCAGACCACTCTTCTTCCCAGACCAAGAGGGAAAAAATGCCAGCATGTCAGTCCTGACTCCTCCAGCTTCTTGCCCTACGTCACAAAGATGGGAACACACGGGCCTGCATCCTTGAGATGCATCATGAGGACCCCGGGACTGACCATGACTGTTTCTATCAGAGCTACCACTCCTGTGAAGTCAAAGAAGCCAGCATTCAAAGCATAGCTGGGGCCATAGGAACCATCTTTGGGGGTAGAGAGGTGAGGGCTGAGGCCCCAGAAAAGCCCCACTGCATGTCTCTGACAGACACACGGACATGTCCCTTGGGACCCTGACTCTTTCTCTGCTGGTTCTCTGAGTTCTCAGAGAAGAAAAGAAGGAGGATTTGGGGGGACTATGACCCATCCTCTCTTCCTACGGAAGTTCCAAAGCTTCCAGTCTCATTTGCCTCTATGGTTGTGGGAGGGGCACTGAGGGTAAAGGTGGGGGTGAGACAGGTACACAAGAACAGAGGGAAAACCCAAGTCAAGTAAAGCAGAGAGGAATGCAGAGAGAGAAAAAATTGGGTGTGGGGGCCGGAAGCTAGAACAGAGGGATGCATGAAGTCTTTGACTCCCTTGGGGAAGAGGCCACAATAAAGGGAAGGAGGGAGTCAAAGGGAAAGAAAGAGGGGATGAGGCAGAGAGGAGACAAAGAGAGGAAAGAAAGGGAAGAGAGAGAACATGCCACCCACTTGACATGGGGCCGGGGACCTTTTGTAAATTGCTTGCCCGACACTCTCCTCCTGGCCCATCACAGCAGCATTCCCTTGGGGTGCTTGGTGCTGTCCCTGGTCCTACAGAGCTGACACAAACACGCAAATGTGGGAAGCCAGGTCAGCTTCCACCCATGTCCTTCTCTCTTCATCCGGCTGCTTCCCAGAAGGCCTAGTTCAGTGAGCAGGAACACAGGCAGGACCTCAGAGGTGTGGGAAGGGCCGTGGAGCGGGACACCTGCCCCTCAGGTACCAAGCTGCTGACACCCACCTGTTATTGTTCCTGCTCTCTGGTTCTTCTGACTTTGGTCAATGTCTCCCTCACTACGGCCTTCATCTGTTGCCCATACCAACACCCTCCTGCTCTGCTGCTGCTACCTAAGGCCCCCGTACCACTTTCTGCTCCTTGTCGGGTTTGGGGTTAGGGACGGGAAGCAAGCGCCTAGGTGGGGGTGGGAGGCTCCGTTGGGTACGTGCTACGGACCTGCTGACACGGATGAGGAAGAGGAGGGGGTCTTGCTGATGGATGATGCTGATTCTTTGGTGAGGGGATAGTAGTGGAGGGGGTGAAGGCAGGGTGGGGGATGGGTGGTGAGGAAGCAGGGTGGGGGGGTAGCAGGACCAGGCTCACATTTGCCATTCAGGGCAGCTGACAATAAAAATGCTTTATTGCCAAGAAACTGGATCGATCGGGGCTGGAGGGGGCCGGCAGGGGGGACGCGGAGGGCTCAGCACAGAGGCCGGCGGCCCGGCCTCCGCAGCGACCAGGGCCCCAGCCGCCCTCCCCCCTGTGCCCCCCTCCCCGCCTCCTGCCCTTTCTCTCTCCTGCAGCCACCGCTTAGTTCTTATTATATTTTTTCTTATATATTTTTCCCCCAGCTTCTCCTGCTCCTGTTTTTTTTTTCTTTTAATTTTTTTTTTAAACTCACTGCACTCCCAATGCTGCAGGCTGGGTGGGGGTGTGGTGGGGGCATCTGCCCAGGCTAGGCCCTACCCACTGGCTTCTAGGGCTGTTCTCTATGGAGGAACCCCCACTTTAACTTCACAACCCTAGTGCTGGTTCATTAAGCTCCCCCAAAGCCTGGCCCCACATGTACCTTCCTCTCCCACCATCCTTCCTAAGGACTTCCTTCTAACTTAGGAGTACCCCCACATCCACTGTGAGGGGCTCAGGGCCCTGGACAGACTCCCTCCCCCTCCCCCATACCTGCCCCCTTGCATCCTCGTGGAACCATTTGGCTGATGGTCAGAACTGTCCGTCAAGGGGGCTCTGAGCCCCTGAGGACTCAGATGGGAGGAGGGAGGGGGAGAGGTCGAGGGTCAGGCCACGTCCCCTCAGCTCATCTCTCTCCCCTCCCCCTTCCTAACAAAGGGAACAGCAGACCATCGCTGGGGGGGGGGGTGCTGCCTGGTAGTCAGAGGAAATCCAGAGAGGGACTGTGGATGGCCATGGGCAGGAGGCAGGGTGAGGGCCGCCTGCCCCTCCTCTGCCCGCCCCCTCGGGTCAAGGCTAAGGTGATTCCTCAACCTCTCTAGGCTGGGAGGGGAGGAGGGTCTTGAAGACAAAGAACAGGAGCCCTGGGAGTTGGGGGCCTCCAGGAGAGCACCTGGGACCCACAGTCTTGACTGAGGGAGGGACAGCAAGCACCCCGTGGCCCTAGCTCCCCCTCCCCCGTGGCTCTGCCTCCCATCTGCACCAATCCCTCTGGATCTCAGAGCTAAGGCAGGATTTGGTTGAGGTTAAGGGGGAAACTGAGGTGCAGAGGAGGGAAACAGGATCACAGGGAGAACGCAGGATGCAGGCGCAGCCCTAGGGTTTCTGGCCCCATTCTCGACCCTCTGCTTGTCAACCTAGCAAGGGGAGACACCTTCTCTTCCGGTCAGGGCGGGTCCTTGAAGAGGGCAGGTAACAGAAGGTTGTGGGAAAGGGAGCGGGAGAGGTTAAGCCCTGTGTTCCAGGTCAGTCAGGGAGGCTGAGGGTCTAGCTGAAAAGGCCAGAGACCTCCCCTGCCCTCCTCTGCCACCCCCAGTACCTGGGAAGAGAGGGTTCTGTCCTGCTGTTGTCACACAGCAAATGTGACTCACGGTCTGGTCTGCCCTAACAGGACATGCCTTGAGGCCTCCTATCTGCCCAGCCTGACTACAGTTGGCAAAAAGGAGCCATGGCTGGCAGCCATCCTGCCTGTAGGGATAAAGAGTCTGGGAAACAAGAAGAAATGCCCAAATGCTGGGCGCTTAAATTCTCCTACCGAGACTGAGGGGGCTCCTGGGGAGAAAGAGAGCCAGAGCCAAAGGAAGGGGGACATGGCATACCTCTTTTTGGGGGGGTGGCTCAAATATGCTTCCACAGCCTGCTCAGGAGACCCTAGATGTACCCAGGACTAAGGGGTCCCGGCTGCCCTCCCCCCAAACCTCCCCTCCCTTCTCTCCCTCTCTTTCTCGCTGGCTATCGACCGACCAGGCTGTGACATGGTGGATCAATACAGCAGGGATATAAAGCCGGCTGGCTGCCTGCCTGCCTCTGCCTCTCTCTCTCCCTTGCTTCTCTTCCTTTTCTTTCCCGGAGCCGCACCCAGGCCCCCCACCCCGTGCACCCCTTACCCCTACCTCCGAGGGGCCAGCCTCCACTCCATACTCCTCTACTGCAGGGGAGTTTAGGGGGGCTGAGAGCTTGGAGAGCCAGGAGAGGGGGTGAGTATGAGGGTGGGTAGGGAAGCAGATGGGCGTGGGGGGGTTCACACTTGCAGGTCAGGTGGCTGGGATAAACTGAGGACCGGTCCTTTAGGAAGAAAGCGAGCACCCCCTCGGTTGGTCGGGAGCAGCTCAGGGAGATAGGGCCCTTTGAAGGGCCCATGTGAGGGCGAGGGCTGAAGCCCTTGGGAGGCGGGTAGGATCCCTGGCTGGAGGCGGGGGTGAGGAGATGCTTTCCTGGGCCTGTGGGACAAGGGAAGGAAGGCCTGGGTGCTGGAGTTGGAAGGACGAGTGGGTAAAATCAAGAGTGGACAAGCCTGCCGCCTACCCACAGAACCATAGCTATCCCACTCTGTGGGTCCCCATGGGTTGAAACCACCTTGTCCTCACCCCAGGTTCTGGGAGGAATGTGCTGGGGTGGGAGTGGGTTCTCTCAGGGTGTCAGACAGGAGGAGGTTCCAGCTAAAGGGCTGTGGAGTCCGAATTGCCGCTGTATATGTAAGGTGTATGCAGGTCCTTAAGCGGTGTGGGAGGGGGGCTCCAGAATTGTCTCCTGACTGCCCTGACCCTCTAGTCATATCTGTGTGTGACTGTGAGTCTGTGAGGTCTGTCTAGGAGACACTAGGGGTTGTGTGTGTATATCCATGGTGTCTCCCTGACACTGGGTGTCCCCAAATGTCCGTGTGGCCCTTGGGAAGAAGTGGATGGATCCCAAGAGGATATCCTCCATTCCGAGGAAGGGTGGTGGCTCTGTGTTCCTGTGTTCTCTAGGAAGTTAGCATGTGGTGACAAGTCCATGTCCCTGGAGGAATGTCTGGGTGTCTACTTGTCCCTGTGTCTGCATCAGTGGGTGGCTGTCCCTCCCTGTGCTTTGGAGCCTGTATGGTCCTCTCGATGTGTATTGAACAGAGGTTCTGATTGAGCCATGGAGACTCCACTGGGTTCTTTGTGTGTCTACCTGGTCCAGATGCCCTGTGTGTCGGTGGCCAAGTGAGTTCCCATGAGTGGGATGGAGGCTCTGAGTGTGTCCCCTGTGTGTGTCATGGTGACTCAGTGCACATGCCAGGGGTAGAGCTCACATCCCTGAGTCTGGGGGAAGGGGTGAAGCAGCAGAGGCACTGGCTAGTGAGGTCTATCCTACATCACCTCCACATAGAGTATAAAGACCCGTCTGCCTTCTTTCTTTCCCTGCCAGAGGCCCCAGACCCCTGCCAGCATGGCCTCAGGCTCCCTCCCTTCCTTCTCCTACCTTGGGCGGGTGCCCCTCTATTCCTCAGCATCCTCTGCTTTGGTGGACACTACCTCAACTCCACCAAGCGACCTCCGTCCCTCCCAACCCCCCCCAGCGCCACCCGCTCCCCCCGCCCTCCCCCCACCACAAGTCCAGTCCAACCCAGACAAAAGCAATTACTCCTGAGGTAGGATGTGAGTGTGGGTGTTAGAAACAGAAAAAAAATAGTGGGGGGAAGGGAGAGGGAGGGAGACACACACACACAGAGGCAGGGATGGTCAGCTAGAGTCCTGGAGAGACAGGGATGAAGAAAAAGGCTGACAGAGGTGGGGGCCACCCAGAGCTACGCACGGGCAGAAGCTGAGAGATCAGGATGGACAGAGACACAATGTCCAGGAGACAGAGGCAGAAGGAAAAAGCCATGGAAGGCCAAGTAGAGAGACCACGCCAGAGAGACAGAAAAAGAGATCAGGGGACGCAGAGATGCGAGAATGAGAACAGTGAACTGCACAGGAGGAGGAAGACGGGGGAGACAACCAGATGAGGACATGGGGAGCCCCAGCAAGGACAGCTAGAAAACAGAGAGGGAGAGACACGAAGGCTAAGTATGGGATCCGACAGAGGTCCAGAGCAGCCACTAGCGATGGAGTAAGGACCCCAGATCGCCAAAGACAGGGAGGGCAAGTTCAGAGCCCTCTCCCTGCCGTAAACACAGTTTTCTCCCCAACCCCTAGGCCAGAAGGCAGGTGTTACCCAGTCCTCCCCATAGTCCTTGGTCCCCCAGAACTGGAGCAAGGAGGGGGTAGGGTGGATAGTGGGTCTCAGGTACCAACTGGGAGCAGTGTGTCCTCCCTACCAACACACCAGCAGCTAAGGTCACATGCCCTATGCCACATCATTGGCACTCCACCAAACACCAATGAGGACACCGGAGCCTCTGGCATGAGGCACTTCCTTCCGGCCTCACAGCTATGCCCTCCACCTCCGGTGCCCCTAGCTCCCTATCTCCCTCCTCCATGTCTATCAAGCTGGTGGCTTTGTCCCCCTACAGTGTGTCTTCCTGGGCTCTGGCTCAGGAGAGAACTTCCTGCCCTTCCTAGTGTCTTTACTCTGCTTTCCTGTCTCTGCCCCACCCACTTCCACTGCCCCCCCTTCTCTTTGCTCTTCTTAAGAGCTCCCCCCATTTCTCCAATGTCAGATGATGACCCCTCTGAACCCCTTGTTGGCCATGTGCCTCAAGAAGAGCGCACTTCCCAATCCTCCCCAAGCCCCAAGCCCCACCCACCAAAAAGCTGTCTCAGAGTGTATTTAGGGGCAGAGGGAGCCACCTCCCTTCTTTGTTTTTCTTCAGTGCCTTGTTCCTTCTCCCTGTCCTTGACACCCTCATCCCCTGCCAGGCCCCACATCTCCATTGGGCTTTCTCTGAGATCAGAAGCTAAAACTCTCTTTATACACCTGCAGGCTCAGAGGAAGAAGAAGCACAGAAGAAGGGACGGAGTGGCAGACAGACATTCAGACAAAGTCTGACGGAGTGGGATGAAAAGCAAGTGAGTGGCATGAAGAGCAGGAACACAGAGGGAAGCTGAAGAAGCAGAGGAGGGGAGGACAGAAGGCCGGAATGGAGACCTGTGGTGGTGAGCTGGACACCGGCACTCAGTGGGATTCCCAATGGGCCTTACACAGAGCTCCCAGGGTTACTCTGAGGTCGGCCTCTGCTGTGGAAGGGGCTTTGAACTTACAGCCTGCCTTCATTTGTGGCGGGACTGTCCAAGATTCCAGCAGCTCACCAATCCTAGCCTGCCAAAAGAGGTGAGCTTTCTATTTCCCACCTCCCTCACATCGGTAAGCCTCACTGTGTGGGTAAGAGACACTCCCAAATTACAGCTGTTTCCACCTGCCCTGCCGGGAGACACCAACCACAAAGGTACCTCCTAGTATCCCCTGCCCTCAAGCCTGGAATTCACATCCAGTAACGGATGCTGCCCACTGACACTGTGTATCTGGTACACTGCCGCGAGGGGAGCTGTCCCATCCCCCAAGCAAGAGCGCTGAAGCCCCATCTCTGGCCCCGCCTTCAGCCACAAAGGTCACAGCACACACCCTAGTGCTAAAGTCAAGGCCCACCCCACCCCCATACGGCAGATGCGGCTCAAAAGGAGGCTGATTGGACCTGGAGATCTGGAAAAATTGCCGGCCCACCTGCTGGGCCACTGTCTTAGCTACACCCACTGTTCCCACTTTCACGTGCGGGAGACACCCCCACCCAGTCACCGAAGACTGCCTCACACAGCCCTGGGTTATTCCAACTTGCTCCAAGACTTGCCACCCCTACAACTGAGCTCCGACTCCTCCTACTCCTTCGATCTTCAAGGCTCCTGCAGGGGAGTCTAAGAATCTCAGGGACATCCCTTAGTCTATGCTCATCACCTCTGTGATCCTGTCACCTCCATGTTTGCCTGTTGCACCCTTCTGTGCATGGATGGGGGCAGAAGGGAGGACAGTAATTCAGCCCTATTCCTGTCTTGGCATTCAGAGGGCATCAGCCCCGCGGGACTGTAAGGCCGCGCCAGCGTTCACCGATCCACAAGTCTGTCACCATCACTTCCTTCCCGCTAGAGCTAAACTTACTTTGGTTTCTCTTAGCCCTTCAAGAACTCCCTCCCAAAGATACCCCAGAGGCTTTGGGTAGATCATCTAACCGTTCTCTCTCTCTCCTCTGACCCAACGCCTAGCAGCCCCAGACTCAAGTCGATAAAGTTTGTGCCTGATTCTTCCCACCCAGGAACTCCTCTGAGACCTCAGACATCCTTCTTCTCAGCTTGTCAGGGCTGAGTATGTGAGAAATTCACCGGGTGGGGCAGGGCTGCTGCAGCAATAAATGGATAGATGTGGATTCGGCTGTGTGTGTGTTTGCTCCTTCATTGACACTATACCTGGAACCGACTGCAGACACGTAGACAAACAGAGGACTCTCCTCCCCACGAAGCTTACCGGGAGACAGGAGATGCTAAAGTCAAGGGCCAATCAGGGGTGAAGCAGCCCAGGCATGGGGGTGGGGCTGCCCAGGGCAGAGTGCCTTAGATCGAAAGATTCAAAGCCAGTTCACAAGAAACTCCAACAGCCAAACACCTCTCTACTGTATGGCTGTCCGGTTTTAGCCAAGCCCTTCCACGTAAGTTAAGCCTAACTGTTGATAAATCTGACTCTATTCTCTGGGAAGAAATTCACTCCCAAAGCACAGAGACCTGCAGGGTTTCCGACATCGTGGTGGAATTCAGCGGGGTAGAAGAAAGAGAGCTTTAACATTCAGGCAGTTCTGAGGTCGAATTCCACCTCTGCTGTTGACAAGCTGAGTGAGTGACTCTGGGCAACAGAGAACCAGCTTCTAGCGTCCTCAGAGCCAGCTGCTAACCCCAAACTGACAGAAGCTCCATAGAGCCTCCCTTCAACATCCAGGGCATCTGAGAACATGAGAACCCTGGGAAAGATGTTATGTGACTCCTTGCAGAGGCTGGGCATGTGGTTGATGCCTGGAATCTTAGTAAGACCCTGAGGCAGGAGGATTCAGAGTTTGAGGTTGACCTGGGCTACATACATCGGAAGGAAGAAGAGATAGACGGGTGAATGGATAGATAGACAGACAGACAGACAGTAAGTAAGGTTCTCACATAGTTGCCAGCTGAGACAAGAGCTCGTGGATTGTGGTGGGTGTGACTACCCACGAGTCACACTTCTTGGTGGGTGTGAATACCCCCCAAGTCACCAAACAACTGGGTACATACAGGTAAGTGTTTTCCTGGGTCCCAGGCTGTTAACTATTGTAAAACACATTTATGAGCCTGAAAAGTGGTTTGGACCACAAAGAACTTTTTAAAAATTTGACATTGGTTGTCGACATTAAAAAACTGGAAGATGAGATGTCCCATAAAAAATTGTTTTTATTACTTTTTTCCCTCTCATTTTTCTCTTTGGGACAGGATCTCTCGTAGCCCAAGCTGACCTCAAACTCACGAAGTAACCAAAGATGACCTCGGACTTCTGACCCTCCTGCCTCCGCCTCTGGGTGCCAGGATGGTAGGTACACAGATTTCCTACAGCACTGAGGACAGAAACCAGGGCTTGGTGCATGCTGATTGAGCAGGGCAGTGTGCTCACCGAGCTGCAACCTCAGCCTTTTGTTCCTCCAGAAAACTCAAATCCAAGCGACTCAGAGCTGTCTGAATGTGAACAAGAAGCTTCCCCTCCCTATGATCCAGTCCACCATGATCCCTGCCACACCGGACGAATGACCAACATGAGCTATAGCGCTCCTCAGCTTCCCAGAGGGCACCTGTGGTTCGGGGACAGCAGACAGGAGGACTGTAAGGGTGGCAGGTGGCTCTCCGGGATCCTGCAGCCTGTGGGTTCAGCTGCTCTAGCTAAAATAGGGATGGTAGTATAAGGGGGTCCCACTTCACAGAACTCACTCCCCCTCCCCGGCCATTCATTGCCAGGAGAAGGTACAGGGGAGGGGTGGCATGGTATGTCAAACTGAGTAGAGCCAACAGCAGGGCAAATGTCCACGCCTGTGGTTCCCACAGCACTGAATCCCCCAGGGAGTCCTGGTTTCATTCTGGGAGCCTTGCTGGGCTCCAAGAATCCCAGAATCCCGATTTGTTCAGGGGATGGGGATGCTTCCAGCTGTGTCTGCAGCTCCCACTGTCTGCCTGGGTCTCCACATGCTTTGGAGGGTAGCTTCTCTCATCTCCACATCTCACCGTGATGAGGACTGGGAATCCCCACCTTTGATAGAGAGGAAAACTGAACCTCACCTGCAATCACACAATCTGTCTGTCTGTCTGCCTGTCTGTCCTCTACCTTCTTCTGTCCTCAGTTATACTGCTTAAGGTGGGTGGGCTAAAATCTGACACCCTCATTTAAAATGTTAAAATTACACTTATTTATCTATTTGTGTGTGTGTGTGTGTGTAGGGGGTGCACATGCTAGGATTTGTGTGTGGAGCACAGAGGACAACTTGCAGGAGTTGGTTCTCCCCTTCTACAACATGCATCCAGAGATTGACTGGGGTCTGCCAGGCTCGGTGGCGAGCACTCTTGCCCACTGAGCCATCTCGCCAGCCCCTGTTTTCATTTAAAGATGACAGCATGGCAGCCCCAACTTTCTCAGATCCCCAAAATGTAAACTGAGGCACCACAGTCCACTGTCACCAACACTCAGAAACACCTGTTTGGCCAGGAAACCAGAATGTTCTGAGGAAATAAAAATGCCAGAGAGATGAAATCCCGGGGACACAGAAATAGCATGGGGAATGGTGGCCACCTCCAAGGGGATGCCAGGGACAAGGACTCGGGAAAGCAAGAAGCATAGAAATACGCAGCTCACAAGCCACAGCTCTTACCTCTTGGGCAGACGCAGCAAAGCTAATACATTCAGGCCACCAACCCGGTCCAGCCGAGAACCTGGAGGAAGAGAGGATAGAGTCAATGTCCTGGGCAGTGGGCTGGGTCTCATGTAGGATGAGGTTCCCCCTTGAGTAGAGGGACCCTCCTCCTGTCTCCCCATCAACAAATCCACAGACGTGGGGACAAGTACCCGGGACTCAGGTCCTCCTGAGTTTCTCTCAGTGACCACTTCTGGCCCCCAAGACTCGATGTTCCCATCCTATATGGGCATCCTGATGCCCACCCTTGTTAGATGTCATCAGATGAGAAATCTGTTGTTGTTTTGGTTTTAAATTTTATGTATGCATTTTGTGTGTCTGTATATGTGCATGCATGGGACACATGTCAAAGGACATGGAGCACAGACCAAAGGACCATTTCCAGGAATTGTTTCCTCATTTTGCCCCTTGGAACCTGGGGACTGAACCCAAGCCATCGGGCTTTGTGGCAAGTGCTTCTACACACTGAACCATATCTCTCCACCCTTGTTTTGATTTTGAGACAGGATCTCACTATGCATCTCCAGCTGGCCTGGGACTTGCCGTGTAGACCAGGCTGGCCTAATTCACAGAGATCTGTTTCTGCCTCCCAGTGCTGGGATTAAAGGCGTGCACCACCACACTCAGCCCTATTAATTTATTTGAGACAATCTTTCTATACTGCTATGTAGCCCAGGTTGGCCTCATCTCATGAGCCTCCTCCCTCAGCCTCCTGAGCACTCACTGGGATTACAGTGTCTGTCATACTCTGCTTCGGGAAGTTTCTGGAAGAACAGGGAACTTCACCTTGCAGTGCTGTTAGCATTTGGCAGTGAACCCAGCAAATTTGACGCCTTTATAAGGTCACAAATGACGGCAGAGTAAATCATAAATTGATGGATGGATAAATTAATTAGTTAGCCAACTGTATCTTAAAGTAGTGCTGGCAATACCTGGTGAGAATTAATTTCACAGGGTTGATGGTTATGAAGTGCCTGGCGGGGCAGTGTAAGTGTGAGTATGTGGCATTTCTGACTTGTACACTTGTGTATTCAATTATTCATTTGTGCAACAAACATTTCCATCCCTCTTTCCCTCTCTCCTTCCTTTTCTTCCTCCTCCCTTCCTACCTCTCTTAGAGACAGGACCTCATATGTAGCCCAGGCCGACCTCAAACTCACAGTCCTCCTGCCTTAGCATCACCAGTGCTGGGAATGCAGGCTTATGCCACTGTGTTTGGCAAGATGTTGAGGTTTTCTAAAGTGCCTCTGACCCAAGTGTGGGAGTCAAGGCACTGGTTAGAACAGACATCTGCCTGCCCTCCGGATGCTCACAGGCAAGTTGAGAAGACAAGACCGAGAGTTGCCATCAATGTGCTGTGGGGAGGTGGAAGGTGCTGGCGAATCCTAGTGGAGGACGGCAGAGGGACGCAGCCATAGCCAAGCTAAAGCTAGAAAGTGAAATGAACTTTGGTCCAGGTTGGCAGGCTATTCACAAGAAATACTGGCTTCTAAGCCTCCTCAGAGTCCTTTGTGATGGAAGACAGGCTCCATGTCCTCCACTCTGCAGGTAGGGCAGCCTACATTGAGAGCATGTGCAGGCAAGCTTGGGTCTCCCTACCTGTGACTGAAACTTGGTTTCCCACCTCCTGGAGATGCAGGCTTCTTGGGAAAGCTGCCCAAGCCCATGTAAATATCATTCTGGCTTCTGCCCTCTGTGGGCATTTAAGGAAGGGATGGGACTGCAGGACAGTGGGGTTTTCCATCAGTGACAAACTCTCTGGGAGGCTTCCCTGCAGACAGATACTGAGAAGTAGACAATGAGCTATGTGGGTAGGTGGAGGCTAGCTGGGCAGGGCAGCTCCCTCGTTAGCAGGTAGGAGCCTAAGGCCAAGAGGGATCCGAGTTCAAGACCAGCTTGGCTATATAGCAAGATTCTGTCTCAGAGTAAGAAGATGGGGAAATCGCTCAGTCAGCAAAGTGCTGACCACAAGAGCATCCCCAGAACCCATATATAAAAACACGGAGTGCTGTTCAAAATTCCAGTGCTGGAGAGGCAGAGAGGCAGGAGAATCACTGGCCAGCCAGCCTAAAATAATCCCTGTGAGAGATCTGGGAGAGCCTCAGATCACAGAGAGAGATTCTGTCTCAAAAAACAAGGTGGATACTTCCTAAGGAATGACACCCAAGACCTCCACAACAACCGATACACACACACACCCATCCCTAACATAGACATGTACCTACCACATACATGTGCATTCATCCCCACCTATACACACTGTTGTGTTACAGTTTCCTCTGAGACTGAAACAATCTATCCCGCAGGGAAGATCCTTAAGCAAGAAGGCAAACAACTCAAAATACCTTCAGGAAGTTCCTGAAATCAACCAGATTCACCAAGCACCTTCCTGCCAGAGAAACGAACAAAAGCTTGGAGTCCCTTTTCTCAGAAAAGGGAAGACAAGCTGCAGAGAAAACAGACCAGATTGGTTGCCTGGAAGAGGCAGACAGCAGCTGAGCAGCCTGGGAGGGCTTTAGATCAACCGAGGCACCCAGAAGGGACACCCTCCAACCTGCTGAGCTGCCTGCAGGTAGTACACCCATCCCCACAATATGCACACAAATACACATGTGCACACACAATGTTGTATGATCATGTACACACACACACGACATTGTGTGATCACACACACACTCCAAGAACATCTGGACATAGTGGCTTATGCCTGCGATCCTAGCATTTGGGAGACTGAGAAGGGAGGATTGGTCTCAAGTTTGAAGCCAGCCTGGGCTATATAGAGAACTCTAGGCCAACCTGAGTGAACTGTCTCCAAAACACTAACAAATCCCAGCACTTGGGAGGCAGAGGCAGGTGGATCTCTATAGAGTTTGAGGTCAGTCTGGTCTACAGAACCAAGTTCCAGGACAGTTAGGGCTACACACAGAGAAATCCTGCCTGGAAAAACTAAAAAACAAACAAACAAAAATAACACAGGGAGGAAGAGCATTGAGGATCAGCTCAGAAGGTCAGTGAGCCCAGATCCAAGTGTGTGAGCCCGTGGGTGTACTCCCAAGAGGGAGGTGGGAAATTGCAAGGCTAGCCGTGGACCTTCATAGACGACTGTACATCATGGCAGACAGGCAGGTGCAGCTGGGAGACTGAGGCCCAGGATCAGACAAGGACTTGGGAAATTGGGGGAAGCATGGATTTCAGAAAGAAAAGAGAAAGGGACCGATGGACAGGAGAGACAGATGGAGAGAGAAAATCAGAAGACATGAAAAGACAGAAGAGGTGTGACCATACAAAGAAAACAGAAAATAAATTCTAAATAGGAAAGGGGTGAACGAGCTGGGGTTCTCCCAGGCTCCCCAGTACCTCCCCAGTACTTCCCTGGAAGTCTGGATGGTTGGGCCTCCATCCTCAGGGGCAGAGGGAGATAAGGACCCTGGTCCCTGGGGGAGGGAGAAATGGGGTGGTTGCCCCAGGGGGTCGTCCCCCCATCTTATGCACAACCCCCCCACCTCAGGGCTAATCAGTGGCTGTCATCTCCACGGTGAGGTCTTGGTTAAGGAGATTTAGGGCTGGGATCAATAGGAAATTTAAAAATCGATGCAGCGCGCAGGGCAAAATCGATGGCGTTTAATCGCCTTGCCGATTCCCAGTCAAAACAATTAGCCGCGCTGAGTGTTGAACACGGTGGCGACACGGCATTAACCGTCAATATTGGTGTAAGTGATGGCGGGCGGGAGGGGAATCCCCAGTCTCAGAGGAGCCCCCCTCAGTCAGACAGTGCCTAAGGGCTGGGGTCTTCCCCCAAGGCAGCTCTCAGGGCCTACGCGTGCTTCACAGCCCTATGCCATCTTTGCCCACCCAGTGCCCATGGGTAGTGCCACCCTGGCAGATATCCCTCCAGTGCTGTTATTCGCTTTCCAGGCTCAGGGCTCCCATGTCGACGCTGCAGAGGGGAGAGCCCCTTTTCCGAGCAGATATCTGTAGGCAGAGCCCATTGGGCAGAGCACTGTCTGTGGTGGTGCCTGAAGTCTGGAAAATCCCTCTTGCACATCTAGCATTATGAGAAACAGAGCTGGCAGTCACTGGGCACAGGAAGAGGAGGCACCAGGACTTGAACCTTGTTCCCTAAGGTCAGCGTTGGGTCCGGCCCCTCAGTTTTCCTCCCAGTCAGTATCTACACTGCTTGGCTGTGTCCTGGAGTCATCTAACACCTACCTGCCAACCGATGAGCTACCTGAGGGCACGGTGAAGTCAGGCTACTCTGGGAATCCTTGGCATCACCTGGAATAGGATACAGTTGTGCACTGGACTTCAGGAAAGATCTATGATGATGATGTCACTTGTCCCCCAGATACAGCCTGCCCATATACACCTCCACTGAGGGACAGAACAGCACAGCGTAACTATGAATAACTCTAGCAATGCGGTGGGTATTGTTGACTGCAGTCTGTACACCAAACACTACTAGACATTCTGCAAGCGAGGTCGCAGAGTCCTCTCAACTCTTGGGTTCACTGTAAACACACGGCTGAAGACATGAAGGCTAAGCAAGGGTAAGGCAGATTCTCCACGGCCACACAGCAGAGAGGAGCAGCTCTGACCGCGTGAGCATAGGACATAGTGCAAACAAGCTCCCTGACTGCAGGAGGGGTGTGGAGCAGGCAGTTAGCACCTAAAGGCACAGTCAAAAGTGGCTCAGGCAGGGCAGGGGCTCCCAGTTTGAGGATTCTGTGTGGGGTGATGGTTGCTTGTGCCGCCAGCTGCTCCCAAGCCCAGAAGAGCAAGAAGGAACACGTGGACAGGGGAGGAGGCCCGTGAGATGAGCGCGGATTGATCTGACAAGGTCCTAATCAAATGGTCAATATCACTGACCTGACCACTTAACCTATTGATAAGCTGGCAAGGATGGAGCAGGCGGTGAGTGGGCTCAGGGAAGGAGGCAGCCAGAGGGGTGGAGCGCATGATGGGGCAGGGCTCAGGTGTGCAGTAAGCATGGGTCTCAGGGCCTGGGATAGGGTGGTCTCCCCAAATGTCCCTTCCTCTCCCCCTAGGTATATGCGTTGATGGGCTGCCTCTAACCATGCTGCTCCCTCTCAGGACCTCTCTGCCTGATGTGAGGCCAGGAACTGTACCCACATCACCCATTCCTGCCTCGACAGTGCCTCCACGTTTGACGTGTGTGAGAGACTTTCCATGCCAGCCTCAGTACCCTCATCTGATACCTGGGGACAATTACAATTGGGATGTCTGTGAAAGAACTCAGATGTGTCGTGGCTGGGGGCCGACACAATAAACGATGTCACAGCAGTCACACAAAGGAACACGGTGGGGCTGGGGGAAATAAGCCTGAAATAAATTCACTGGCATAGACATGCCACTCATAATCCATTGTCGAAAAAAACACAACTTAGACACCCAAGCATGAAGTATATAATCCCATTGTTACGAACACAGATATAACCAAAAAGAAGGAGGATGGGGGAGGAGGAAAAGAGGGAAAAAAGGAAAGAAAAGAAAGGTCTGGAACAGAGATCAGAAACATGAGTTTGTATCCCACACATTTACATTCCAATGAGTTTGAACTATGCAGAGAGATGCACAGATGTTAACAGTTTAGTGTTGGGAATGGAATCAAGGGTTTCATATACCCTAGGCAAGCACTCTACCCCTGAGCCACACCCAGCCCCTCACTGGGGGATTCTGGGCAGGGGCTCTACCCCTGAGCCACACCCCAGCCCCTCACTGGGGGATTCTAGGCAGGGGCTCTACCCCTGAGCCACACCCCAGCCCCTCACTGGGGGATTCTAGGCAGGGCCTCTACCACTGAGCCATGCCTCCTGTGATCTGCATGTACATTTATTGTTAGAGTTCTTCCCTCCTGGCCATGAGATGCCAGGAGCCAGGAGCCAGGTTCTGTTTATGTCTCTTTCCTAAGCAGCTGAGTAAGGCTGTGGGACTGTCTTACCTCTGACTCCCCTGGTGTAAGCCCCCAGTTTCCTGATGAGGAAGCAGGCCAGAATTGAGCTTGGTCCTATCCTGCCCACTTATTGACAGCCAAAACCACAAGATAAACTCTCAGTGGTGTTCTAACTCACCCACATTCTAGTTGGGCGGTGCTGGCGCACGCCTTTAATTCCAGCTCTCAGAAGGCAGAGACAGGTGGATCTCTGTAAGTTTGAGGCCAGCCTCGTCTACAGAGAGAGTTCCAGGACAGTCTCCAAAGTCACAGAGAAACTCTGTTTTGAAAAACAAACAAACAAAGAAGTTCATCCATATTCTTTTCTTTCTCTTTTTTTGATACAGTGTCTCACTCTGTAGCCACAGCTGGCGTGGAACATGCTCTGTAGACCAGACTGGCCTCAGATTTACAAAGACCCACCTGCCTTCTGCCTCCCAAGTGCTGGGACTAAAGATGCTCACCACTACACAGGACTCCACCCACATTCTTGAAGGCTCTGCTGGGTTTGGCAGAGAAGGACAGGACTGGCTGGGGTAGAGAGCAGAGACGCAATGCTTCTGTTTTCCCTGAGTTCTGAGTCACAGACCCTTCTAACAGTTACTAGCTTGTTGTGACACATAGCCATGATAGTCCAGTTTAATGAAAGAAAGAAAAAATTATGCAAGCATGATGACACATGGCTATAATTATAATTATACCTCTCAGGAGGTGGAGACAGGAAGATGGAGACTTTCAACTCAATCTGAGAAAATAAAACCGAACTTAAAAAATACCAAACACTGGAAGTGTGGCTTAGTGGTAGAGCCCCTGCATAGAATCTTTCAGTGAGGGGCTGGGGTGTTGCTCAGTGGTAGAGCCCCTGCCTAGAATATTCCAGTGAGGGCTGAGGCATGGCTCTGGGGTAGAGCCCCTGCCTAGAATCCCCCAGTGAGGGGCTGGGGTGTGGCTCTGGGGTAGAGCCCCTGCCTAGAATCCCCCTGTGAGGGGCTGGGGGTGTGGCTCTGGGGTAGAGCCCCTGCCTAGAATCTTTCAGTGAGGGGCTGGGGTGTGGCTCAGTGGTAGAGCCCCTGCCTAGAATCCCCC
>NC_022030.1:20159550-20166291 GCF_000317375.1 Microtus ochrogaster
CCAGTGAGGGGCTGGGGTGTGGCTCTGGGGTAGAGTGCTTGCCTAGGGTATATGAAGCTCTTGATTCCATCTAGTACCATATCATTAACATCTTGTGCTCTGAAGGCACATGGCATCTGTCTCTCATCTCAGCTCTTGAGGTGGAAGCATGGGCATCAAGGGGTTAGGGGAGCTGGCTTAGTTTTAGGAAGAACATGAAGGCTGGAGTTTGAGTCCCCAACACCTAAGTAAGAAACTGGGCATGACTGCATGCGTCTGAAACACCAGAGGTGGGTGTCTAATGTAGTGATATTTCATATGTATTTTAATAAATAAAGCTTGCCCGAAGATCAGAGAGTAAAACAGCCACACTGGTCAGCCCTACAGACCAAGCAGTGGTGGCACACACCTGTAATCCCACTAGTTTGCCATAGAACTCTGACGGTAGTGGTTCATGCCTTTACTCACAGCCTAGAGAGGAATTTAAGACAGGGAGAGACAGCTCTCACACAGTCTCATTCTGAGAATCCTGGAGGCAGGATCGTCAT
Organism: Microtus ochrogaster; assembly: GCF_000317375.1. Lineage (NCBI taxonomy): Eukaryota > Metazoa > Chordata > Mammalia > Rodentia > Cricetidae > Microtus > Microtus ochrogaster. The sequence continues at coordinate 20,160,078 of NC_022030.1, forward strand.
TTCAGAATGAAGTAGAGGCAAGAGCCAGTGGTGGGCAGTTTTTCTTTTCTGACCTTAAAGCTGAACCCCAATTTCTGTCTCTTTTTTTTCTTTAAATCGTGCTACAGTCGGAGACAGACAGATCCCACTAGTGAAATGGCAGGCTTCCGGTTCAGTGAGAGACCCTGTCTTTGAGGGGGTTTTGTTTTTTTTTGTTTTTCAAGACAAGGTTTCTCTGTGTAGCCCTGACTGTCCAGGAGCTCATTCTGTAGACCAGGCTGGCCTCAAACTTACAAAGATCCGCCTGCCTCTACCACCCAGGTGCTGGGATTAAAGGTGTGTGCCACCACTACTTGCTCCAGAAAGACCCTGTCTTCAAGGGATAAGGCAGAGAGTAATAAAGGTAGGTGCCTGGCATCCTGCACCCACCCACACATGCACAAACACACATGCACACGTGTGCACACACACACACGCACAAACACACATGCACACACACACACACACACGCATAGAAATAAAGAATTCCAGATCCAGTCTAACCTAGGCTACAAGAGATTCTGCAGCAAAGACAACTAAAAAGCAGAAGGTCTCAGACCACCTTAGTGTGTGACCCAAAGCAAGTCACTGTGCCTCTCTGTTTGCTCAGACATAACATGAGGATAATAATACTCGCCTCTCAACACCGGGGTGGGGAATCACATGGATAATCTACGTTGGAAGGAACCCTGGGGCAGGGACACAGAGACAGCGGTGGGTGGGTGGGTCGCAGAAAAGATGACTTGCCAGGTGCCTCCAGTGAGCAGGAAGATAAGGATGGCATTTTTGGTGACCTGAGCAAATGCAATGGACCCAGCTAAATATGCCCCTGTGTTCGTCCATTCATTCATTCATTCATTCACTCACTCATTCGATGAGCATTTCCTGAATCTAATTCTGGGCCAGACCCCTCAGGTTCTGCAACACAGACATAAATAACGAACACTCCCAGTGGGTTGATGAGAAGGACGCCTTCACCAACCTCAGGGCCCTCAGAGATGGTCCCTCATCTCTGAGAGTTGTTGTCTCAATGGTCCCTAAAATTCCCCTGGGGCCTCTGCTAAAAAATGGCTTCTCCCCTTGCCCTCCCCAGGTCTTGCCTCTGTATGCCTGTGTTCCCCTTTGCAACCCACGGGGTCAGTGGGGATTCTCCAGGGATCCTCACATTTGCTTCTCCCTTTGCCTTTTTAATGAACAACAAGAACCAATAATATAAAGTTTCAGAGGCTGGAGAGACGGCTCAGCAATTAGAGCACTGGCTGCTCTTCCAGAGGACCCGGCTTGAATTCCCAGCACCCGCATGGCAGCTCATGAGCAGCTGGAAGTCCAGTTCCAGTGGTCCAAAGTCTTCCTCCGGCCTCTAAGGGCACCTAACATCCTTGGTGCACAGATACATATATGCAGGCACAAGCCTTCAATCCCAACACTCGGGAGGCAGAGGCAGGCAGATCTCTGTGAGCTCAAGTCCAGCCTGGTCTACACAGTGAGTTCTATGACAGCCAAGGCTACACAGAGAGACCCTGTCTCGAAAGAAGAAGAGCTGAGGCTGTAGCTTGGTAGAGAGTTTGCTGACCTACATGAAGCTCTGAATTATCTCCCCAGAATCACTACACACAACATGGAGGCACATGCCTGTAATCCCAGCACGTAGGAGGTAGAAGCAAGAGGATCTGAAGTTCAAGGTTGGTCTGAGTATGTGGCTCAATTGGTAGAGTACTTGCCCAGCATGTACAGGGTCCTGGGATCCATCTCTGCACCACATAAAATGATTGTGGTGGTGGTGTTTAGTTGGGCGTGGTGGCGCACGCCTTTAAACCCATTACTCAGAGGCAGAGGCAGGCGGATCTCTGTGAGTTCGAGGCCAGCCTGGTCTACTAGAGCTAGTTCCAGGACAACTAGTGCTGTTACACAGAGAAATCCTGTCTCAGAAAAAAACAAACAAAAAACCCAGATCGAAATGATTGTGGCACTACACGTTTGTGATGCTGGGACTCAGGACTAGGGAGGCACAGGCAGGAGGATCAGAGGCTCAAGGTCAATCCTTGGATACTTAAAGAGTCTGAGAGCCGGGCGATGGTGGCGCACGCCTTTAATCCCAGCACTCGGGAGGCAGAGGCAGGTGGATCTCTGTGAGTTCGAGACCAGCCTGGTCTCTACGAGCTAGTGCCAGGACAGGCTCCAAAGCCACAGAGAAACCCTGTCTCGAAAAACTAAAAAAAAAAAAAAAGAGTCTGAGGCGAGCCTGAGCTACCTGAGTCCCTGCGCTAAAACAAAGCTCGACCACAGTGACACAGTGATCCCCCCTCATTAATAGAGAACATAGGGAGTACCTCAGTGATGAGAAGGGGACGGACAGGACTGGGAGCAGACGTGACCCTGGGGAGAAGGTGAAGGAGTGGAGGCGATGACACACAGGCCCCGGTCGTCGCTTTGAGAGGAGGCAACGGGTTTGCTGATGTCCCTCACAGCACCGTGTGGTCCCTCACCCCTATCTGGCATTCTCCTCCACCATGACTGTGGTTACACAGGTCAGCCAGGCATGCATCACTGACTGCTTGCTGTGTGTGCTATGCTAGGTGCTGAGGTGTGGCCATGAAGAAGACAAAGTCCTTGCCCTTTGAGCCGTTGGCGGAGGGAGAGACACCGCAGAAGAAAACAGACGTGAGGTCTACAGAAGAAAACGAGGCCAGCAGGGCCAGATTATAAATGACAGTTTCAACGGGATAGTGTTGTTTGGACAGCTGCCCAAAGGCACTGAAGAGTCAGAGCTTTCCTGGCAAGGTTCACAAGCTCAAAGGCCCTGAGGCAGAAGATGGGTTTCAAGAACAGCAAACAAGCAAGTGGTGGACTTAGAGAGATGGCTCAGAGGTTAAGAGTACTGGTCACTCTTCCAAAGGACCCAGGTTCAATTCCCAGCACCATATGGCTGCTCACAACTATAATCTATGTCTATAATCAGGTTCCAGGGGATCCGACACCTTCACACAGACTTACACAGACCTACAGGTAGGCAAAACCCCAATGTACATAAAATACAAATAAAAGGGCAGACGGCTCATGTGTGCTTACAAAGATGATGGCATTCCTCCTTGTGTGGGAAAAAGGCCCCACCTAGCCTAGGTTAGCCTTGAACTTGAACCTGTTTTGTAGCTTTTGATCCTCTGGTCTCTATATTTTTAGTATTGATATTACAGTCATGTCCCACAATACCTGGCTTTTTTTCTTCTTTCCTTTTTTTCTTTATTTCTTTTTTTTGTTTGTTTGTTTTGTTTTGTTTTTTGAGACAGAGTTTCTCTGTAGCTTTAGAGTCCTGGAACTAGCTCTTGTGCTGGGATTTGTGTGTGTGTGTGTGTGTGTGTGTGTGTTGCTTGTATATGCGTGTGATGGGCATGTGTTCGAGTGTAGCATATATGTACCAGTGTGTATGCGTGTGTGTGAGTGCATGTGGAGACCACAAGTTCAGGTGGGGTGTCTTCACCGATCCCTCTCCACCTGATTATTTTTTTTTTCTTGGGTGGGGGTATGACATGGGGAAGGGGAACTCAAGTGCCAAAGCACACATGTGGATGCCTGAGAACAACTTCCCAAAGCAGGAGTTCCAGAACTGAACACGGGCCGTCCTGGGTCATCTTGCCGGCCCCCTCTGCCTTGTATTTGGAGACAGGTCTCTCACTGAACCTGGAACTTGCCAGCTCAACTAGACTAGTTAGTTCTAGAGAGCTCCCTGTCTCTCTCTGTCTCCCCAGTCCTGAGACTGTAGGCATGTACCCCCAAGTCAGTTTCTTATTTGGGGTGTGGGATCTGAACTCAGGCCCTTGCACTTAACACAACCAGTCCTTTACCAACAGAGCGATCTCCCTGACCTGAGGAGTGTTTCTCTGTGAGGAAATGACAGCTCCCCTCACTGTGTGGCTCCTCTGCCCTCAAAACTAGGGTCCTTGCCTCTTGTCCCATACACTCTATGGATGTCTGATTCACATAGCTCCACGGCCCCCAAAACCCTTAATAAATCCCCCAAACTTCTAGCAGGGCTTAATCAAGGCCTATCTTGCCAGACCAGGGACCCCTTCTGTGACAGAAAGGGGTTGACTTGTCTCTGCCTGAGCTCCAGAGAGGCCTCAGGAAACTATGAAGACAGTAGTAGCTAGAAGACATCCAAACTCAACCTCCATCCCCTGGCAAGTCTCCATTTGAGGGCAATTGCCACTGGGTCAACTCTTGTTGGTCAAAAGATGGGGCACAAGGAAAGGAATGACCACCACTCAGTGAGAGGCATTCACTGGGGCTCCCTGCACAGACCGTGATGGCAGGAGGGTTTGAGGCTAGGAAACTGCTGACCAGATCTTCTTTCAGAGTGCCCCAATCCTAGCCCTCCTCCTCCCCATGTCTGAGCCGATCCTGGAGAGCTCAGCCCCTGGATCATACAGTCTAGACCCCCCCCAAACTCTTCTGCCACTCTCCAACACGCCCAACACAAATCTGAACCCCTTTATGGCTATGGGAAGCCTCCTCCATCCTCCCGCCCAGACCTTGGCTTTTCTGCAGTTGGAGGGACATTCCACACTTGTCTGCCACTCCACACCTGCCCTACCCACCTGTCCCCAGGGTGCCTCCCTGATGAGGTCTCCCAGTCTCCTTCCATGGTGCCTGATGTGTTTCATGGTCACAGTCCTCAAACCTGGACCACAGCTGGAGGATCCCATGATCCACCTAGGGACCTACCCAGAGGAGATTCCTAGGGACAGACATAGAGGCTGTCACATCTGATCCTGGGGTATTTATGACTGTGTGGCTTTGGTGCCTTTTCAGAGAATGTGAGTGAGTGAGTGAGTGAGTGAGTGAGTGAGTGAGTGAGTGAGTGTGTGTGTGTGTGTGTGTGTGTGTGTATGTCCGTGTCCATCCAACACTTGGCTTAAACACCCTTTCCAGCATTTCTCAGCCTGTGGGTCTCAACCCCTTTGTGGGTCAAATGAGCCTTTCACAGGGGTCACCTAAGATCATCAGAAAACACAGATATTTACATTACGGTTGACAATAGCAAAATCACAGCTATGAAGTAGCAATGAAAATAACCATGTTTGGGGCTCACCACAACACGAGGAACTGCATGAAAGGGTGGTGGCATTAGAGAGGCTGAGAACCACTGCTCCAAGTCGTTACACTTGACCTTCTCCCGGGAGGTTCCCACACAAAAGGCTCTCCGAGTTCCTCTCCTTCCCCAGATGTCATCACGACTTACAGCTACCTTCCTACTATGGGTCCATCTGGGCTGGTGTGGAGACAGGTTTCACTCTGTATGCCACCTTTCATTTCCCCCAGGAGGTAGGAGGAGGCCTGGCTTACACGGGCACTCAGGATGTGTGCTACAGCAAATTAACTCCGGAAACGCTTCTAGGTTTAAGCATCTCCCCATTTTCATTTCCATGTGACGGGATGGGGACGAAGCTGGGCTGGGTGCTCTGTGCTGTGTTTCGTCACCACAGGTGGCTTCACCGTGGTTTCTGAACTGGCCAAGTGTGCACTGACAGGCAGAACTGTCACCGTGTTTCAGCAGCTGTCTTCACACAGAGCATCCGGGAGCGACTTTGGCTTTTGTCCTGTCTGTTTGCCTGCATAGACATCTGGGCTGTCGTAGCCTTGTTTCCAGATCCTGTGTGTCCATTTCAGCATCTCTGTAGACACCTACGCAGGTGTCTGTGTGGATTGGCTGCCTTGGGACTCACAGACCATGCTTAGGTCTGACTCGTTTTCTAAGGGACTCCCAGTACCTGGGTCAGGGCCTGTGGCTACATGCGCTTGCTGCATTAGTTTCCAGTTTTCTTTTTTCTTTCCTTTTTTTCTTTCTTTCTTTTTTTTTTTTTTTGGAGGGGTTTGCTTTTTTGTTTTTTGTTTTTTGTGAGACAGGGTCTCACGAAGTCCTGACTGGCCTTGAACTCCTCAGCCTTGTACCTCTACCTCCTGAGTGCTAGAATTATAAACACGAGTCACTGAGCCTGTTTTCCGTGGTACTAGGGATCAAACACAGGGCCTTGTGCATGTCAGGCAAGTACTCCATTGACTGAACTACATTCCCAAGCCTGTCAATTGCTCTAGAATCTAGGGGTCTCTATTTCAAAACCCATGCCTACATCTCTATGTGTATTTGTGCATGCATTCAAAACTTATGTGGCCCCTCTAGTTATATATATATATATAT
>NC_022030.1:20166436-20182367 GCF_000317375.1 Microtus ochrogaster
CACGCGCTACAGGCATGTGGAAACTCTGTGCCTTTCTTCCTCCAGCTGCTGCCATCTTCCCAGTATGGATGAAGTACCTCCTCTCTGTCTTTCTCACCCAAGCTCACATGCACTGTGTGGATGGGGAGGGGGCCCCGGTGTCAGCAAGCTCCTGTGTCACAAGGTTAATTTCTCTGCAGCCAGGCAGGCTGGGCCCTGAGGGGAGTGGTGGGGGAGGGGCTGGTCCCCACAGCCCCTCTGATAAATATGTATTTGGGGCTGCTGTGCTCAAAGGTCATGGAGGGGGGAGGAGGGGAATGGTCTGCACTGTGCTGGGTACTGGATCCCATCCGAGCCCAGTGTGGATTGCATGACCTCCCTACAGAGGGATGAGGAGATTCAGGGAGATGCTCCATTCATCCTAGTCTGCCCCACCCCACCCATGGCCATACCCAGAGGGAGATAGCTGTAGATATAGATATTCAAACTCTGAAGCAGGAAAGCATACAAGCCCACCTACCACCCACCTCCTGCTATCCAGAGACAGAGACAAGCAGATGCAGAAAACCAGCCTCGTGGGCCACCAAATGCATAGTGAGTTGAGAATACGGAGCCAGGTTCATTCTTTCCCCAACCCTAACCTCCACACCAATGCAATCTATGTAAATGCCCAAACTATACATAAACATTTGTATAAGCACACGCAGTGTCCGGTGAGAAATGTCCCTACACACTCGATACACAGACACAAAGGTGGCCCGGTTTCCAACTGAAATGTCCCCGGGCACTTTGTAGGTGGGCTAGGCACACATGCAGGGATACACACAGAGAGGGCCAAAGACACCAAGTTCTACGAAGGTAGACGCACACGACAACTGCCGAGAAGTGTGTGAACATCCGTGTGCACAAACAAGCATCCTCGCACATACAAAGACTCCAAGACACCTACGTCTGGCGGGATGCAGACTGCATGGTGGAGCCAGGTCAGAGAACCCACCCTGCGGCACCAAAGCCTGCCCTGGCCCTTTCTCCACTAAGGTGAGGGAGGCTGCCTGGTCTCTGGTCTATGCCCACCCCCCAGGCAAGCCTCAGACAAATGCGCCATCATTTGTCCAGCCCTGAGTCACATCAATTGCAGAGCCTCCCCTCCTCGCTGACCAGCCGTCTCGGCCATCAGCGGCCTCGGCCATTAGCGGCCTCCTGCTTCTGGCCTGCATTTGTTGAATCTCCCTTACCTGGCAGAACCATCCGGACCATCGGAGCCCTTTCGGGGTCTGCCTGATTCTTGCCTCAAGGGAATCCGGTGTACCCTGTTGTATGACCCTCAGCCCATGCCTCAGGGCGATCCCCCTCCTCAGCACACTGTTCAGGCTGTCATCCTTCAATGACCGCTAGCCACAGTGGTTCTGGTGTGTTTGAGTGTGTGTGTGTATGTGTGTGTGTGTGTGTGTGAATCAGCTTAGAGGTATGTGTGTATGGGTGGTGGGATGGCTACTGTTGTGTTTTCACTCAAAAGAAGTGTGTGCGTGTATGTGTGTGTGTGTGTGTGTGTGAGAGAGAGAGAGAGAGAGAGAGAGAGAGAGAGAGAGAGAGAAAGAGGGAAAGAGAGAGAGAGAGAGAGAGAAATAGAAGGTTAGGATGTCAGCAATTGTAAGTTAAAAGTCAAAGGGTGCATGTGTGTATGGTTTTGCATATGGAGAGTAGAATGGAAGAGCTATACTTCATGTGTGCATGTTTGCATATGCCTATATGCATGTGTGTGTACACACGCATGCTTTAGTTGCAGGGGTGGTCTGGTACATCGGTCTGCACTTGATGCGGGGACCGTGAGGGCCTCTCTGTCTTAGGAACAGAGGGGCAGTACAGCATAGATGTCGGCTTCTTGAGAGGTTGTGGACAAGTGGAGTCTGTCGCTGAGACTCTGCTGCCTGTGTTTGTGAAAGTGACAGATGCTGCCTCCCTGGCCTCACTGCGGTGGATTAAGTCCATGAATGCCACATGAGTCCACACCCAGGGTGGGGGAGGGTCCCTGGCCTAGTCTGATGCCTGTGTGGGCCACAGCCCTGCTTGGTACAGGATCCTGGGGTCAAGGCTAAAAAGTACACCGCCTCCTTGTTCATTTCTGGAAGTAGTGTTCTGAACTGACACCAGGACGATTGTTCCTGTTGGTGTACACACAGGGCCATTCTCGTGTTCACACATGACACTTTCTGAGTATCCAAGGAACATTGTTGTAAGCCATGCGCATGCACATGTGCACGCGTGTGTATGTGTGTGTGTGATTGTTCGTGATGCTCCACTACCAGCCAGATTAAACTTATCAGAGCATCTTTTAGGTCTCCACAGAAGAGGCTTTGCCACAGGAGACCAAACTCAGGTAGGTCCCAAGAACAAGCCTGCAACGTGAGCTGCTTCCCCCCCACACCTCCTATGGCCATGCTCTCCCTTCCCAATGCACAAGCATCCGTGACGCCCCCATCTGCTAGTTGGACCCCATTTGTGCTCACAGTCAGGCATGACACACTGGAACGCAGTGTAGGGCCAGGACAGGTTCTGTTTGAGTCAGTAGCTGGTGCCTAACCATTATTTTTAGGCCAAGAATAATCGTGCTACTTTTCTAATTACCTGGGGGAGCTCACTAGGCTTCATCCACACACTGATTTTTGCCACTCAACAAATACCTATTGAAGGCAAAGCCTTTGTGAGGTGGGTACCTCCAGCCTCCTGAATGTGTCAGAGCTGGGGAAACTGCCTGCCCGAAGGATCTAGTAAAGACGGGGAGATGAGTGAGCGACAAGAAAAAGGAAGGCATATTTGTTTCCCAACACCACCACTTGCTCCTGAGAAAGTGGTCCTGTGCTCAGGAGGCAGGATCAGAGGACCCTGGAACTCCTCTGTACACCGTCCGATTGAGCAGGTTCAGCCCGCTCATTTTCCAGCTTCCCTCCCACATGGAAAGCCAGACCCAGGTCTTCCAACCCTCACGGAGTCACATAAGGCATCCATCCACCTGACAGGTCCTTGAAGACAGGTCTGTGGTCTCTCGGGGCAGCGAGGAAGTGGGGAAGGGTCTAAGGCAGCAAAAGAAATGGCAGTGGAACAGCTGAGGAGGACTGGGAGAGACCCCTCCGGACAAAAGCCCTTGACTCTGGCCCCAGCTCGGGAACTTACAGACTAAGCTAATAATATGAATGTCCTACTCTTCATCTGTAAGAGAGGTTACCTGCCGGGGCTTCCAGGAGAACCGGGTGAGGACCCACTGTTATTATTATTACTAATATTAATATATGGGAAATAAACCAAAGAAAACGCAGTAAGTGGCACGTTTATAAGAAAGGACAGAGCCACTTAAGGAACCCCCCGCCCCATCCGTCACCGCTTCTAACGATTCTCCAATTCTCCTTACCCGGGTTTTTCAACCACTTCTATCCTGATAAGTCCTGGAGATTAACCGGTACATGCTGGAGTGGAAACCTGATTCCTGGCACCTAGCACCATCCGGCCAGCTCTTGGCATGGACATCTGTCATTGCCGCCAGTGGATCATCCCCCCATTATCATTGTGCACTAGGGCCACAAAAAGCCCTACCCAATGGGGTGCAAATGGGACAAGCCCCAGATTAATTGTTATTTTCATGGGTGAAGGGGCTTCTCCCCATAGGCCCTGAATGTAAGGAGGGAGTGGCTGTGAATCAGGTAGGAGGCAGCCAGGACTGACCACTGAAAAAAAAAATCTCACTCACACGATAATGTCTAGGGTGTGCAGACTAACAACTTCTCCTGAACACACAACCTGGGTACAGGCGTGTACACAAATGCACACAAAAGCACACTCAGTGTGGCTGAGTCCTTTCCCACCGCGATACATTGAACACTCCAATTTCCCTATGAAGACTGACGTACAGTGAGGCTACCAGTGTCCCCAAGGACAGCCCGGCAATGTGCCAGAGGGATGGTCAACAGCATCCCGAAAACCAGGGGTCTAGGTGTCTCCAACGTGTGTGGCTGGGTCTCTGTCCAGCATTACCTACAAATCAGGAAGCAGACAGAATCTCGTTACCAACAACTAGAGATGCTGTCTGAGGCCCTGATCCATTTCCTTCCTTTCAGGCCACCGGACACAGTGCCTGCACATGAGAATACTTTGTTACTATGGAGGGGCAAGAAAGGCTTTTTGGGGGAGGGCAACTATGGGAGGGTACATCTTTCTTTTTTTCTTGAACCCAGTTTAAAAGATGCTGTGCAAGCATGCTGTCAAAGCCACCCGGATGCTCGCGACTTCCGTGAGCAAGCAAGACATCCCTCCACGCTCCACCTAGACCTCGCCTCACAAACCTGCCCACCCCTTTATCCAAGACACACGGGGACCCCCAACAGTAGCAATCACAACACTAAGGACAGCTCTGTGAGCAAAGGCACTTTGACATACGTTACTCTAACGTGCACACACCACGTTCAGACTTAGTAACCACACACAAGAGTGTCTTGTGTCCATCACTGATGCTAGCCTTAAAACACGGCCCTGCACACTCGTGGACACTTCCACACACGAGCCAGAGAGGGCCTCCCACATGCACACATAACGGATGGTACAAAAACATCAAGGAGAGAGAGACCGGTTGGGAGACATGTCAGACTCCCTCTTGGATGTGGAACACCCACAATGGGGACACTAGGCACCCAAACCCCACTAAAACCACGTCACAATTCTGTTCTTTACTTCCAGCTTTTCTCACTCTGCTAAGGCTCCAGAAGCCTACATGCAGTTAGCCCGTCCCAAGCACCTCTTCCTTACCAGGAGGGCCTTGTACACACGCACGCTGCCGCCATGGTCTGACTCTGTACACGCCAGGCCAGGCCCCCGCCAAGCAATGACACCTCACCCTCCCTTTGCACCCTGGGGGTTGGGGGAACAGATTCACCTGTCGGGATGGCTAGAGTCTACAACTGTAGAGTTAAGTAGTTGATTGGAGTCTTCTCTAAATGTAAGATTTGCTGGTTCTAGTTCCATAGGCCCAAGCATGGAAGAAGAAAGTGGGGAGTGGTCGGCAGGCCACAGCCTTCCTCTTGGGATCTTTTACCTGAGACTCCAAAGCTCTGTGGACTCGCTCAGATAAATGCCCCCCAAGCTCCCAGTTCCTCCCCCTTTCCCTTCCATGTCATTTTCTTCTCTGCCCACACCCTTCCTTCTCAGTAAGGCTAGGACCATAGTGATAAGCCCTCACTTAGGGTCTTCCCCTCCCCCTCCCATGCCCCAATGAGCCTTCTGTAAGACTTTATCAGAGGCCAGACGGAAATAGGAGGTGGCCCCAGGACCCTAGGGTAGATCCAAGTCCCCAGCTAGCAAAACCGGCACAGAGGTTAGGCTCTGGTGCGAAGTTGCTGGATCTTTGGCTTTGCATGGAGCCCCTCTCCCTGGCACCCTGTTCAATGCTGATGCTGCAAAAGTGATGAATAACTGAAACTGGGGGAGGGGGAGAGGGGATGGGGGACAGGGGAAATGAGTGGCAGGGAGGAGAGAATAAAATAAGGGGGAGGGAAACGGAGAAAGAAAAAAAGAAAAGCTGGTGGAGAGAATGGAGAAAGAAAAGGAAGACAACCTGGGGTCGGGGGGAGAAGGCTGTCGGTGAGAAGAGGAAGAGAAAAACTGGAAAATGAGAAAGAGAAGATATAAAGGAGAGAAAAGAACGTGTGAAAAGCCAGGAAAGGAAGAAAAGGAAAGGGACCGAGAAGCAGTCAAAGGGATTCCCCCAAGTTACAGACTTTGCCCAGAGAGCTTAGGGGTGCGCTGCGGCTCCCTAACATCCACTCCGGGGCCCCTGATTCCGCTTTCCACCTCTCTTCACGCCTGAGAGGTGCCACCGCCTCTCCGTGTCCCATCCCGGCAGCTTCCACTTCCCATTTCCTCCCCATCCTGCTGGCCAAGGCACCCCGTTCCTTTCTCTCACTCCCCCCATTCCCACCCCCAGCCTTTTCTTGTTCCCAGCGCCCTTACCTCTCCCCCCCATGCACCCTGCTTGCTTCGGAGCTTCAGACAGCATCACCAACCATCACCTCACTAAACCGGCCCCCACACCCCCAGGAAGGAGGGGGGAGAGGAAAAAAAAACATGCAAACCTCCATCAGCCCTGAACCCTCTCGCCTCATTTTCTTCACAGTTACCCCTTCCTCAAATGTTGCGTTAAAATAGGGGTCCCACCCAGCCCTGGAAGCCTCTCCGAAGCTCCGCGGCCAGCCGGGAGCGGATGCCACCTCGCCTTGCGTCTCCAAGCTCACTCCTTTTTGTGTTCGGTGGCCCCAGCAGCGATGTGTTTTGTTTTCAGCATCTTTTTATTGGTGTGCTTTTTCCCCCCCTTTTTTTCTTTTCTTTATTTTTTGGCCTGGGGGACGGCGACGATGAAGCGCCCGCCGCCTGTCTCTTTCGCCAGCTCCGGGGCTGTCTCCGGCTCTTTCTCTAGTATGCGCTCCTCGCCTCCCTCCTTTTTCTTCTGTCTCGGCTCTCGCTCATCGTCCGTCCTTTCAGCTCGTTCCTCCGCCGGCTGCCTTCTCTCTCTCCCCCTTCCCCCTCCACGCCTCTTCTTTCCCTATCCTTTTTGCCTTCTTTCCTTTTTTTTCTTCCCTCTTCACCTCAGTCCCCATTTTTTTCCCATCCCACCCCCCCATATATCTCTCCTTCGGTTCCTTCACTGCCACCAACAGCAAGCCGATCTCGCGCACACACTCTCGCCCCCAAATAATAAAAATACCCAGGCAGGGGGCAAAGCCTTGGTGCGGGCTCCGGGAGAGAAGCGAGAGGGCCGGGGCCCGCAGAAGCGCGGGCAGCCGGAGCGCGGTGCGGAGCGAGAGGCGCCCGCCCGGCTCCCGCCCGGAGAGCTCTCTGCAATAGGCCGAGCCGGCTGCATTAAGCTTCTTGCAATCAATAAAGCGCGGGTCAGATTATGCAAAGCGCAGATATTAATATGCAAAGTTTTAAAGATTTTTAAATGGAAGGGCGAGCGCGGCGCGGGCGGGCGGGCAGGGGCTGCGAGGGGAGAGGGAGAAAGGGAGGGCGGGCGGGCGGGCGCGCAGGCGAGCTGGGGAGAGGAGGAGGCTGCCCGCCGCCCGCCCGCCCGGCTGCGCCGCGCCGCCTTGCCTTACCGCTGCTCCCATCGGTAGGCGCCGCTGTCTTCGCCATGCGCGTCAGCTGCACGGCTCCGAGGGGATGGCCGAGGAGGAGCCGCCGCCGCCAACGCTACCCCCGCTCCCGCTCCCGCTCCCGCGCCCGCTCGCTGCCTGCTGCTGGCGCTGCTCTGGCCGCTGCTCCTCGCCTGAGCTGCCGGCGCGAGCCCAGGCGCGCGCCATCCCCGGCTCCCACCTTGTCCCCATGGCAACCCCGGGCCCAAGGATGCTCAGAGAGAGAGCGCGAGCCAGAGAGCGAGGGGGGAGAGAGGGAGAGGGAGAGGGCGGGGAGCGCAGGGGACACGGAGGCAGGGAGAGGCCCGAGACCCACAGAGACACAGAGACGCAGAGATACGCCGAGACAGAGACACGGAGACTGGAAAGGAATGAGAAGTAAAGGGGGACAGCGGCATGAGGGGAAGTCCAGAGACACACAGAGATATCAGAGACATGGGGAGATACAGAGACATTGGGAAAGGAAGAGAGGTAGTGAACAGAAAGGGAATCAAATATTCTCAGGCAGGGTGATGGGGACCCTCGGGCACAGAGACTCACAGAGACCTCCAGAGACACAGAGACAGAAACAGAGATACTCAGTGATGAGACACGGAGACACTGAAAAAACAAATAGACGCAGGGGAAAAGAGAAAGGAGGGACAGAGTGGAGACTCAGCAGAGAGATTCAAAGGCAAGAAGAGATCCTAAAGCCAGAGAGAGATACAGAGAGACACCCAGAGACAAAGAGAAGGGGAAGGAAAGAGAGCGAGTTGTAGTGCAAGAGGCAGAGAGAGGTCCAGAGATATTCAGAGATATACAGACCTAGGGTCGGTGAGCAGGCAGCAGATGGGACATAAAGACAGAGAGAGGCGCCAACAACCAGAGACACCCAGAGACAAAGAGATAAGGAAAGAGGTACAATTAAGGGAGAGATGAGAGACAAGAAGTTCACACAAAAACGGAGCCTACAGAGAGTGGCACGTACAGACTGAGCAGTAGGGGGAGACCCCCCAAAAGAGATAGAGACAGAGATAAGAGAAGTCAACAAGAGTCAAACAAGTGGAAAGAGTCCTAAAGAGAGTGAAGGGCAGAGGCAGAGAGATGCAGAGGCAGAGAGATGCAGAGGCAGGAAGATACAGAGAGGAGAGCTAGACCGGAGGAATCAGAGATGGGAGCCAATAAAAGCAAGACGAACACGAGAGAGACCCCAACAGAGACCAGAAGATAGAGAGACATGGAAAATGGCTCCGGAGCGTGAAAGTGAGAGAAGGATGAGGAAACAAATGATTAGTGGGAGGAAGAGACGGACAACTAAGCATAAGGGTGCTAAGAAATAGACAGAAAGGCGCGGACAGACGCGGAGAAGACACGGAAAGTAAGGTCAAGGCCAGAGACCGCAGCAAAACCGAGGTCTAGAGACGGAAGGTGACGCTGAGAAACACACAGTCATGGGCCGTCCAGAAAGGAGAAACACGGAAGGAGACACAGAGAATGCCAGATGGAGATCGACACTGGACCGGGCTCTCTGGTGAACAGAGCCCTGGGAGAGAGGGGGCATGGGACACAGGGACAGAGCCCAGAGAAAGCTGGAAGGGGCAGGCTGGGACGACAGCTGGACCCAGAGGGGTGACAAGCAAGTCCAGAGGACACTGGGGCGGGGGAGTATGAGGGGACGGAGAATAAGCAGACGGAAGGATCTCTCTTGGAGCACAGCACGCCTCTGAGAGAGGCCAGAGGAAAAGAGCCAGGGACCAGGGGAAGGTCCTCGCAGCGTCAGCAGAGGGCTCTAGGCTTACACCCCCTGCTGGCTGGGGCATGAAAGTGCAGCAAGGAGGACAGAAGTCAGCGGTGCCCAGACCTGGGAAGGGATGCGGAGGAAACGGAGGATGAGGAGGACGGCAACGGGCACGCGCTGGGCAACCTCGGCTGTTTAGCAGCAGCCACCACCCTCTGCTTTGTTACTGAGAAGGTTTTCCTGTTTTCCCGTGTATAATGAGTGTACACACTGGATCCTTGCGATGTGAGAAAAATGCCACACCCCCACCCAAACTGCCCACATGTACAGAGAAAGCTCCCGGGACCTACACTGCAAATGCAGTTCCTAACAGAAATAAATACAGAAAACATCTACCCCGCGGGCGAGCAGAATAAGTACCTGGAACCTGGGCAGGGTGTGCATAACAGATACGGAGCAACTCACTACTCCCTGTACCAAGCAGCCCTATGGGAATTGCGCCGTGTGCGCAAAACAAACGGACGCAGGAACTATCTACCGCTTACGCACAAAGTAGGCTGTCGCGTCTTAGGCAGTATATGCGTAATAAATAATCTCGTAATCAATTAAAAGAGCACCTACGGGGGTGACTCTGTAGTGCGTGCACAAATAAATAGAGCGGTTCCCCCCACTCCACTTGCATACAGATTAGTTATATGGGCCCTCAGAGTATAAGCATAAGGGACCTGGTAAGTTAGGTGTGATGGAACACTCCTGTAATGCCAGAACTTGAGAAATTAAAACGGGGAAATCAGGAGTTCAAGGCCAGCCTCAGCTGAACATTGTAAGTTCTTGAACATTGTAAGTTCAAGATCTGCCTGGACTACATAAGATCCTCTGTACCCCCCCACCAAAAAAAGGGAAAGCATCACAGAGATTGGGGACATAGCTTGCACAAAGTTTCAGGTTCAACACCCAGAACTAAACTAACAGGTGTGATAGATATTTGTAATTCCGAAACTTTGGAGACCAGAGGATTGCCATAAATTTGAGGCCAGACTGATCTACACAGGGGCTAGCAAGAAGGTTCAACTGGTAAAGGTGGCTTGCTGCCAAGCTTGGTCCCCTGAGGGACACCAGTGACAATCCCCAGAATCCACATGGTAGAAGGAACAACTCTCAAAAGTTATCATCCAACCTCCACATAGGCACCCTGTCACACATGCACACTTGCAATGTGCATGAGCATGCACGCATGTGCACACATGCACACATGCCAAATAAAGGCTTTCAAATATCAAATATAGGGGCTGGATAACTGAGGAAGAGTACTTGCCATGCAAGCCTGGTGACCTGAGTTCAATCTGAGAATCCACGTAAGCGTGGAAGGAGAGATCCGCAAAGTTGTCTTTGACCTCCACACTTGCACTAATAATAATTACATCTTTTAATAGAAAATGTTTTAATTCTTTTAGGTTGAAACAACCTAAATAAGTAACAAACACTGAATGCCACAACAACCACACCCCACTGATTCAAGGACTTTGTACAGCAGACAAGACCTGTACCTTCTGGAAGGGACGTTCCAACACAGAGAAAGGGCCAAACAGGGCTGTGTTTCTGTCTGCTCTGCCCTCAGCACCTTGAGGGCACATGGAGGTGAGGACCTCCCCCCAAGAATAACCAAGTGCCTGATAATTACATATACAGCAAGCAGACATTCAATGTGTAAGCCGTGGAGCTGGAGACCTAACAGATGACATGAGACACACGCTAAGCATTGCGTGCTTTCTGGACAGTGAGGACATTGTCTATGGCCCACAGCCTGTATATGACTGTCATCCCTTTTGGAGGGGGTTAACCTCTGCACTTGTTTACTGTGCATGTGTTTGTGTGTCTGGAGGTACATATGCATGTGAGGGTTACAAGTGTGCATGTGCCTATGGAGGTCAGAGGTCACACTCCGGTCTTCACGAGTTCTTCATCTTGGTTTGTTGTTGTTGTTATTGTTTTGTTTTGTTTCTTTTGAAACAGGGTCTCTCATTGTTCTGGAATTCCCCAGTGAGGTCAGGCTGGATGGTTACTGGACCCCGGGACCCCGGGGTTGCATGGTCTTCCATCTCTCCAGTGCTGGGGTTACATATACCCCTACCCATTCCACAGCCGCTCTTTTTTTTTTAATGATTGATTGATTGATTGATTGATATGTATACAGTGGTTCTGTCTGCATGTCAGACAAGAGCACCAAGTCTCAATATACATGGTTGTGAGCCACCATGTGTTTGCTGGGAATTGAACTCAGGACCTCTGGAGGAACAACCAGTGCTCTTAACCTCTGAGACATCTCTCTAGCCTGAGCAGCTTGTTTTTTTTTTTTACACAGGTTCAGAGGTTCAAATTCAGAATCATGTACTTGCAAGGCAAGTACTTTATCATCTGAGCCATCTTCCCAACTCAAGTGTTAAGTATTCTGTTGCTATTTTTTAAGATGTATTATTTTTATATATGTATGTGTTTATATATATGTACACACATGTGCATGTGAGTGCCCTCAAAGGCCAGAAGAGGGCACTGGATTCCCAGGAGATGGAGTTACAGACAGTTGTGAGCTGTCATGTCGGTGCTGGGAATTGAACCCAGGTCCTCTGGAAAAGCAGCCAGTGCTCTCAACCCCAGGGGTTAGTTTTTGCTGAAACAGCTTCACATTGTAGGTCAGCTCAGGCTGGCCTAGAATTCATCTCAAACCTCCTGCCACAGCCTCCTGGATGCTGGGATTACAGGATCACAAAGCATGTCTGACTTTGTAGCCAGTTTTCTTTTGGGCCACCAACCCGTTCCCAAATCATGACACGGAAACTTATTAGTTATGAAAGCTCGGCCTTATCTTATGTGTGTCCCACAAGCTCTTACAACATAATTTAACCTGTTTCCCTTCACCTATGTTTGCCTCCAGGATTTTTACCTTTCTTTCATTCTGTACGTCCTACTTTTCCTGCTTCTTCCCTGTCTGTCTGTCTGTCTGACTGGCCCTGGGAGTCTCCCTCTCTTTCTCCCTCATTCTTTCTTTTCTTGTTCTCCCTTGAGCCTAGATTCCTTCTACTTAACCCTCCTGCCTGCCAGCCCCCCCATCACTCCTCTGCCTAGCTGTTGGCCATTCAACTTTTTATTAGGCCAGTTGGGTGCCTTAGACAAAGCAATACATCTTTACATTGTTAAACAAATGTAACACATTTTTACATAAATATTCAACAACACAACTTAGTGTCTCTCTCCCTCTCTTCCCCCCCCCCTCTCTCTCTGTTTTTTGTTTGGTTTGGTTTGGTTTTTTTAGTTTGCTGCTTTTGTTTTTGTTTTGTTTTTCGAGACAGGGTTTCTTTATGTAGCCCTGGCTGTCCTGGAACTCACTTGGTAGACCAGAATGGCCTTGAATCAGATAGAGATCCACCTGCCTCTGCCTCCCAAATGTTGGGATTAAAGGCATGTGCCACCATTACCCTGTCAAAAAAAATGATTGATTGAGTGATTTACTGATTGATTGATTTCAGTTTTTCAAGACTGTTCCTCTGTGTAACTTTGTCCTGGGACTCAGTTTATAGACCAGGCTGGCTTTGAACTCATTGAAATCTGCCTGCTTCTGCCTCCCAAGTGCTGGGATTAAAGGTGTGCCACCACCGCCCAGCCAAAGGTATTTTTTTTAAATATTTATTTATTTATTATGTATACAATATTCTGTCTATGTCTATGCTCAAAGGCCAGAAGAGGGCACCAGACCCCATTACAGATGGTTGTGAGCCACCATGTGGTTGCTGGGAATTGAACTCAGGACCTTTGGAAGAGCAGTCAGTGCTCTTAACCTCTGAGCCATCTCTCCAGCCCCCAAAGGTATTTTTATAATGTATTTATTTTTTATTTCATGCGCTTTGGAGTCTTGCCTGCATGTATTTCTGTGTGAGGGAGTTGGAGCCCCTGGAACTTGAGTTACAGACAGTTGTGAGCCACCATGTGGTTGCTGGGAATTGAACTCAGGACCTTTGGAAGAGCAGTCAGTGCTCTTAACCTCTGAGCCATCTCTCCAGCCCCCAAAGGTATTTTTATAATGTATTTATTTTTTATTTCATGCGCTTTGGAGTCTTGCCTGCATGTATTTCTGTGTGAGGGAGTTGGAGCCCCTGGAACTTGAGTTACAGACAGTTGTGAGCCACCATGTGGGTGCTGGGAATAGAGCCCAGGTCCTCTAGAAGAGCAGCCAGTGCTCTTAACTGCTGAGCCATCTCTCCAGCCCCATTATCTCTTACTTATCTAGAATGTCCACATTAAGCAGGTAACAGTTCTTCACTTACTTACAAATGAGGATTCTGCAAGAGACACAGAAGCAAGCTCTGGATACCCCTTCTCCTAAATGACCTCTAGAGGTCCTCTCGCCCTGAATCATGATTCCAGAGAACCCGAGAATGCACCAGGCATGCTGACTACAGCGCAGACAGAGTAAGTGTGCTCCACGAGGTAGCTTCCCTCGTTCCCGAAGCATGGGCTCTTCTAAGGACCAGACAGTGCGTGGTCCGAGCGAGCACCCTCCCCGCACACTGGCTGCACAAGCATAGGTCCTTCCTGGGTGAGAGGACTGGTGCAGCTCTCACACTCTCTTCATCCTGGACGTTCATATTTTAGATGCACACGGAAAATCAGCAGGGTTCCAGGCAGTTGAGCTGGCTCAGCAGGTAAAGGAGCCTACTGTGGAAGTCAGATGATCTGTATTTGACTCCCAGAACCAACTCCACAAAAGCTGTTCTCAGTGAGTGAAGAGATGGCTGAAGTTAAGAGCATTGACTGTTCTTCCAAAGGACCTGGGTTCTAGTCCCAACACCCACAAATGTCTGTAACTCCAGTCCCAGGGGATCCAGTACCCTCCTCTGATCTCCTTGGGCACCAGGGACACACATAGTGCACAAACAGACATACATGCAAGCAAAACATTCATAGACATAAAATAAAAAGTTGTTCTTTGGAATATACAATGTGCAATATTCTACGAGCTATGTTCTTTTCAGTTTTATTTGGGGGTTGGGTGTGTGTGTGTGTGTGTGTGTGTGTGTGTGTGTGTGTGTACACTCTTACATGTGTGTGGAGGTCAGAAGACAACGTTCAGGACACAGCTCTTTCCATCAACTAGATCCTAGGAACTGAACTCATCAGACTTGGCAGCGTGCATCTTTACCTGACGTGCCATTTTGACAGCCTTTCTTTTCTCCTCCCCACTTCCTTTCTTTTAAGTTTTATTTACTTATTTCATGTATATATATGTGTGCCTTAAGTAAATATATATATGTGTATATATATATATATATATATATATATATATATATATGGATTGCCTAAGGTTCCAGGAAGCCTGGACTACTCTCTCCTGTCCAAGAAAACAAGCCAGTTGTAGGCACAGAGACAAGAGGATCACCATGAGTTTGAGGATAGCCTGGACAACATATTAGGTCCCTACCTCAAAATAACAAACAAACAAAAAACCAGGTTATCTGTATGTGTAAAAGTTTATTCATATGAAATTCTAGGTGAAGGTACTACGGCTACAGAAAATCAGCTCAGTCATTGAAGAGGGCTGGGGTGGAAGGAGGGGCCCAGAGCAACAAGGACAGCAACAATTCCAGGCTCGTGGAAATGTGTGTATCACGACCATGGTGGTTACACAACTCTGTGTGCATGTGTTTGCATGTGTGAGAGCACATCAGACTACACCAATGTCAGTCAACTTAAAATTGGTGAGGTTCAGTTGATCATGGCATTGCATACCTTTGATCTCAGGACCTGAAGCCAGAGGCACACTGTGAGTTTGAGACCAGCCTGGGACTTCCCGCTTTCTCTGCGTGTGTGTGTGTGTGTGTGTGTGTGTGTGTGTGTATGTGTGTGTAATATTTCTTTACACATATATTATGTATTGTTTTAAATTGGTGAGCTTTGGACTAAAGAGATGGCTCAGGGGGTAAAGGTGCCTGACAACCTGGGTTTGAGCCACAGGATCAACATGGTGGCAGGAGAGAGTCAGCTCCTCCAACATGCACAAGCGTGCCATAACACAGCTGTACCCCATTACTGCACCCCATTAATATAAAAAAGCAATCATTTTTAAGTTGGTGACACCGAGTGCATACATTTACTATATACTAGGAGGCCTCTGGAAGGGGATGGCGCCAGAGAAGAGTCCTGAAGGAGAGGGAGGACGATGGGGGAGTGTTCCCCAGCAACAGGAGAGGTTGCCAGATGAGGTGGACACCTGTGATTCCAGCACTCGGTGGGTAGAGGTAGGAGGCTCAGGCCTGGATCCAAGCTGCTTGGGAAGCTGAGGCAGGAGGACTATAAGGCAGTCCAAGAGCCTGCCTCGGACTAAAATGTGGGGAGGTGGTTGAAAGCCGGGATCAATGCTTAAGAGCGCGTGCTGCCTTTGCGGAGGGTCTGAGTTTGGTTCCCAGCACCCACCTCTAGCTGATCACAACCCCTGGTAACTCCAGTTCCAGGGGCTCCCACACTCCAGCCTCAGCAGTCACCTCCACCCATGCGCACAGAAACCCACAGAAAACACATAACTAGAATTAATAACACAGTAATAAATGGGAGAAAACTAAACACAAGGAAACAAAAATAAAACAAAAGCTGAGGGTGTAGGCAGGTGACAGAGCATTCACAAGGCCCCCAGCTTCGTGTCCTAGAGGAGGCAGCTAATGAGAAAGACTGCTTTGCAGTACCTTTGGCCACATAGTAAGTTCAAGGCCAGCCTGGACTATGTGAGCCAGTGCCAAACAAAAATAAGGAAGGAGGGTGGAGAGACAGCTCAGCCACTAAGAGCTCTGCCCTTCCAAATGACCCAGGTTCGATTCCCAGCATTCAGTTCGTGGCTCTTCATCATCTGCAACTCCAGTTCCAGGGGATCTGATGCCCTCTTCTGGCCTCTGCAGGCACGCGTGCAGACAAAACACCCATACAAATAAAACTTTGCAAAAATTTAATTTAAAAAAAGGCAGGAAGAAAGGCAAAAATAAACAAATTGGGCATGACGCTGGTCTACAGTTCCTGGGAG
>NC_022030.1:20182580-20187318 GCF_000317375.1 Microtus ochrogaster
CCTGCCTCTGCCTCCCGAGTGCTGGGATTAAAGGCGTGCGCCACCACCGCCCGGCTATATGTTTATATATAAAAGTGTGGTGGTGCCCAGCGTTTATCCCAGAATTGAGAGACTGAGGCAGGTGAATCTCTGTGAGTTCAAGGCCAGTCTGATCTACATGGAGAGTTCCAGACCTGCCAAGACTACACAGTGAGAATGTTTCAAAACAAGCAAATAAAAATTTAAACAAAACAAAACAAAATGAGAGAAAATGAAGACACAAATCCAGACCTACTAAAGCATAGTATCAAATAAGCTATCTGAATCTCCAACGGCCCACAGGGACCCTCTAGACAGGACTGGGAACAGCCTATGGACCCTGAAAAATCTCCTGCCACCTTTCAGCTCCCTTCACTTAGCAAAGTTCTCCAACTACCTACCAAGTAGCTTCTACTATGGACCAGCCCCAAGTCTCTGCCCATATCTGCGAGACTCGCTGACCACAGTTTGTGTCCTGGAGTTCATGTGGCTGCTGCCCCCTGGTGGCCAGAGTCATGCATTACTGACAATTCTATGGCCACGCCCAACCCCAACCCCTTCAGGAGTTCAGCCCAAGCCACGCCCATTACTTGCCTGTTCTCGGGCCGGGCCAGCCCACTCCTTCTTAAACCAAGGGGAGCTTTTCAATCCTACATGGCTTTCCTTCTTTCCATCATGGGACCACAAAATACCCTCCCAGCATTCAAGAAGGCCCACTTTCTTGGTTCCGTGTAAGCATGAATCAGCCCTTCCCACAAATGCTATACCTAGGACAGCAATCATAAACTTGTTTAATTTAGTACTCTCTCCCAAATCCCTCCAGAAAGCATTGAAAGTATTCCCAAAATAACACATCAAATCTTTCCGTGTAGCCCCCCCCACTCCCCAACATGGAAGGATGGAAGGAAGGAAGGAAGGAAGGAAGGAAGGAAGGAAAGAAAGAAAGAAAGAAAGAAAGAAAGAAAGAAAGAAAGAAAGGAAGAAAGAAAGAAAAACTAAAACTAAAAGTGGAGTGGAAGGAGAATCCGGGCAGAGGTGGTGCACACCTTTAATCCCAGCACTCGGGAGGCAGAGGCAGGCAGATCTCTGTGAGTTCGAGGCCAGCCTGGTCTACAGAGTGAGTTCCAGGAGAGGCTCCAAAGCTATAAAGATAAACCCTGTCTCAAGAAACAAACAAAAGTGGAAGGAGAGTCAGATTTGGGGGATCACTCCTGATACAAAAGGCTTGTTTATTTTATACTCTATATTTATTTATTGGGGGAAGAATGTAGTAGTTAGAGAACAATTTGTGCGAGTCAATTCTCTGCTTCTGCTGTGCACATCCTCGGGATTGAACTTGGGTCATCAGGGTCGGTGGCAAGCCCCTCTACCCTGTGAGCCACTCCAGGCTGGGGATGTGGTTCAGTCAGTAGAGTGCTTGCTTAGCATGCAAGCACCTTGAGAGTCTAGTCCCAGCATGGCAAAAACCAGACATGGTGCTGTACACATGTCATCCCAGTCTTGGGAAGAAGGGGCCATTGGCCATACAGTGAATTTGAGCCAACCTGGACTACATGATACCCAGTCTCTTTTTTTTTCATATTTATTTATTATGTATACAATATTCTGTCTGCGTGTATGCCTGAAAGCCAGAAGAGGGCACCAGACCTCATTATAGATGATTGTGAGCCACCATGTGGTTGCTGGGAATTGAACTCAGGACTTTTGGAAGAACAGGCAATGCTCTTAACCTCTGAGCCATCTCTCCAGCCCCGAAACCCAGTCTCAAAAAAGAAAAAAGTCACTCTCATATTTAAAACTGTCCCTGGGCTCCCCGTTACCAACAGGATCAAAACCTAATTCCGTACCCCCCTTTTGAGATCTTCACAGTGTCTGGCTCTTCCTCTAGCCAGGGCCGGCTCTGCACCATTTACTCCAGCTACACCAGCTTGCCACAGCTCAAATCTGCCTCCTCTTACCTCCTGGCCTTTGCACAAGCAGTTCATACCCCACACATTCCCCAACCCCCATCCACTCTCCCCTCTCCACCGCTCCTTGCTAATGCCTATTCAACTCCAAACACCAGTTCATGTTTCTTCTTTTCTTAAGTTTTAAACAATCTATTGTATGTGTAGGAACATTTCAGCTCTGTGTATGTGTATATGTACACCATGTGTGTGCCTGGTGCCTTCAGAGGTCAGAAAAGGGTGTCAGATTCCCTGGAGCTAGCTATGGATGGTGTGAGCTGCCATGGGGGAGCTGGGAATTGAACTCAGGTCCTCTGCAAGAGCAGCAAGGGCTTTTACCTGTTGAGCCATCTCTCCAGCCCCCAGTTCATCATCACTCCAGCCCCCAGAGCATGTTTCTTATGCTATTGTGAATCACCACTTGCTATATTCATCTACTCAATCCGCACAGCCTGAAGACCTGCACAGCGCCCATGGGAGGTTCTAAGGACACAAAGAGGGAAGGGAGAACAAGTTCTTGTCAGCAAGCGTTCACGGTCCAGTAAGAGAGATAAACGCATATAAAATCCCAACATCAGGGTTGGCGAGATGGCTCAGCAGAAAAGGTCCTTGCGTCCCAGCATGAGGACCAGAGTTCAATTCCTGGGATCCGCATGGTGGAAGGAGACAACTTTCACAAGTTGGTCCTCTGACTTCCACACCTGCACGGATGGCTCATACCCATACACATATGCACACACACACACACACACACACACACACTTAAAAAATGTATTGGATTTTTTTCTTAAATCACAACAGCAGTGTCTTTTGGTACACAGAATTCGCCAGCAGAATTTCCTTGAGTTTTAAAAGGGAAAAGTCTTCCGGCAATGAGGAGAAAGGTGTTAAAATTAGAAAGGACGTCATAAATGCCGTAAGGATTAGACATTTGTGCACCTGTCCCCAGGGGTTGCTGAAGCCTAAACGAGAAGAGAAAGGTGCTGAAAACACTGCCTGGGCTCAACATTAAATATTTGACATCTGAGGACATGGTGGAAGGGGGATGGTGAATGTGGTATCAGTGATTGAGTCTAGGAACCTACACATACTGGGTGGGTGCTCTACCACTGAGCCACACCCCAGCCCCTCACTGGGGGATTCTAGGCAGGGGCTCTACCACTGAGCCACGCCCCAGCCCCTCACTGGGGGATTCTAGGCAGGGGCTCTACCACTGAGCCACGCCCCAGCCCCTCACTGGGAGATTCTAGGCAGGGGCTCTACCGCTGAGCTACACCCCAGTTCTCTTTTTACTTATTTTGAGACAGAGTCTCACTGACTCTCCCAGGTTGGTCTCGAATTCACTCTGTAGGCCAGGCAAGCCCTGGACTTGCAATCCTCCTGCCCCAACCTGCCAGGTAGCTTGGATTACAGGTCTGTACCACCAGACCTGGAACCCTGAAGGACCTGGTCCAAGGAAGCTTGACATTTTAGAGAGGATGCATTCGAAGGGACAAAAGTGAAAGCAAGAAAAATCAGTTTTCTGCTGCAGTCACCTAGGCAATGGCCACTGCCAGTGTCATCAGCTCCTGTTATAGCGCTGGCATCTGGGGCATGGATGAAAAACTCTACGGAGGTGACTCAAGTTGGTGGGACTTATGTTTGGATGTGAGTCAGGGGTAGGGGACATGGTTCACTTGGGTCTCTAGGTGGATGAGAGAACTGCTCATTGGCCTGTCATTCCAGCCACTCAGGAGCTAAGCCTGGGCTGGGGAGTGAGTTTAAGGCCAACCTAGGCAACTTAGTGAGACTGCCTCAAAACAAGAAATAGAGGGGCTAAGGATGCAGCTCAGTGGTGGAGCACTTGTCCAGCATGTCTCTGTTCAGTCCCAACACTGAAGGAGAAAGGAGGGGGAGGGGGAGGGAGAGGGAAGGAGAGAGAAGGAGGGGGAGAAGGGGGAGGAAAGAGGGAGGGAGGAGGAGGGGAAGGAGGGGAGAAGAGGGGAAAGAGTATTTTAAGGGTAAGTCTGAAGCTCTGACTAGCAACACATAATTAGAAGTCACATGTGGTAACACGTCTGTAATTCCAGCGCTTGGGATGTGGAGGCAGGAGGATTAGAAATTCAAGACCAACTTCAGCCAAATAGAGATTTTGAGGCCAGCTTAGGCTACATGAGACTCTGTCTCAAGAAGCAATAGAAAGCCACGCACTGGGGGCTGGAAAGATGGCTCAGAGGTTAACAACACTGGCTGCTCTCCCAGAGGAGCCGAATTCAATTCCCAGCAACCACATGGTGGCTCACAACCACCTGTAATGGGATCTGGTGCCCTCTTCTGGTCTGCAGGCATACGTGCAGGCAGAACACTGTATACATAATAGATAAATCTTTAAAAAGAAAAAAAGTCGGGCAGTGGTAGAGCACACCTTTAATCCTAGCACTTAGGAGGCAGAGGCAGGTGGACTTCTGGGTTCCAGACAAACCTGGTCTATAGAGTGAATTCCAGGGCATCCAGGGCTACACAGAGAAACCCTGTCTTGGGAAGGGGAAATAATTAAAGAGTTAATGGGTGAGAGTCTGTGAGTTGATTATGTCTCAAGAAAAATATGGAGATTGTAGGACTGGAGAGATGGTCGAGAGCACTTGCTCCACCCACATGGCAGCTTACAATCCATGACAAGTTCCGGGATACCCAACACTCTCTTCTGACCTCTACAGACACCAGGCAGCTATATGATGCACACAGATACATGTGGGCAAAACACTCATACACATGAGAGAGGCGAGGGGGGGGGG
>NC_022030.1:20187488-20191002 GCF_000317375.1 Microtus ochrogaster
GGGAGGGAGGGAGGAAAAGATTAAAGGCAGGCGTGGCTCTGTCAGCAAAGCGCTTGCCCAGGGAGCACAAAGCCCCCTTGGGCTTGAGTTACCGCACCTTATTAACTGAGCACAGTAGGACAGGTACACTGTCATCTCAGCACTGGGAGGAGGAGGCAGGAGTGTCAGAAGTTGAAAGACATCCTCAGCTACATATGGGGACCTAGGCCAACCTGGGATACATCAGACCCTGCGGGAGTGGGAGCTGATTATGGCGGATGGGATGTATGTGGGGATATGATGTAATCCTAGCACTCAGGAGGCTGAGGTAAGATGAAAAGTTCAAGGCCACGTAGCAAGTCCCTGACAACGGAAGAGGGAAGAAAGGTCAAAAGGGAGAGAGAAACATGGGCCAGTGAGATGGCTCAGTGGATAAAGGTGCCTGCCTCTAAGTCTGATGACATGAGTTCAATCCCTGGGGTTCCCATGGCAGAAAGAAGAAACTAGTTCCTCAAAGTGCCCTTTGATCTCCACATGAGTGTATGTCTGTGCGCGCGCACACACGCACAGGCACACACACACACGGAAGCCAGAGTCTCTTTCAAAAATTAATAACATTTTGAGGTATGAGTAGTTGGGGCTGTGTTGATGTCTGTGACCCATGTTCCCACCGAAGGACATGCGGATGTCTGTGTGGAGATGATGTGGAGGCCCATGATCCATGCTCCCGCTGACTCTGAAGAGCACCTCTGCTGTGATATGGATGACTTCTGATACATAGTTGAGAAGGAGGGACAAGGAAGGCTTCTGTGACAACCCCAACCCCCACCCCACCCCCAAGAAGGTAACAGCCAAGACAGGAAACCACCAAAGAGAACGCTGAAGAAGTGTGATAAGGATGATGAAGGGTGACTCTCCACAACCCATGGCTGTTGGCGGGTGGGGGTGGAGTGGGGAGGTTACGAGGGTGGGAGGGCAGACATGAAAGGACTGGGAAGTGACTGTGATCTGTCTGCAGGATGGGAAATTCCCAGAGGATCAATAAAAATGTTATTTTCAAAAAGGAAAAAAATTAGTAACATTTATTTTGAGGAATGTGTGTAGGTGGGGCTGTGTGTGTGGCCCTCTCCCCCTCCCTCCCCTCCACTTAGACACAGATCATGGGGAACAGTACACTGTCCTGCTCCAGAGCACCCAAAGGCTTCAGAAGAGATCCAGCCTCAGCCAAGCTGCTCCTGGATTCCTGACCCACAGGAACTGATTGGGATGTTTGTGGTTTGATGCATGAGGCAAAAGCCAAGAAAGGAGAGAGAGAGAGAGAGAGAGAGAGAGAGAGAGAGAGAGAGAGAGAGAGAGAGAGATATCCCCGGATTGGGTATGGGGTCCTTAGCTCACTCAGTGTGAGCCGCAGGGAGGTGGTAGATGGATGGCAAGGAGAAATGGGCTGTTCAGGATATCCATTGTCTGCCTTCCCAGCATCCAGCTCCCCTCAGTTCCTTGGTTTCTCTGAGGAACCACTTTGGGGCACTAAAATACATTTCCATGAGACTGTCCATCAAGAAACCCAGGCCATCTACAGGCTAAGGGGAGATCACATGACTCGAGTTGCACCAAGCAGAGTCTCTCCCTTGAATTTAACAGAAGGCCTAAACCCGGCAGGAGCTAATTCATGCTGCGGTCCCAGCACTGAGGAGACCATTCCTCTTCATATACCTGGCCTCTGGAATCTGGTTCTTGGGTGTCATTCTCATTTTCTTTCAATAGATAATGTCTTAGTCAGGGTCACTATTGCTTCAATAAAACACCACGACCAAAAGCAACTTGGGAAGAAAAAGGTTTATTTGACTCACACTTCCACATCACTGTTCATCATTGAAGGAAGTCAGGACAGGAACTCAAGCAGGGCAGGAACCTGGAGGCAGGAGCTGATGCAGAGGTCATGGAGGAGCATTACTTACAGGCTTGGTCATCATGTCTTCCTCTGCCTGCTTTCCTATAGAACCCAGGACCATCAGTCCACGGATGGCCCCATCCACAATGGGTTGGACCCTACCCCATCAATCACTAATAAAGAAAATGCCTAGCTAGCATTAGTTGTGAATGCCTTTAATTTCAGCACTCAGGAGGCAGAGGCAGGCAGATCTCTATGAGTTTGAGGCCAGCCTGGTCTACAGAGCAAGTTCCAGGACTGATTCCAAAGCTACAGAGAAACCATGTCTCGAAAAACCAAAAAATAGAAGAAAGAAAAAGCTTGCCTCCACCCTGATCTTACGGAGGCATTTTCTTAACTGAGGATCCCTCCTCTCAGATGACCTGTGTCAGGCTGACATAAAACTAGTCAGCAGAGATATTATTCTCCATGACTCAGAGAAACCCCATCTCAAAACAATTAATACTAACAATAGTAATAAATCATCTGAGCCCAGAGAGCCCGCCACACAAGCCTTATGATGTGAGCTCACAGCCTAGAAGCCACTGAGGCAGGAGGAAAGGACAGACTTAGTCACATTGCCCCCTGATCTCTACCTGCACTCCACAGCAAATCCCTACATCTCTCCATCCCAAACTAATAAAGAAAAAGTTATTTCAAAGAATTTTGGAATGAGATCATGAGGGTGAAATACAGAAGATGGGGGAGGGGCCGTGCGTCCGTCCGTTTGGAGCTTTTGTTTCTTTTTGTGTCCCATGCTTTGGGTTTGGTTTGTTTGGGGCAGAGCTGTGAGCTGGTGGTTAAAATGGAAGAAATTTGCACGTTTCCTGACTGGGGAGAGAGGAGGGAAGGAAAGCGGAGTCCTGTACTCTAAGGAGTTGTGCAGGATGGGAAGGACGGATGCCATGCACCCTGAGCAGAGACCTGGAGGTGAGGGACACATGGATGTGGACGCCCATCAGTTTGAACACGAGACTGAAGGAGCACGACTCAACCACCTGTGTCTCTTTGATTACGGCTGAAATGGCAGGGTTGGACTCAAGCAGAAAAGGGATGAGAGAGGGGTGATGAGAAGTTCAAGTGAACATTTGCTACCACTTATTTTAGACTCAGCCCCCTGGACCAGAGGTAGTTGGCATGGTAGAGGAAGCTGGTCATTCCCCCATCCCACCCCGGCAGCCCACCCTCCACCATTCTCTATCCATGTGGACAGCATAATATCTGCTCTTGTCTTTTTTTTTTAAATGGGGTTATAAATACTTGTGTGTGTTTTGCTTCTATGTACCTTTGTGTGCCCCAAGCATGCCTTCAGGGGTCACAAGAGGGCATCAGACCCCCTGGAACTAAATTACAGATGGTTGTGAGGTATCATGTGGGTGTTGGGAACTGAACCTGTGTCCTCTGGAAGACCAGCCCATGCTGAGCCATCTTTTCAGTCCCTCTCCCCTTTATGGTATTGAGGACTAAATTCCCACATTCTATACAAGTGCTCTGTTGCTGAGCCACATCCCAGCCCCTCACTGGGGGATTTTAGGCAGGGGCTCTACCACTGAGCCACACCCCAGCCCCTCACTGGGGGATTCTAGGCAGGGGCTCTACCACTGA
>NC_022030.1:20191116-20206235 GCF_000317375.1 Microtus ochrogaster
CCCCTCACTGGGAGATTCTAGGCAGGGGCTCTACCACTGAGCCACACCCCAGCCCCTCACTGGGAGATTCTAGGCAGGGGCTCTACCACTGAGCCTTCTTTGCACTTTGTGGTTTGTGTGTATGAGCACACCAGAAGTTGACTTTGGTAGCTCCCTCAATCACTCTTCACCATATTTTTTGAGACAAGGTCTCTCACTAAACCTGGAGCTCACCCATTTGGCTAGACTGCCTAGTAAGAAAACCCCAGCAATCACCCATCTATCTCTACCACCCCCCCCCAGAAGCTGGGATTACAAACAAGTAGCCCACGTTTTCCACGGGTGCTCAGGCCTCCCCATGCTTACACAATGAGCCATTTCACAGACTGAACTACATCCCTGGGCCCTCGCTGTCTGAGGCAAGGTCCTGCCTCACTTCCCGAGCAGCCAGGACTACAGCCTGGCTGCACCCATCTAGCACTGTCTTCTTAGCATCCAATTGAGCTCTCCTTGAAAAGTACCAGTGTGGCCTTAGTGCAAAAAGATCACGTCTTCCAGGTACTTCTCCCACTCTGCGTTCTATCAATGCCTCTGCCTCCCAGGTGCAGGGATTAGAGAGGTGCAAAGAGGTGCGCTACCACCACCCAGCAAATGTTTTTTATTTTATATATATGGGCGTTTTGTCTGTATGTGCACCATGTACTTGCCTGGTTCCTGCATAGGCTGGCCAAGGGTGTCCCCTGAATTGGAGTAACAGTTGTGAAGATGCCTTGTGGGTGCTACCAATAGAATGAGTCCTCTGGGAGAGCAGCCAGTACTGTCAACCACTGAGACCGAAGTCTAGCCCCAAACTCCAGAATATTTGTGTGCGACGCTGGGAACGGAACCCAGAACCTTGAACATGCTAAGCAAGCACTTTATCACTGTGCTACATCCCTAGCCCTAGGAATTTAAATCTGGGACTCAGACAGTCCTGCCTGTCACTTTGTGCTGTCACTCAGACAAGGATCTCACCTGCATGCTTACAAGCTTGTGTAAGGAATAAATGCATGCAAAGCCTTTGGCCCTGTGCCTGGCACATGATGCAGGTACTCAGGAAGAGTCCTTCTGTGTACTGTACACTTCCGGGTAATGACTCAGTTCAAGGTGTGGTCCAGGGAGTGGACTGCTGGGGTGGAGGCTGTCAGCAGGTGCGGTGGGAAGAGGATGTGACCACATGTAACAATAAAACATGTCATCACGGGGCAGGATGCACACTGGGGTGGAGAGAAGGTGGGACGGGGCCTGCCCTTGTCCACCCTACCACAAGGTCCTTACTCAAGAACAAGGAGAAACTAGGCTGGTGAGGTGCCTCAAAGGATAAAGGCTGAGCTCAGCGCCAAGGACCCCCAGACAGGGAGAAAGAAGAACTCACTCCCCAAGTTGTCCTCTGATTTTCACAAGTGTGCCACACACACACACACACACACACACACACACTGTAAATAATTCTAAAAATTAAATAAGCAGAAATTAAACAGGCATAGTGGCACACATATATAAGGAGGTGGAAGAAGGACCAGAAGTTCAAGTTAGTCTAGGCTACATGAGACTGTCTGGAACTACTGCTCCTACCTACTCCCCCAAAAAAGAATTAGCAGAAAGTACCTGGGCACAGTAACACAACTGTAATGCCAGCAATGGGGAAAACCAAAGCAGGCCAGTCTAAACTACATAGCAAACGCTATCTCAAAAGACAGGGAAGGGGGAGGCTAGAGATGGCTCAGCAGCCAGGCAGCTCTTGGCTATCACTGCTGCTCCTATAGAGGACCACAGTCTGGTTTCCAGCAGCTACACAATCCAGCAGTCACAACCTCCTGTGAATCTAATCTAGATCTATGGGAACCAACACCCTCTTCTGGTCACCACGTGCACATGCGCACACACAATCTTAAGTATTTTCTTACAAGAGTGGAAATTAATCACTGGGAGAAGGAAAATAAGTCACAATGATTCACTACTACATACCCAACAGAGAAGCAAATTAAAGTGTCTACAGCAAGACCGTGTGAGGACAGGAAGCAGGGAACTCTCAGTGTTGGTGAGAGTGTATCTGTACATCCACTGTAGGGAAACTTTCTAAAAATAAAATGGCATAGCAGGGAGAAAATAATGTCCCTCGAAGACACTCACTGCAGGGCAGTGGTTCTCAACCTGTGGGCTGTGACCCCCTTTAGGTAGCATATCAGATACTTATATTACAATTCATAACAGTAGTAAAATTAGTTATGACATAACAACATAATTTTATGGTTGGGGGTCAACATAACAGGAGGTCAGAGCATTAGGGAGGTTAAGAACCACTGTTGTAGGGGCTGCAGAGATGGCTCAGCAGTTAAGAGCACTGGCTGCTCTTAGAGAGGACCTGGTTCAATTCCCAGCACCCACATGGTGGCTCACAACCATCTGTAATTCATTCCAGGAGATCCCACACACTCCTCTGACTTCCATAGGCACCAGGCACACACACGATACACATTCAGACATACAGGCAAAACAGTCATACACATAAAAAATAAAAATATTTTAATCTTTTCATGTGTTTGCCTACATATATGTATGTGTACCACATGAGTGCCTGGTATCTACAGAGATCAAAGAGGACATCAGATGACCTGGGACTGGAGTTAAAGACTACTGTGAGTTACCACATGGGTGCTAGAAATCAAACCTGGGTCCTCTGCAAGAGCAGCCAGTATTCTTAATTATAGAACCATTTCTCCCCCTGGGTGGATTACTTAAATAAAAAAATTTGATAGTAAAAAAAGTTACTTAAAGCAAATAAATAATAAAAGTCTGAAGCAGGTAGTTATGTGGTCACAGGCGAAAAATGGAACAAGGAATGCAGGAGCAGATCCCTTAAAGAGGAGGTGGCTCTGGGGACTTCTGCTTTCAGCCCAGTGAGACTGACTTTGGTGCTGTTGAAATCATTCCGTTCACTGGGAGATCCTATCTGGAAGGAGAAGACTAAAAGCAGTAGAGGAAGACATACAGTGTCCTTCTCTGGGCTCTGCATGGACGCATAACAAAACAAACATTAAAACCAAAACAAGTGAATAAACACAAAATGAGAAAACTAATTTAGCTGGACAGTGGGGGTGCACGCTTTTAATCCCAGAACTTGGGAGGCAGAGGCAGGTGTATCTCTGTGAATTTGAGGCCAGCCTGATCTACAGAGCGAGTTCCAGGACAGCCAGGAATACACAGAGAAACCCTGTCTCGAAAAACCAACCAACCAACAAATAAATAAATATAACTTCTGCTTGGTTAAGTCACTGTGTCTATGGCAACCTTAGGATTATAAGATACAGTGGCAGACAGTATCTACTAAACCAGAGCTTATTCACACTCATGGCTAGCAATTCTACCTCAAGTGAGATCCCAGTGGAAAGAAGAATTTGCTCACAAAACAAAAACACAAACACGCACAAGAATGTTCACATCGGCTTCAAATAGGACCATCTCAAAATATCCATCCAGCACATGAATTAATGGTGTATCTACCCAATAGGATACTACATAGCAACCAAGACCCATCAATTTCAGATAAGCACAAATGGAAGAACCTCAGAGTATCAGCGAATAAGTCAGACACACACAAAATATATGAAAAAGTAAAAATACATTGTAGCAGCTGGGTGTGTGGAAGGCAGAGGCAGCTGGAACTGGTAGAACCTCCTGGAGAGATGGTACTGTATTTATTTTTTGACATGGGGTTATAAGATTTTACCTTACTATGTGGTATCATATGTACTTTTCTGAATGTCCTATTTCATGACTCAATGCTTGACCTGAAGATGCTAACAAACAGGCAGTGTCTCTCCTTCACCGTCCTGGGGCTTCTCCAGTTTATGCCAAGTGCTCACTCAGTCATAGCTCTCTGGTCGCTCTGGTCTTTGAGTCATGGAGTCCCCAGTGTGGCTTGTTACCAGAACAGGGGCTCTCAGGGTCTTCAGTCAATCTGGGGACATAAAGGCTTCTTGGAATAGTTGCTGTCAAGGCCCCCACACACTAGACCTACCTTAGTCACCTTATATTGTCATTGCAAGGCCCCATGTCTGTTTGTGACAGTTCTCAACTCCCCACACAGAAAAATGTGGAGGTAGGTGGAATGCACACCAAATGAGGGTGTAGGTGGCTTTTCCCATTTTATGTCTCTTAGCTCCAGTCTCTACATCTCATTCAGGAATGTTCTCTGAGGCCTTGGAAAGGGCTGTTCTGCTCAGCACACACCACACCACACCCCCCACACCCCCTCACACACACACACAGGGACCATTCTGGGGAACTCCTCATTCACAGGCCAGCCCTCAGCTCTGTTCCATGTGGAAGGAGGGGCCATTATCCTCAAGCCCCCACAGGATCCTATCTTGATTCTGGACTTTTGAAGCTCTTGGACTGCCCTCACAGTGCTGGTCAAAGGCACTTCTGGGTGTCAGTCATCTCTAGTACCCAACACTGACAAGCCCCGGAGAGCTCTGTGGAGCATGCACCACCTTGGATGGCTCTGTCAGGCCAGACAATGCCTCAGGCTCGCACCACTACAGGCTTCCGGGAACACACTGCACCTGCGCGGGCTCCTTCCCTCCAACATAGGTTCATTTCTTTCTGGTGCACATGCCAGGCAGAGGTGACCGGGTAAGGTGGGGGTGGAGCTGGAAACCTGCCCAGGCAGAAGCCACAACTTGAGAGTTGAAAGGTCAGAAGAGCTGCCACAAGGCTTGAACAGAGGCGCATCCCGGAAATGAGGTGGGAGCCAGACCTAGGCTAAGGCAGGTGGCAGTTTCCACCTCCAGGTACACATAAAACCCAGAAGGGAGCCTCAAAGCTAAATTGTGGTAAACTGTGTGCCTAACGGTGCTCTGAAGGCAGGGGCAGAAGGATCTCTGAGTTGGAGGTCAGCCTGGTCTACACAGTGTTTCAGGCCAACTAGGGCTACAAGGTAGACCCTGTTCTCAACAAACTAACAAAACAAAGCCGAGGCTCCTCTCAGGTCGGACAGTTAAGAAGGGCTACTTAAGTCAGCCTCCCCTCCCGCATGGGCACCAGCAAATCACAAGGGAACTGGCTGGACTAGCCTCCCTCCGTATCCTGGACAAAACTGAACCGCCAGAGTCCCTGTCCACCAACCAGCAGAGGTCCAGGAAGGAACCTAGACATGGATAAGTGCACTTCTTGGTCCAGAAAAGGGCAGCCCCTGGAATCTGTACCCACTCACCTCCCAACTGTCAAGTCCTCCTCCTTAGGCCCTAGGGATGGAAGACTTGGGTTCTGTGTCAGAAGTTCCATCTCCTGCATCTCCGCCTTCAGAGGAAAGGCGCCGAGTGCTCCCTCAGCAAGCCGTGCTTCAGCTTCAGAAAGATGAGGAGTGGAAAACCCCTGGCTGCCTCTCCTCTCCAGTGTCCCATCTCCAGGGCTCCATCAGCTCCTCTCCCTGAGCAGGCTGAAAATCCTGAGGTCCTCTTTCAGAATTCAGTTCCCAGCTGCCAGTCCAGGCAGCTCACAACTACTGGGAATTTTAGTTCCAGGGATCTGACCTCTCAGGCTTCCATAGGCTATATGTATGTGCACGCACACACCCTGAAAGCGCTGGAGAATTCAGTGGTTAAGATCACTGACTCCTCCTTCAGAGGGCCCCACAGCCTCACAGTGACTCAGGATATCCAACACCTTCTCTGGCCTGCTTGGACACTAGGAACACATCTGGTCACTGGGCATACGTGCAGGCAGAACATCCATATACATAAAATTTAAGAATTCCTCTCTATGAACATACAGAATTCTACAAAGCATGTATGAACAGGGCTGGGAGTCAATGACTCTGAGGCGTTAATTCCTTCTTTGACAGTTAAGGAAAGTGAGGCCCAAGGAACAGAGATCCCTACAGCAGCACCTGGCAAATGAGCCAGCATCTCCTTCAGCCCTAACATGAGGCCACCACATGAAAGACAATCTTTCACCTTGCCCACCAATAAAAAGTACTTAGCCTTGATGCCCACCTATGCCCTTTCCGGGGCAGTTTTATTGGCGCAATTTGCAAAACATCTTCCACCAGCCCCAAGTCTTTGCCTTCCCTTCATGGAGAGAGTGGCTAATTCTGGCCTGAGCTCTGTACACAACACTGACCTCGAACGGCTGTGGCCACAAAACCCACGTGATACTCTGGGTCAAAGAGTCCAAGGGCAAGGCTGTCTCTGCTCCAGGGAGCAGGGGTGAGAGGTGGATGATGTCTGTGTGTACACCACACAGAGCCCTGGCTGGTTACATGAGTGAAGGGGTGAGGTGAGCAAGCCCCATGGGCACCCCAGCTCCAGAGCCCACTGCTGTGGCTGAAGTCCTGATGGGGACAATAAAATCCAAGATCCTGAGAGAGAAGCCCTTAGGCTAAAGTGTGTGGGGCCAGCCAGCATCAGCACAAGCTGAGAGAAACGATGTGCAGGGGGCTTTGGTGACTGTGGCTACACCTCCCTGCTTTAGGGCTCAGCAAACCTGGCACCCAAAGTTGAGGGAATCCACTTGGAGTGGGGGAAAACTGGGAAGGAAGCAGCTGGAAGTGGTTTATGCCTCAAAGCCCACATCCTATAGGAGAGGCAGTCAAGGAACTTGCAGACCTGACGCAGTCCTCAGAGTTGCTAAAGTGATGGTCCTCTGGGGGCAACATAGTCATCTTCCAGGGAAGAAGGTTGCCCCGAGACTTGGAGGTGGGGTCAGTCTTGCCAGCTCCAGGATCAGGAGGCCTCTGTCCCACGCCGTCCCCCTTCCTCCTCCATCAGCAACAGGCGCCGCCGACCAGCCTCGTAGTCAGCCTCGTCCACACTGACCAACAAGCGGACAGCTTCCCGGCCCACGGCTTCCCGCAGGGCCTCAGTCAGAAAGACACCCCGAAGGGCCTGAAGCAGGGCACCACTCAGATAATCACCCCAGAAGGCATCCAGGTAAGAGAGTTCTGAGAATTTGATGTCACAAACGACAGAGCCCAGGTCCCTTGACCGCAGCACTGCAGTGGCTTGTCCGAACACATCCAGCTGTCGGGCCAATGCCTGAGGTCTCCGGGACGCTACGCCCTGCTCCAAGGCTGGCCCATGCTCGCAGTACTCTGCTCGAACCCGGAGCCGGATGTCTGCAGGAGAAGGGGTGGCTCATTAGTGGGCACCACAGTTCTCTTTCCCTCTGCTCTGCCCCCTTCCCAGAGCCATACCACGGATGTCTGGATACCTACTCCTCTCTGGGAGGCCTGGTCTGAGATACTGTACCTGCCTCCAATTTCAACACTTCCTCACTGCTTCCTCAATCACCAAGCAGGTTCCATCCAGTATAACAATGCCTCTCCCTACCAAGGGGTATTTCTTTCCCCAGTTCCTACAATTCTTTGCTCCAGTGAGGTCCACCCAGATGAGGCCTACTCTAGATCCACCCACCAGCTCACTCTCCCACAGCATGTCCAGTTCCCCAGATCCAGCCTGGTTTTCCCAAAGGAACCTGTAGTCTTCTAACTCATTGCAGCAGCGGCATCCCAAGTTCCCCAGATAGCAGCACCCTGAAGGACCTTGTGTCGCTCAGGCACATACCCTGGGTACCGAGCTGGTGCTCAGTGTTTGCAACTGTTTGTGAATGAATCAGTGCATAAGCTGTCAGCCTCACACCACCTCTCACACAGCGAGAGTCCAAGATAAAACAGCCCATCCTCCCAGCAAGCTGCAGGAAGCAAGGAGCCATGGCAAAGCACAGGAGACCAGGCTCTGCTGAAGGTACAGTGCTCTTTCCACAGAAGGTAAGATGACAGAGTAGTAAGCCTAAGGCTGCTAATGGCCACTGGGTCACACCCAGGGAGGACAATGAAGCCCAGACAGGGCCAAAGACAGAGGGAAAGAAACCCCTGAGTTCATTATGTGTCAGGAAGAACCATCAGGATGGGCAGGTACCATCAACAGGAATGGAAGACATTACCATCAGAATCGGTAGGTACCACCATAATCACCAGCAGGTACCACCAAGAGGATTGGTAGGTACCACCACCAGAAATGGAAGACATTACCATCAGGTAATTACAATTACAATCAGGATCAGTAGGTACCACCATAATCAGCAGTAGGTACCACCAAGAGGATCGGTAGGTACTACCATCAGCAGGCACTACCATCAGTTCCTACTTTCACTTAGCCTCTACCTACATCTGCCCAAAGGAGGTAGCAGCTCCGCCCAGAGGACAAAGAGAGGGCAACTAAAGACAATCCATGCTAGCCTGAGTTTGGGTTAGTAACCTCTCCTCTGGAGCATCCATATCCCCGTGGGAGGCTGTTAACAGTGCTGCCTCTTCATACCCAGCACAGTTGTGCAAGATCCAGCTAGGCTTGGGGACCACAGCAGCCAACACTTCTAAAACACTGATAACTGCCAAACATCCTGGACCCCAAGTGCCTAAGTCACGACTCAATTCACAAACAGCCATCTGAGACAGGCCCTATTAGCACCCATTCACAGATTTGGAAGTGGAAGCAAAAAGGAGCAAAGAGACTAGCCCAAGGTCACATGGCCTGGTAGAGCCTCCTAGAACCAGACAGCAGACTTCTCCAAGGATAGAAACCATTGTAGCCAGGAGTTATTAGACCACTGCTGTACCCCTGGGCAAGTCAGAGCCTCTGCAAACACAGGCCCTACCTGGACTAGGGCATCTCTGCCTGGAGAACTGTTTAAGAGTGGGCAGGAAGCAACAAGCCATTGGTGAGGCCAAGGCCACAGCACAGTGGGTACTCCTGAAACCGCAGCAGCCAACTGTGAAATGCCAAGTGACTGACACACACTCTAACCCTGGGGTCAAGGGCCACCTTCAACCCAACGGGAAATCAAAGCCCTGGGAAGATGAGTCGTAACACTTGTGGGCTCCTATCACCTTTCACAGCAGTTCAGAGAGAGTGGAAAGCAGAAGGCAGGTCCCCAGAACCCCAGATAACTTCTTACCACACTCGTTTCCTCCCCCACCCCAAACCCTTCCTCTTTCTGCCTTGAGGGGAACCCCATCCTCTCCACTGGAGACCCAGAGAAGTTGGCCCAGCCTAAGCTCCCAGGACTGCTCTTGGACATGCCCCCATCCCTGATTCCCATTAAAAGCCTCTGACCACTCCTTCCCAACTGAGGGTGGGGACCAGGGAGTGGAGAAACAGAACTTGCCCAAGGCCATGTGGGGCTGAGCAGAGCAGAGGCAGAGGCAGCTGGTAGAGTCCCACAGACCTGAAAATGAGTCCCAGCTCTGCCATACTCTAGCTGGGAGGCCTTGGGCATGTGACCTCACCTCTCTGAGCCTGTTTCCCCATCTGAAAAACACAAACAAACAAGAGGTCCCTGCTGCGTGGTGGTCACACAGATTAGTGAAGCAACTGGAAGAGTGCCTGACTCCGGGGCTTACAGCACACGAAGGCCACAGATTCAGGAACTCTACCCACATGGCTCCTGCCCAGGCCCTCACCTCTCCACGTCAGTCTCCTCCAGCTCTCCCAGCCACTGCTCCATCCTCCCACTCCCTGCCTTCTGGCCACCATGAAATAATCCTCACGCCCTCATAGAACGATCTGCCCTGAACACAGGCATTTACCCAGCAATGCACAGCATAGGCCCCCTTCCAGCCCATCCAGGCCTTCCCTGACCCTTCTCCTCCACAGCACAGTCACTGAAGGAAGTCATCCAGCTACTCCCTCATGCAACAGTACCAGAGGATACTTGTGGAGTCCTAGGCATCCAAGGATGAAAAAGGGTATGCCACAGGTGGGGCAGGCGAACAAGCTGTCCACTGCTGCCCTCCTCCCAGGCCAGGCCAGTCTAATCCTCAGGTACTTTCATTACTGCCCTTTACAGAGGAGGAAATGCTCTACCAGCCCTCTACCAGCCCACAGTCCACCTCTGACCTGGAAACACATCACAGCCCAGGAAGGGAAGGGCAGGAGGCTCCCAGTGAGCTCTGCCTGCCATGGTTCCACCCTGGCTCACCGCACAGGCTTCCCCATTGGCCCTGAGCCAGCATACATGGATGACACTCTAGTGACTCTACTGTGCTCTGCCCAACACTGCGTGCATCGTGTCCCGGAGCCTTCTGATCATCTCCACGGCTTTATAAGGCGATGCTGTGCCTCCTGTCTGTGGATGAGGAAACTGAGGCACAGAGGCTGAGTCACCTAGCTAGATCACTCCAAAATTCTACCTGAGGTGGCCGGCTCCATTCAGAGCCCAAGCTCTTAACTACCCAACCCTGTCTGCTGCCTCTCATACAAGCATATATAAACAAGTAATTAGTAGGCATTCTAAGGTCAGGAGGGAAAATGATAGACAGGGACTTATAATTTAGAAAGACTGGCCGGGCAGTGGTGGCACCTGCCCTTAATCCCAGTACTTGGGAGGCAGAGGCAGGTAGATCTCTGTGAGTTTGAGGCCAACCTGGCCTACAAGAGCTAGTTATACAACAGGCCCCAAAGCTACAGCTAAAGCCTGTCTTGGAAGAAAAAGAAGAAAGGGAAAGGGAAAGGGAATAAGGGGAGGGGAAAGGAAGGGAGGAGAGGGATCTAGAAAACATAATATTGAGTGAGGTAACTCAGACCCAGAAAGACAAATATCATATGTACTCACTCATAAGTGGCTTATAGACATAAAGCAAAGGAAAACAGCCTATAATTCACAATCCCAGAGAATCTAGACAACAATGAGGACTCTAAGAGAGACATACATGGATCTAATCTACATGGGAAGTACAAAGACAAGATCTAAAGTAAACTGGGAGCATGGGGATCATGGGAGAAGGTAGAAGGGAAGGGGAGAGGCAGGGAGGGGAGTGGAGAAAAATATATAGCTCAATAAAAACAGTAAAAAAAAAAATTGGGGCTGGGCAATGGTAGCACACACCTTTGATCCCAGCACTCAGGAGGCAGAGGCGGGCGATCTTTGAGTTCAAGGCCAGCCTGGTCTACAGAGTGAGTTCCAGGACAGGCTCCAAAGCTACACAGAGAAACTCTGTCTCAAGAAAATAAACAACAAACAAACAAACAAAAAAAGTTGGAAGCTGGGCATGGCGCTACAACACACTTGGAGCCAGAGGCAGGAGGGTCAGTTCAAGTCAAATCTTGGCTATATAGCAAGTTCCAAACCAACTTGGGACACATGAGACACTGTGTCAAAAAAAGCTCCCCTCCTGGCAACAAAAGAAAAAAAAAAAAAAAAGAAAAAAAGAAAGGAAAAGCAAAGCAAAGCAGAGCCAGCTCTGACAGCTCATGTCTGTAACCCCAGCACTCAGGAGGCAGAGGCAGGAGGGTCACCAGAAGTTCAAGATCAATCTGGGTTACACAGCAAGCTCCAGGCTAGTCATAGCTACACAGCAAAACCTGCCTGGCCCACTCTCCTCTCTCAGCATCTCCCACCTCTTCATCAAACCCTCATGGCTTCTGCACCACCCCATGACCAACAGGCATGTGCGCATGCAGGCTCCTGATCCAGCTCATCCTCCATGTAGGATGCTTCCTGTCTGAAACCTCTGATTTGGCTTTTCTTCCCACCAGAAAAACAGCTCAAGAGAACAAGGCCCCCTGCAGGCACTCTGTTGCTGCCACCTCCTTCCTTCTGACGTACATTCACACGGGCACTGTGGTGGACACGGGCCCGACTTCAACAGTTGTCTTGACAACCAGAGGTCAGGTGAGTATCATGTCCACTGTCCACTGGACAGCCCTGAGAGGTGTGTAGACTCGGGCCTGTGTCGAAACCCTGGGTCCCAACTACCCTCCTGACACCCACAAGTGCTCAGTAGTTTAGTCTAGTTCTGTCTCAATGGGGGCAGCTAGGCCTCAAATTTTTGGGGTATGTTGGGGCAAGAATGGCCAAGCCCTTCCTTAGTCAGACCCAGAAGGGTTCACTGCCATGTTAAAGGTAAGTCATCCCCATTTTTCAGAAGAAAAAATTGGGGCCCAAGTAGGGAGAACCCAAGCCAGCCCCACCCTCCTTGGTGACTCAGCATCAGCAAGCATTTCATGGTCCTTCAGATTCCAGCCACACCCTGACTAACAACCTCCTGGCCTCGGGGAAGAGACTTGAAGCCTGGATGGTCCTGCTCCCCAGCCCTCAGGGCAATGGCTCCCTAACCTACCCAGCCAGCAGGGTGGCTGTTGTAATTGCCTGACTCCCTGCACTGGGCAGCCACCCCCTCAAGTCAGCACCCCTGTGAGGACACAGGCTGGCTATGCTCTGTGCTCCTGGCACAGGTATCTGCCACCTCATCTCTGAAGTGGAGACAACACCCAGTGTCTAAGAGGCCACACAGTACTGTGCGTGTACTGTGCCCCCTCTGTTTCGTGGACATAGACGGGGAGAGGCAGCCTGGGCCAAGGCCTCCTGCGTATCCTACAGACTCAGAAGAGCACCTCCTCCAGCTTCTATGTCTACCCCAGCCCTGGCCTAAGCATGTCAGCTGCTGTCCATAACCTCCAGCTTCTAGGAATGCCTTCTTAGTGGACTGGATGTTCACTTGACAGCGTCTACTGAGGACTCCTGTCCCTCCATAAGGGTGTCCCTGCAGACCCCCCAGGGCACTTGGCCCATCCCTGGCTTTGTGCCAGCTGAGATCACAGACTACCTTGGTGTAGCTGTGGTTATCCACTTAACACACTACCATATAAGCTCCTAGAGGCCAGGGACTTCCCACCCTGGTCCAACTCTGTGTCCTCAATGCTTTGAACAGCACCTGATAAAGAAGAGATACTCAATAAAAAAAATGATAGGAAAGAAATGGTAAGTAAACCGTTCTGGGGCTCCTGCAACCCCAGAATAAAGTCTAGACCTCCAAGGCCCCACCTGTCTCGACTCACAAAGTCTTTGCTTCCAACAGCAACCTCACTGGATACTGCACAGAGGTCATACAGGGCCTTCCTAGCTCCCCCTCCAGCTCCCTCCAGCTCGTCCTGAAAGCAGTAGCTCTACAGAGACTAGAGGGCCCCCCTTATCCCACTGCCTGTGTCACACCAGCCTGGCTGCTATTTTCTTTACCACGTTAGTGTAGCCTAGGCATTGTATCTGAGTCCTTTTGTGTTCCCAGGTCTATCCAGCCCAGGGAAAGAGGGACCAGAGAGGGCTGTCCTCCCCAAGCCTCACCCCAGAACACAGTGAAATATCTCAAGGGCAAAGACTGATCCCAAGAGCCTAGGATGGAGGAGGTTACATGCCTACAGTACTATCACTGGGGAGGTTGAGGGAGGAAGTTGCCAAGGTAAAGTCCAGATTTGGTACTACATATTTGGTGATATATATATATATATATATATATATATATATATATATGACTACCAGGCAATGGTAAGTTATAACAAAAGCCTATCTCAGCCGGGCGATGGTGGCGCACGCCTTTAATCCCAGCACTCGGGAGGCAGAG
The DNA here is from genome assembly GCF_000317375.1 of Microtus ochrogaster. Taxonomy (NCBI): domain Eukaryota; kingdom Metazoa; phylum Chordata; class Mammalia; order Rodentia; family Cricetidae; genus Microtus; species Microtus ochrogaster. The sequence goes on from NC_022030.1 coordinate 20,204,534, forward strand.
GCAGGAGGATCTCTGTGAGTTCGAGACCAGCCTGGTCTACAGAGCTAGTCCCAGGACAGGCTCCAAAGCCACAGAGAAACCCTGTCTCGAAAAACCAAAAACCAAAAAAAAAAAAAAAAGCCTATCTCAACCCAGAGGGGAAAAAAAGAAAGAAAAGAAAAGAAACTAGAAGCATGGACAAAAATCCAAACTCCCGCCCATTCTGTAGTTGCCCAGCCTTCTGCTAGGGCCTGACTGGCTTCCCCACCAGCCCTTGACAGTATCTCCCATTGCCTCAGGAATCCCAGCTCCAATGGACTGCCACTCAGCTGCAAGGTCAGCTTTACAGGGACAGGGCCTCCCCGCTACAAGCCCCAGACACCAAGCCTCACATGCACATGGCCTGTGCTAGGTACTGTTCCAAGTGGATTATCTGCTATCCCGACAGCAGCCCTAGGCAGACCTTCATCATCTTACTGTTCCAGGTGGAATCCTGACTCCCACCCCACTCAGTCACCTGCCCAAGGTCAGGCAGCTTCTTTAAATGCCTGGGCTAAAGCCAAGCACAGTGGTTCACACTTTTAAGCCCAGCACTTGGGAGGCAAAGGCAAGAAGATCTCTGTAAGTTTGAGGCCTGTTTGATCTACAGAGTGAATTCAGGACAGCCAGGGATACATAGTGAGACCCTTCCTCAAAAACCAAAAGCCAAAGCTAAGATGTAACTTGTCAGACTGACCTAGAGTCCTGGCTTTTCTATACCCACCATATCTTTCACTGCTTCAGAAAAGGCTGCATACCTATATCACGTGCGTGCGTGAGTGTGTGTGTGTGAGTGTGTGTGTGATTTGATCCTACATCACACAGCACCAGAGAAGTCAAGAATATCACTGCTCAACAGATGGCCCACCAGTACCACATCCCAGGTCGATGCAGTGTGGCTCACCCTCCAACTCTGTAGTCCACCATGGGCACAAGGACTCTCAAGGCCCATGGATACTTACCACAGGTCACTTTGCCTTCTGATGAGGGCCTGCCCAGCTCCTGGTACTGCTGCTGCACAGGTGCTGGGCCTGTTCTCCGCCGCCTCCTGGCACCACTGCTAGGGTGTCCCCGACTCCGCCGCTGCCTTTTGGTAGGAGGGGAACCTGGAAGACATAGGAGAGCCAGCTCAGGACCAGGAAGAAAGAATGCCAAAATATAGACAGGGCCTGTGAGAGAATAAATGTGTACAGTTTACAACCCCACAAGAGAGGAATCAGAACACGCCTTACATCTGTTACTTTCCTGGGAGACCTGAAAGGACACATTAGAAATAACTGAAACTGGCTGCAGATAGACTCCTTGAAATGCTTTTAGCTTTGCCTTTTGAGTTATGTAACTGTTAAGTCATATACACTTAAAATGAAAAGAAGCAAATAATAAAGTCAAACAAACGGATGAACCTAAGTGCACATAATTGGTGACACCGAATTCTGATGAAGGAATTAGGGCAAGTACCTTAGAACACTGACTACACACTCAGCTGGATCTGACCAAAGCACAACAAGTACAAAGAAAGAGTGACCAGCATTCGAGGCAGAGGCAGACGGATCACTGTGAGTGAGCTCAAGGGCGGCCCGGTCTACAGAGTGAGACCCTCTCAAAACACATGCATGCTTACACACACAAACACAAGCATACACCCATATATTCTCATTCTGTCTCTGTCTCTGTCTCTGTCTCT
>NC_022030.1:20206335-20244776 GCF_000317375.1 Microtus ochrogaster
TCTCTCTCTCTCTCTCTCTCTCTCTCTCTCTCTCTCAGAATCAATACAAACCCATCTTGTGCTCCAGTCAATGGATGCTGACAGTGGGGAGTGAGGTTGAGTTAGAAGATCAAGGGATTCCAGGCCAGTCTGGACTACATAATAAAACCCCACCTTAGAACCAAAATAACACCAGAAAGGGAGAGCTGGAGAGATGGCTTAGTGGGTAAAGGAGCTTGCTGCTCATACCTGCTGACCAGAGTCCAATTCCTGGAACCACATAAAGGCAGAACGAGAAGCCATTCCACAGTTATCCTCTGACTTCCGTATCTGTGTGCCATGAACCCCTCAGCATTCGCTCTCTTTGCCTTTCTCTCTCTGTCCCTCTATCTCTCTTTTTCTCTCTCACACACGGAAACACACACTCTAGCAGCAAGATTTTAAAGGAAAGCTGAGTTGGAAAAATTTACAAAAAAAGAAGGAAGAAAACATGTAACAAAATAAATGTGTTCAGTTTGCAACTCCCTGTAGACAAGAGGGATTCTGAACACCACTGACAGGTTACTCCTGTTGCAAGTCTGAAAGAATACATTAGTAGCAAATCAAACACAACAGATAAAATTTGTTGTCACCTCATTACTGCTGGAAAACAAAGTAAACCCACCTCAGTGCCAATAGCCAAGACTTTCACTATTTAAAAAAAAAAGTCAGGGGCCCAAGAGAAGGCTCAGCAGTTAAGGTGCACATTGCTCTTCTTGATTCCTCCGGGACCAGCACTCAAGTGCACAAACCCAAACACATACACATAATTCAAGTAAACTTAAAAGCCTCAAGGATTATTGGCACTAGTCACCAAACCCAGCACGGAGAACTTTTTCTGAAAAGCAGGCATCTGCTTTCCCAGGCAGCTGAGAAGCAGACTACACACCCAGCTATTGGTCTCTAAACATCCAGGCCTCTAACAGAAACCAGGCTTCTTGACAAGCAGATGACTTTGGGGGTAAGAAGTGCAAGGTAAGCCCAGGACATCAGGAATGTCACTCAGAGAGTGACGCAGACAAGTCAAAAGGACAGAGCGAAGCAATCTGAATGCCGGTAAGAATTACTAATTGGCTAACAAAGTAAACAAAGCCAGGCAGTGGTGGTGCCACCTCTGATTCCAGCACTCAGGGGGTGGAGGCAGGTGCATCTCAGGTGAGTTTCCAGTCAGGACTACTTGGTGATACGCTGCTGTTAAATTGGAAAAAGAAAAGAAGGGCTGGGGAGCAGCTCAACTATAGAGCTCCTTCCTAAAATCCAATGCGGTTCTAGGAGCACAGCCTGGTGAGAGAAGCCTTTGCCTCACATGAACAAAGCCCTCAGTTTAATCTCTAGTACCATAAAAACAAAAAAAATAATTAAAAATGAAAACATTTTTAAAGCTACTCTTTGTTCCAGCCTCATTGCACAAGACAGTAATCCCAGCTACAAGGTTGGCTGAAGCAAGGGAATATGGGCAACTGAGAACCTGCTTCAAGTTTATTTTCACAAAAAAAGCTGTAAAACAAATAAGCAAATAAACAAATGAGTCACCATTTACAAATATTACCATGGTAAATGGTTCAAACAGGGTTCACAGAATGATGCTACATCCCCATGGAGGAACAAGTTGAGTACAGAGAATGCTAAAAAGCATCTTCTTACACACTAGTAACCATAGCAAGAAAGCTTCATCTCTTCACTGAGCCTCGCGGATGGCTCAGCGGATAATGCACCTGCTGCCCGAGCTGCATATGCCTGTGAGGCAAACATGAAGGCTCAGCTGCTGTCCCAGTACCCAGGAGGCAGAGACAGGATTCCCAGGGCAAGCCGGCTCGAGGAGCAGCCAAAGACCTTGTCCCACCCAATAAACAGTGTGAATCAGGACAGCTAGTGCCAACTTACAGCCTCTCCACAGACATGCATACGTGTGAACATGGACCTTCACAGACACACCTACACGCGTATAAGCACATCACACATCAACACACACAAATATAGCTTCACACATACAAATCTGGCCAGAACCAGCTAACCACATGTCCCTACTTACAGTGCAAATTTCATGACAGGCACCAATACAAGGAGAACGCATTGATCAAGGAACATTCCTGCCAAAAATGTGTAATCCAAATCAAACCAACCCTTTGCACCTAATGACCACTCTGCAGGAAGTCAGACAGACCACCATGTAGCAACCAGAAGCAGTCAGAATGCTGTACACACCAATCATCTCTGTAGGTGGACAAGTCAAAAGCAGAACACTCTGGGCCACGGAGGAGGTGTGTGGGAGTCGTGGTTCAGGGGTATGGAGGGCAGTAAGGATGTAGGAGGCCCAGGTTCCAGGTCCAGCCCCAGAAAGAAGAAAGGAAGGTAGGTAGGTAGTCAGTCAGTCTGTCTGCCTGGTAAGGAAGAAGTTTCTATTCTATAGAGGTTAAAAGATATAAAAAACTGCATGCCACTTGGGCACGGTGGCTCACACCTCTAATTCCAATACTGGGGAGGACAAGGTCAGAAAACTGCCTCTAGTTCCATGGGTCTCAACTTTCCTAATGTCACGACCCTCTAATACAGTTCCTTATGTTGTGGTGACCCCAACCATACAATCATTTCCATTGCTACTTCATAACTATAATTTTGCTACTGTTATGACTCTGAATGGAAACAGCTGTGTTTTCCATTGGTCTTAAGCCACCCCTGTGAAGGGCTGTGTGTCACGACCCACAGGTTGAGAATCACTGCTCTAATTTGTAGCTGAGTCTTGGCTACAAACGAGTGAGTTCTAAGCCAGCCTGGGCTGCAGGATGAGACTCTATCTCTAAACAGTAACTAGCAGAGCTTTTCTTTTTTAAGCTGGATACACAACAATATAAACAGGCTCTGAAACCTCACACATCTTAGGAAGTTCAAAAGTAGACCATGAAGGTGTCAGAGAACTAATACTCATTTTCTTAGGTGTGATAACAGTCTTCAAAGGGCAGAGGAAAACTTATTCTCAAATTATGCCAGCTAATTCCAAGGCAAGGCTATTGATGTCTGTAATTTACTACCAAAAAGTTTAACAAAAACCTCAGCATTTTCTACACACACACTACACTCAGAACACGGTGGCAGATGTCTGTGCTCCCTAAGTCCAGGTGGAGATATTCTCTGTATTATCTTAACTTCTCTGGACATTTGAAATTTTACATAATTAAAAATTAGGGGGAGGGGGATTGTGTACACTGACTGGAATACAGTAATTGAACTAATTAAAGGCATTCACCATGAAATAAATCTCAGAAATGTGCCCAGCCAAGGCTGCCAGGTCACATGCCTCAACATGATGCCATCTGATAGAAGCCTGAGTCCATGTGACACAACCCCGTTGCTTCAGGACACACGCTTCTACCTATAGCAATAACAAAAACAGACAGCGACCCTTCAGGCCATTTCCTTGATGGGCCAGGATGCTGGAGGTCATCACAGTTTAAGAAAGAGACAGGGACCCTGTCACCCTACCTGCCCAGTGGACTCACCTGTGTCCCACTGACTCTGCTGGGAATCAGAAGAACTACCTGACTGTTGCCGACGCCGGCAACTGCCCTCTGTCCTTTTGGAAGAAGAGCCAGGACTGCCATAACTGTATCGCTCGGGGGATACTGGGGAAAGAGAATGGAATCAGTATTCACAGCTTCCTTATCTCCCAGGTCTAGCCTCCTAGGAATGCCTGGACCATAGGATGCCTAACCCCAGATCTCAGAGGTCACGCCCAAACACCCACTCCTTCTCAAGCACTTCCCGCCTACAGGTTGCTCACGGGCCCCTAGGACACAGTGCTCATGGGGCTGCCCAACCCATATCAAAGCTCCAGCTGTCAGTCTTATACGTCCAATAGACCAGGTCCCTGCAACAGCCCTTGCCCCCCATGTACTCCTGGCTTATGGGGGGGGGGGGAGGAACCACCTTTCATCTCTTCTAGAGCCTGACACTCAGACATATTTTTCCAAAATCAGACAGCTATCCCTAGAGGTGTCCTTCTGTTCGTGCAAATCCCACAGGCTTATTATGGGACAGGAGAGCTCATAATCCCTCCTCTCCAGCCGCCACACTCTATCTCTCAAGAAAGAGTCTACCTATGTACACAGGCTTCCTGGTACCTGACCCCTCCCAGATCTTCCCTTTCAGCCCAAGGATCAAGGGCCTCAACCCTGGAGAAAGGACAGGCAGGTTTGAATCTTGTTCCCTTTGCTTGCTACATGTTAGGTGTGACATATTTTCAAGCCCCCCCCCTTTTAAATGCCATCTTCTTAGACTTTTCCTTCACCATTACCCAGGTTGGGGCCACCTCCCCTCATTTTGAGGCATTCTATCCATCTCACCCAATATATGGCTGTTATCTGAAGCTAAGTTCCTCGTTTATTATTAAGCAGTTCCCTCTACTAATGCAAGCTTCATGGAATAAACATATTGGCCTTATTCTCTTTGTGGCCACCATGATGGATGTAGTTCTCACATGCAGCCAGATAACTTCTCTAAGCCTGTTGTTTTCCCTGTGTGCTGGGATAGAGTTCATACGAAAGGTTTACCTCTGCCTGGCATACAAAGTTCCACACACGGTGGCCACAACCTTTGCTGATATGATCAAATTCTACAAGCTCGCTCCTAACCTAAGTTATGCCCTCTCCCTTTTTTGGTTTCTCATTGGGGGAAAAGGGCGGGGAGAGAGACTGGAATTCGTATCAGGGAAGCACAGGGGCCCAGTGGGAGCAAGGTGTTCTGGTTCCAGAAGTCCTGCAACCTCCCATTTGAACCTTACCTGGCCGGCGCCGCTTGCGGGCCAGATGTGGCAGTAGGTCGTGACGGGCCAGCACGCGCAGGAGTTGGCTCAGCAGCCGCAGGTTGCTCTCGTCGCACTGCCCACGGCGTTCCAGCTCCAGAAGCAACTCCAGGCCGCTGCGGGCACGGGCCAGGCCTCCGGGGGCACCGGGAGCCTCATCCAGCAGGAAGGCCAGGAGCTCCAGTTCGCACTCGGTCAGCTGCCCGCCCACCACCTCGAACATACGGTGAAGCGACAGCATGCCGTAGTAATCCAAACACTCATCCTCCTCCCAGCTCGGGGCCGGGGTCGACCCGGACAACGCCATTCCCAGGGGAGGGGTGCGGAACAAGCTCAGAACCAGGGCCTAGAACCCACACGGCGGGGAGGATGTCGTGGTCAGCGACGCGGTGGCCCAGAGAGCCCACACAGGTCATTCGAGTGACCCCCGCGAGGTGTCTCCGGATAGGGTCGCCCCATACCCTCAACGGTCTCAGATACCCCCTCCCACGGACAGGAATGGTATCACCCCAAGTACCCTAATAACCGGTCGAGACGCCAGACCCCACCGGTCCAGCGACCAGTCGGGCCAGCCAAGCCCAGGCGCCCCTCTCCAGGTGGTATGTTCCGAACTTGCCACCGACCAAGCTAGGAGATCAGCCCGAATGAGCCTCACGGCCCATTGCAGAGCACCTTGTACAATGCCCGGTGACTTTGGGTGGCAAATGTCCGGCCGTGGTCCTTGGTTCTGTCCACCAGTACCTTTCGGCTAGCCCCAACGCCCCACCCAAGTGGTACCACTCAAAAGTGACCCTCGGCTCTCTGCAAGTGGGATAGACAAAGACAGCCCCGAGCTCCACACAGGTGGTACTGTCTGAACCCAGCCCCTGCTCACCCTAGAAGGGCAATCGGTCCTGCCCTCACACTAGCACCCAAGAGGTCCCATCTACCCGCCATCAGTCACCCTTAGACCTCTCTGGATCCTCACCAGATTCCGGCGTCCGATGACTCCTGGGCGACGGCCGCAGCCACTTGTTTTGGATCTTTCTGGCACCTTCTCTATTATTACGCCTGCGTCACCTCGCTCCTCCTCCTTCACCCAACTCGCGCAGGTGCGACCGCCACGCCCCTACAGCGCATGCGCAGAATGAGGCCTCTAAGCCCCACCCCTCCAGGCAGCCTGACGCGTTCCCCACCGAAGCGTCTCCCGCTCGCCAGTGCTGCGCTTGCGCAGCTGCAGAGCCTAGCTGCGTCTGGCGCTTGGTCGTGATTCGAAGTTTAAAGTCTCGGTGTGTGTCCCTTGGATCCCACGACGTGACCTGTTGGGATTATTCATCCCACAGCTACATCCCCCACCTGATCACGACCTAAACGCCCACATGACGAATGCCACCAAGCTGCTGGAGCAAAGTACAACAGTCACGACGGCCAGGGTTCCCACGAGCTTGCAGGGCTCATAATCCGGTTTTATATTAAAGTACCACCCCACCATTCCTAGGTGGCATCCAGGAAACCACATCTCAACTCTTCTGTCTCCGAGCCTGTCTGGAAACCCTCCTCCAGCTCCCCATCCCCAATGTAAAAGTCCTCCAGTCGCATGCCCGAGAATACTTCTCCCCAAATCGCCACAGACTCCCTCACCCCTATGTGCACATCCCAAAGACGTCCATCAGGACCTCTCGTCACAGACACCCACACCCAGGGTTAGAACTGCCCTTCTACACAGTCCCTTTCTTCTCTGCCCTCTGAGTTTCGGAGCCATTCAGAAGCTCCCCTAACCAGCACCTAGGAGAGCAAGCCTGTCAGAGAAGGAAAGGCTATGGCGTCTTCGCGTCCCCTACGCGGGGCCTTGAGCGTGAGGGCTCCTCCTCCTCCCCACTTAGGTGAGTCAAGGTCAGGGCCCGCACACGCCAGAGCCAGGTCTCTTCCGGGACTGATTTCCACCCCGGGAATTATCTCCCTGAGAGGCGGGAGACCTGGGAGCGAGGTATTGGCTCGATACTGGTTGTTGCCTTTCTCTAGGTCTTGGCTTTTCCACCTGTGACAGGGACGGCAGTGGAAACACAGTCCACTGTGCGCTGTCTGTGTGAATCTCACTGAACCTGACGGAGAATGAGAGGAAGGGAAAGCCATCTAGAAACGGCAAGGCTTCTATGTTAGGTGGGCTATAGTGGTTACCCAGTTATCAGCGCAATCAGGCCCTGCGCTGAACGGTTTTTTCACCTGTTTAACATCCAATGCCTCCAAATAGCCTTCCAGGAGGAGGGGATTCAAACTCACTTTACATATGAGCAAAACAGGCGGCCCAGGAAAAGTATCTCAAGTGTGTCTGGCTCTGAAGTTATCCTTCAGAGACGCTCAGCCTCTTCCGCTAAGAGATGTCACCTGTCAAAGTCTCGCGTAGCCCAAGCTCACTTAGGAGACCACGCTCAACCCGGACGCATACTTCTCTCCGCAGAATTTTCGAACAGCAGGCGAAGAGCGGCCCGGGGGAACTGCGCAGGCGCCTCTCCCGGACCGGGGCACCGCCCACAGGGCACTGATGTCTGCGTGGAGAAACTCTCGAAGCCCCGCCTGAGTACCGACGCGCAGGCGCGGGGGCGCGTGCCCTGCGCTGCCAGCCCTGATTGGCTGCCTCGGGTGAGGGCGCCGCCCAATGGGAGGCGTGGATAGTGAGGGGTCCTACACACCCGCTGCGGAGGGTCCGTGTCAAGAGCGGCAGGGGCTGCTTGGAGGTAAGCGAGCTGGGTGAGGGCGCCGCGGGGCGGGCGGGGAAGAGAGCGCTGGGTGCAGGGAGAGTGGAGGAAGAAGGAAGGGCACACTGAGGGTCGGAGAGCCTTGGGGCCTGCGCTGAGGGCTGGAGTAGCGCGGACTGATCGATAGCTCCTTCCGGTGTGCCCTGGAGGCGTCGGTGGAGCCCCTGGTGTGTGCGGGACCCAGTTTGAGCTCGCTAGCACACCCCACCCCTGCAGGGGGCCCTCACGCTGCCGAGCAGAGGAGTCTTGATAAGAGAAAAAGGCAGTGTAGCGGGAAAGTTGAACTTTACGGCCCCTGGTGGAGGTGCTCAGATTTAGTTTGTGTATACGCGGAGGTTTAAGCTAAATTCCACCTACCGTGCCCTGACACACTGTAGGATGGGGCGAAAGGATTGCAGGCGAGAAAAGTACCGATGTCAAGTTATCTGGGCTACTTTCTAGAAAGACATGTATTCGGATTGTGCCCGTGTTGTTTCAGTGAGCCATGGTAAACTGGCTCCTATGCACCACGCTTTTTCTTGTGTGAGCTCATCGATATTTTGTAAAGTTTGTACGTCCACTCCTTCCCTGGGTCAAGCCAAGTAGCGTGTTCTGATCCTAGCCCCGGGGGGAGGGGGGAACGGGAGAGGGAGGAGTTCTGTCTTACAAGTGGGGATGTAATCAAGGCAGAGTGCAACCCTCCATCTTCTCCTGCCACCACCCCAGCAAAAATCCTTGGCTTTTCAATACAGGGTTTCTCTGTGTAGCTTTGGAGCCTGTCCTGGAACTCGCTCTGTTTGTAGCCCAGGCTGGCCTTGAACTCAACAGAGGTCCGCCTAACTGCCTCCCAGTTCTGCCATCACCGTCCGGCTCGTGAGTAGCTTCTATGCCAGCGCTATAAACTAAAGTCTGCCTACATCTGACACAGAAGAGGTAAAGAAGGTGGCCATTGGCACTTGGGAGGCAGAGGAAACAAGATTGAGAACCATACTTTTCTGTATACATGCTGAGGTCAAGGCCAGCAGCCTAGATATTTATAAGCTCCAGTTTCAAAAACAGAAATTGAAACCAGACCTGACGGTAGTGGTACACGCCTTTAATCCCAGCACTCGGAGGCAGAGGCAGGCGGATCTCTGAGTTCGAGGCCAGCCTGGTCTACAAACAGAGCGAGTTCCAGGACAGGCTCCAAAGCTACACAGAGAAACCCTGTATAGAAAAACCAGGGGGGGGGCAATGACACGGGACACAACACCAAACCAGTAAGATGGCCCAGCAGGTAAAGGTGAATATCACACAACCCTGATGATCTAGGTTCATCCTCGAACCCACATAAGTGTGGGAGGAAAGTTTGAACTCCACAAAGTTTTCCCCTGACCGCCACATGTTTGCTACAACACGTTCATGCATACAGGCACACAGTAACATAAGGGGAAAAAATGGTGGGGGACCTTCAGGATGGCTCAGTGGGTAAAGGCAATTGACACTAACCCTGATGACCTGAGTTTGATTCCAGAACCTGCATGATAGGATAAATCCTTCAGGTTGTCCTCTTACCTCCATACATGTACCCTCACCTGGTAGGTGTAATAAAGTAAAAATAAAGTGCCCTTAAAAGATTGGGATTGGGTCAGAAATCTAGCTCCTAGGTTTAGGGAGGGTTTGCAGAATGGACTGTGAGTGCCTGTCATGTGAACGTTGTTGGGTTGAAACCAGAGAAAGAGCAGAGGACGTAGGACACAGGAGGATTTGAGTTTTGGTTGATTGGTTGTTTGTTTTGTTGTTTGTTTGTTTTTTGAGACAGAGTAGCCCTGGCTGTCCTGGAATAAGCTCTGTAGACCAGGCTGGCCTTGAGCTCACAGAGATCCATCCACCTGCCTCTGCCTCTTGAGTTCTGGGATTAAAGGCGTTATGCACCCAGCAAACTTGAGTTTTGTATCTTGGGTGGTAAGTGTGATGGTGCACACCTGTAATCCCAGCACTGGGGAGGCTGAGGCAGAAGGATCACTTCAAAACCATCCTCTGTTGCATAGCAAGTTTGAGGCCAGGCTGGGTTGCATACAAACCCAAGTATTGACTTTTGTTAACGAAGTATCTTCTTAGTCTTGTGGTCAGTCTGACTTTTAGCTCCATTTTACCGGTGAGAGAAGTAAAAGGGGAGGGCTCATACCCACTCCCTTCTTAAATGAATATCCCAGAGGAGGAAAGGTGTTACACAACAGGAAACCTCATGTGTGCGAGTGGGCGGGGCAGCACCAGAGGCCAGGCTCCAGAGCACCCCTCTCTTGCAGACACCTGACTGTAGTGACTGTGATAGGCTAAGACAGAAAGGTGAAGTGAGACTGATTGACAGACTGGTGACTAATGGGGTGAGCAAGGGAACTCCTGAGACAGCCGCTCCCCTTAGGGTCCTGACGGACCACTGACTCCTGCCCATCTTTCTCCAGACACTGCCTTCCCATAATGGCAGAGATAGTGGCAGAAGCAGCTGAGATACCAACACAGTCACCAGGAGCAGTGGACATTTCGACACCGGTGTCAGGAGAACTGGCAGAGATGGCAACCACAGTGACTGAGATGACCCCTGGGGAGGCGCTGGCCTCGTCCCTCTTCTTCCAGCACCACCAGTTCATGTGCTCTGAGTGTGGCAGCCTCTACAACACCCTGGAGGAAGTCCTCTCCCACCAGGAACAGCACCTGCCCACCATGTCAGAGGAGGAGGTGCTAACTGCCCAGGACACAGGCCTGGAGTCTGAGCTAGTGCCTGACACTGGGGACGGACCTTTCCAATGTGGTGAATGCAGCCAGCTCATCCTCTCCCCCAGCGAGCTCCTGGCACACCAGGATGCCCACCTGCAGGAGTCTGCAAGCCAGATCCAGTACCAGTGTGGCGACTGCCAGGAGCTCTTCCCATCACCTGAGCTGTGGGTGGCTCATCGAAAGACTCAGCACCTTTCCAGTACAGCTGATGAGCCACCAGTGCCACCTCCTTTGCCTCCCCCAACACCACCACCCCCACCACCAGAAGTCAAGATGGAGCCCTATGAGTGTCCCGAGTGTTCTACCCTCTGTGCCACCCCTGAAGAGTTCTTGGAGCATCAGGGCACCCACTTTGACTCTCTGGAGAAAGAAGAGCGCAATGGATTAGAAGAGGAGGAAGAGGAGGAGATAGATGAGGAGGAAGCAGCTTCAGAGCTCACTGCTGATGATATGGGAGGTGACAAGGCCATGGCTGATCGAGCTCAGAGCTGTGGAGATTGTTCCCAGCACTGTACCACTTCAGCTGCACGCCGCCGACACCGACGGGCATCTCGTGGTCCAGCGTCTGCCACCCTCCCCTTCCACTGCAGCCAATGTCAGCGCAGCTTCAGCTCTGCTAACCGTCTGATGGCGCATGGACGAGCCCATGTGGGTGGTACCCATGAGTGTACCACCTGCTCCAAGGTGTTCAAGAAGGCAGCCTCTCTGGAGCAGCACCAGCGGCTGCACCGTGGGGAAGCCCGCTACCTCTGTGTGGACTGTGGCCGTGGCTTTGGCACTGAGCTCACGTTGGTGGCCCATCGGCGAGTCCATACTGCCAACCCATTACACCGCTGTCGCTGTGGCAAGACCTTCAGCAACATGACCAAGTTCCTCTACCACCGACGAACTCACACTGGGAAAAGTGGAACCCCCACTAAAGTAGCAACTGTCTCCCCAGCTCCAGCTGAGCCCATGCCCCCACCTCCACCCCCACCTGTCCAGCTGCCCTGTCCACAGTGCCCCAAGTCCTTTGCCTCAGCCTCCCGGCTTTCCAGGCACCGACGCGCAGTGCATGGCCCCCCTGAACGCCGACACAGATGTGGGATTTGTGGCAAGGGCTTCAAGAAGCTGGTCCATGTGCGCAACCACCTGCGGACACACACAGGCGAGAGGCCCTTCCAGTGTCACTCCTGCGGGAAGACCTTCGCCTCTTTAGCCAACCTCAGCCGCCATCAGCTGACCCATACAGGTGTACGTCCCTACCAATGCCTGGACTGTGGCAAGCGCTTCACACAGAGCTCCAACCTGCAGCAACACCGGCGGCTACACCTACGACCAGTAGCCTTTGCGCGTGCCCCTCGCCTTCCCATAACTGGTCTCTACAACAAGAGCCCCTACTACTGTGGAACCTGCGGCCGCTGGTTCCGCGCCATGGCAGGCCTCCGACTGCACCAGCGGGTCCATGCCCGAGCTAGAACATTGACACTACAACCTCCTAGGTCACCCTCTCCAGTCCCACCCCTACCCCCTGAACCTCAGCAGACTATCATGTGCACAGAGCTTGGGGAGACCATCGCCATCATCGAGACATCCCAGCCACTGGCACTGGAGGACACGCTGCAGCTGTGCCAGGCAGCACTGGGGGCCAGTGAAGCTAGTGGACTGTTGCAGTTGGACACAGCATTTGTGTGACAGCACAAGAGCAATGATAAAAGGGTTCGCTTACAAGACAGAGCAGCTCAGGGAGACCACCAGATGTCAGGATCCACCCTGCTGGCCTCTTCTAACTGCTGACTCCTCAGACCAAGGACAACCCTGCCAGGTTTCTCCTGTCACCTTTCTCTGCCCAAGGTGAAACTGAAGCTCTATGAAGTGATGTGATCGATCTCAGCCCCTGCTGCTGCACTGCAGAATGGGGTTTGCCAAGGTTCTTTGCACGGCATCACCCAGTGCTCAGCAACATCAGGTAACCTTTATGAGCACCAACCATATGCCAGACACTCTCATATACCTCTCAGATCTTCTGCTTGTAAACCCTAACTCCCCACTTCCCTGGACTTTGGGTACCTGGGACTTAGCTCTGCTGGGTACAGGTAGTTTCTCTGGGCTTGTTCCTTCTCGGTTTGACAGTATGAAAAGAAATCTGTAGGTACCCCCAGTACTCAGCTCAGACTAGGTGATGTTGAAGAGCCAGGAGTGAACCAGACACAGCTATGAACTCCGACTCTGAACTCAGTCCAGCAGGAGCAACAGACTAAAGTACAGCTTGCCTGAATGCAACACATTCAGCCTGTGTGCTCAAGGCACACGTGCCATGGTGCTATGGGCCAGAGGCAGCAAGTCAGGCCTGAGGATCCCTGGGCTGTGATGGGAAAGTGTAGGGACAGTGGGATCTGAGAATAGGGAGCAAGCCTCCATGGGAGGTTCCTAATGGCACCAGTTCCCGAAGTAAAGCAGGAATCTGCCAGTGGAAAAGGACATTTTAGACAGGCTCTCCAGTTATAACTGCAATGAACTGGCTGACAGGCTTAGGCGGGGACACTTAGTGTCTATCGGGTCCAAGGTGGACCTGTGCATCATCCCTGTTGTATGAGTAAGGAGACGGGTCAGAGAACTGCCCCAGCTCTCAGGTCTCTGAAAAAGACCTGAAACCCAAACCCAGCTGATGGCAGGGGATATATTCTGTTCTCCTTGGAGAAGGCAGTGTCATGGAGCATTTGGGATTTGAGGGGCCTTGGAAACAGGAAGGGATTGTATTTTTTCATAGGGTGTCCTTCCTCTCCCTAAGATGATTATAGGAGACCAGTGGGGCAGGGCTCCCCCAAGTCTCAGCAGACCATGGTGCTCCAACAAGTGAAGCAGGATGCTGCTGGGTCTGGGCATTGTCTGAGAGATAAGCCCAGGCCTTGGAAATTGAGGTGAGTTGTTGTTGAAGGAACATCACAGGGAGGGTGTCATGTCTCCCTGGATCAGAGCACGGAGTGGGAAGTTGGCAATGGTCCAAGAGAGATGAGCAGAACTGAGTAGGGACATTAGGGTCTGATGGGTAAGACAGCCCCAGTGACCACATAGTCAACCAGTAGGTCCATCCCTTAACCCAAACCAGTCATTCTCACTGTACTTTATAATTGGTTTGAGCAAAAGATCTGTCCTACAGGGTAGACAGGCACCCCTGGGGCTGATGGAAGCATCTAGCAGAGCCCAGAATATTAGAATCCCTCATGGATATGTTTCAAAATTCCTTTTTGTGCGTTGTTAGAATCCATCAGAAGGCTCCCTCCCTTTCTGGAGCCTTCTACCCACTCACTGTTTGGCACCATGTGGAGATACCATTTCCTTCAGCTATGGTCCCCACCATCTGGCTCCAGCATATTTTGAAAGTCAAGGGGAAAAGCCAGGCAAGGTGGCACAAGCCTGTAATCTCAGCATTTGGAAGCCTAAGGCAAAATCATCTCCAATTCCAGGCAGACTTGGACTATAACTGGAAGACCACCTCAAAAAACAGAGAAAAGCTAAGCTGTCTCCACCTTCCCAGGGTCACCACTTCCCAATATCCCTAAGAGAAGTGAAGCAAATATACCCTGCGTTCAGGCAGTTACACCCCAGGAATCTGTCCACACATACCACCCCACTGAGTCCTACAGGCAGTTAGCCTGAGAGACTCTCATTATCCAGGGTCCCACTGGGCCCTGCTGCAGAGATCCCTTTGTTCAGGTCCTGACTCTGCCTCTTAAATTCTGGGGTTTCAACCACTCTGAACCCTAATCTCACTGATCACCCAGGATGGAGACCTTGCCCCAGCTGAAGCAGATGGTTTGTGCCAGGTCATGGACAGGCTCATAAGCACTGGTGGTTTAGGGGTTTCCAGCCTCGGTGTCCCCCTGCCTGAGGTACAACTCATTCCAAGCCCTGAAGCCCCTCACCTCTGTGGAAACAGGCAGCCAGACAGGAAGAAGGGTTTCATGCCAATAATTTATTGAACGGAGGTCTGTACACAGGCAAACCTTACTGTGGAAACTAAGACACCAGGGGCTCTTTCCCTACTCCCTCCTTCCAGGATAGGGAGAGGGTAGAAGCCTTGGGAGCAGAGGACAAGAGGGGGGATACAGCTGAGGGGAGGGGTGGGTTGATGGTGTGAATCGACGTTTTTCTTTAAGAAAAAAATTATAACAATCTATTTACACCCAGGGGGCCAGGGAAGGGAAAAGGTGGGCTGGGTTGGTTCTATTTACAAGGGACATGGGAGGGGGAAAGGAGTGGTAGCCTGGGGGAGGGGAGGGGACCAAGGGGGTAGAAGGTCCTCATAGCCCTAAACCCCCTGTCCTTCCTTCTTTTCCCTCCCCACAACCAGTTAAAATCCTCTTTAAAAAGCCCACCACAAAGGTAAGGCTGAGGAGGGAGGGCCTAGATGTTAGGGGTAAGAGTTCATTTACCTCTGCCCTCTAGTCTAGGGGCCCAGCCAGGGCAGGAGCTTGATGAGGCTATGCCCCCCCCCCTTCCCAGCCCCACTTGGGAATTCCCAGATGGATGTGGAGGGGTAGTTGGTGGGGCCCTCAAGAAGAGTTAGCCAGGGTAGGTGTGGCATCAGGTGCCTGCCAGTCTGGGCCGGTCTGAGTCTCAGTTAAAGCTGGAGGGAGGAGGAGACAGTTAGCTTCTGTATCATCCCCACCGCCATGCCATGAGATTAGAACTTGTTTCAAGACACTGCAAGAGGCTGACAGCTGTCACTTCTGGTTCAGGGCTACAAACTCAGATGCCAAAGGCCAGCCTGACACTAAAGTGGCTCACATCAGGGAGCCAGGCTCCATGGAAGAAAGGAGCAGCTGGACAGAGCTCCAACTGCTGTCAGGAGACAGACCCACAGCTACCAAATCCAGTTTTCTCCCCCAAAGAAACAGGAAATTTGGGTTTTTTTTTTTTAACCCAAAATGGCCCAGTGTTTAAATGTGGGCAACTTTCTATTTTGTTCAGACCAAGAAATGTTTGGCATTTAAACACAAATGTGGCCAATACTGTCCTAAGGTTGATGACATGCTACGCCTTCTGTGCCATCAAATGTCGACAAATTAAAACCTATAGAAGACAAGGACAGCCCCCGCTTTATCCTCAACACATGTTCCCCAACTTACCTTGTGAGGACGAGGTGAGGGCAGCAGAGCCTGCTGGGGACCTCAAGTGAGGAGGGATGAGAATGGCATTGAGAGACGGTTGGATGGAGAGTTCTAGACACAGGAATTGACATGCCCAGTCAGGGAGAGGCGGGACATTTGGAAAGCCAGTTAGGGTTAGGATGGGGTACCAAACAGGGACCCAGTTACTGGCAAGGTCAGGTAGTAGAGACATTAGCCACAGGACTCTTGGTGTAAAACTGGAAAAGGTGTAGCATCTAGCCACAATGTGGTGGTGACATCTGGCTGAGTCCAGGGCTGCCCTGTACCCTCTCAGCTCTTAGTCCTGTCTCTCCACGTCCCCCCAAAACTCCACAGGCCCCAAGCTGTGCTCTCACCACCAGGACTGAAGTTGAAGAGGGGGGGAAGCGGGCGGTTGTTGGGTAGCTGGGTTCCGAGACACCGCAGTTCATCAAAGAAGCTGTGGGCACAGGCCTCTAGTGGGGAGAGCCTTGAGGATGGAGTGTACTCCAACAGGCTTGAGCAGAGCGCAATGGCCTCAGGTGGTGTCCGAGATTTGAATACCTGTGGGTAGTTAAGCAGGTGGGTGCTGTGACACCAGGATGGTGTGCCTTATAGGGCACACCTGTTGCCTCCCTGACACCCACCTCCCCAATAAGGAAACAGGCATAAATAATGAACTGGGCAGCTAGCTCAGTTTCCTTGCCACTACATAAATGGGAATCTTGTATTTGCCTATGGGTTCTCAACTTTTAAAATTCTATAAACTTCACAATCTGGAAGTGTTGTTGACTGACTCCCTGTTTAATTTCAGACATACACCCCCAGCCATAACTTATTTTTATTTTTTATATCTGTTTATTTTACTTTATGAATGTGGTGCCTGAGTGCATGGTTGTTGACCACACGCATGCCTGTAGGATCCCCTGGAACTGGGCTTACAGGTAGTTGTGAGCCACCATGTGGGTGCTGGGAATTGAACCCAGGTCCTCTGTAAGAGTAACAAGTGCTCTTAACCACTGAGCCACATCTCAAGTCCCACAAGCTATGATTTTTAAGCCAGGTCTCCAGATCAGCTGGCCTCCAAGGGGACCCAGCCCTTCAGCCATGCTGTATGAATCCCTAGTACTGCCCTACCTTTGTCCAGGGGTGAGCTTTGATTTGCGGGAACTTGAACTCTGTGTAGTTGGGGTTCATCTCTCGGATTTGTTCCCTGGTTGGTGTTCCTAGTACCTGAAAAGGAAACAGAGGAGTCTGAAACAAGGGCCCTTTCCTCAGGCCCGGCCCACCCTCCCTCCCTGGCCCTGCCTTCACCTTGATGATCTCCACAAGCTGGTCCACTCCACTGTCCCCAGGGAAGATGGGCTGGCCAAGAAGCAGCTCAGCCAGTACACAGCCAGCTGACCACACATCTGAAGGGGAAGGGCAGAAGTTCAACACTAGGCAGCCAAAGCTGTCAAGTCCACTCCTTTGCACACATGGCTATCTCCAGAGGTACTGGCTCAAGACCACAAACCCAGAATGGGAAACCGAATCCTGAACCTCCAGGTCTACCTGGCTCAGCTGCACTTACAGCCCCCATGCCCTCTGTGAGTGAGCCCCAATGAACCCGTTGAACCCTTCTCTACTAGGCCAATACAAGGCCTGACCCCGTCAACTGGCACCTGTGTGCTTTGGGACACAAGAAAGCTTTCTGTCCTGCCCATGGGAAGAACTGTGGCCTGGCCTGCTCACCCCTTCCCTACTCTGCACCTTGGCCTATATGGTACAGGTTCACACCTAGGACCATCCCAGCTCCTCTTCAACCCTTTCATATACATGTTCTCATTGCAGCTTTCCTTCAGGTCTGGAAGAGGGTAATGCTCCCTCAGGAACAGAAAAAGATGGGCCCTGGGAGCAGGCCACCACCCCCTTCCCTCCACCAGACTGACTGGGAGGGTCTAGAGTGGAGGTAGGCTCTAGAGTCATATTAGTCTTGAGATCTCAGTCCTGCCCTGGCCAGCTGTTGAGCCCCTGGCAGTAGCCTTATAGCAACCAGCCTTCCCTTGTCTGACTGCTCCAAACAAGACGCACCAGCGCCAGCCTCAACCTGTGAGAACCAGTGTTGGAACAGACGGTAAGCTTTAATCACCAAGCCTGCAACAGTGCCCAGGAGCTTAAAACCTGCCAAGACTGCCACTCCCCAGTCTCTGTTCCCTAACTGACCGATGGATGAGGTGTAATCTGTGGCTCCGAAGATGAGCTCTGGGGCACGGTAGTACCGAGAACAGATGTAGGAAACATTGGGCTCCCCCCGAACCAACTGCTTTGCACTGTGGGAAGAGACAGGCAGGGTTAAGCATAAACCCAAGGCTGAGGCTCTCACCCTTTTAGGTACCCCACAGGTTCTATGTCAGACTTACCTGCCAAAGTCACAGAGCTTGAGGACAGCAGTGTCAGGGTCCACAAGCAAATTCTGGGGCTTGATGTCACGGTGACACACACCTTGGGAGTGGATGTAGGCCAAGCTCCGGAAGAGCTGGTACATGTACACCTAAAATGGGCAGGGCACAGCTCTACTCCAGCCCACTGCTTCCCACATGCACATTGCTGGCCCACATCAGACCATTCTCCTTGCTGGCTGTTCATGGCCTCAGTTCCTGAACCCTGTTTGAAACCCCTGATCCTCATACTCTGCATAGGCCAGAGGGCCCCATTCCCAATTTCTGACTCAAGCTTGAGGATGGCTTGCTGGGACTAGGACTGACCCCACATAGGGAACGACTGCCCCAGTCACCCCCGGCACAGCCTGAAGAGTGACACCAGGTCTTGACATACCAGGTGTGAGCCAGGCACTCTGCTTCCCCTCTCACCAAAAACCACTAGCTCTGGAGGCCAAGGCCTCCTACTGCAGCTCTTTTCCAGCTTCATTCCCTGCCCTCCTTATGCCACTGACTAGAACCTAAGTAAGGTTTCTGGTTTTGATTTTAATTTGTATTACATTTCGATTGAGTATACATGCCCACCTCTGGGGGAGGATGGTTATATGTGCGCCATAGACCACAACTGGCAATCAGAGGAAAACTTGCTGGTGTCAGTTCTTTGATCGTGTGGATCCCAGTAATTGGTCCTCAAGCTTGGTAACAAGCACCTTTACCCATGGAACCTTTCTGGGAATTTTTCTTTTGGCACAGGGTCAAACACTAGATTCCAAGATGGCCTTTAACTTGAAATCCTCGTGCCTTAGCCTCCCCAGTGCTGAGATTACAGGCATGCACCACAACATGCAGCCAGGACCTTTGAGTTTACTTCCTCCTGCATCCCCTGATATATATTAACTAGCTGATAACTGCTTGACACACAGGGACCCCCTCTTCCTGTACCTGCATCATCATACTACTCTCCCAGTGTTCCTTCATCTTTCTCACCTCAAGCCAGGCAGGGAAGGGCATTCAGTTCCCAGAACTCCATGTGGCCCTCTACATTGCAGCAGCTCCTCAGCTTTATCATGGTCTGTGATGGTGCCTGCCATCAGTGTCTTAAAGGCAGGGTCTCTTTCTGTAGTCCTGCCTGTCCTGATGCTTACTATGTAGACCAGAATGGCCTTGAACTCAGATCTTCCTGTCTCTGCCTCCTGAGTGCTGGGACAAAAGGTATATATACCATGCCCAGACTAACAGGCATGCTCTTCATGGACAAGGTCTTGGTTTCAGTCAGCTGTGCCTTTGGAAGTGCTCAGCACTGGCTGACCACAAGAGTAGCCACAGCACATCATCATCTCAAAACTGCCCTCCCAGGATGGATGGCCCAGCAGCAGCCACAAGCACAGCCCACATCAGCATCAACTCACCCAGGTACAAGGTGAGACGGCTCTTCTGTGTGGGCACACCCTTTCTCTAGGCTTTCCCACCTACCCCAACCCAATGGTCCTATTGTGTGGAGCAGTTAGTTCCTTTTCTACCTCCTTGGCAAGCCCTTGCCTTGGCCCTCCTCTGGACTTAGCCAAACCATCTACAAGCTACAAGGCTGAAGACAGGGGACATAGGCCTCCACAGACCAACCTAAATTCAGAAGACGCAGGAACCCATAGACACATATGGCCTCAGAGCCCTGGTTTTGTGGGTCTGTGCTACAGCAGCCTGACTGCCTACCTTGACATAGATGATAGGGATGATCAGTTTGGCCTTGGTAAAGTGACGAGCCACCCGGTACACCGTCTCGGGCACATATTCCAGCACCAGATTTAAATAGAGCTCATCTTTCTGGAGGGCAAAGGAGAGATTGTCAGGAAAGACAGGAGGTGTGCAGAAAACAGAGAAGGACAGATAGGACCTCTTGGGACAGGCAGGGGAAAATGGATAGCATCTAAGTATGGCAATACCCCACACACTTTAGATTCCCAATGTCTCACCTTCTCCCCACTGGAGTAGAAAAAGTACCGTAGCCTCACGATATTGCAGTGGTCCAGCTTACGCATAATCTGCAGCTCTCGGTTCTAGAGGGCAAAGGGAGAGTGTCAATACATCCAATCCTCTGCCTCCCCTGGCCCCAGTACCCTCACCTACACCCTACACCTATTTCTGCTAATATTTCTGTTCCCTGTGTTCCAAACTCAAGGCTCCAAGGCTTGGTGGAGGGAAAAAAGGATTCCTTCTTCACCCCGGCCCCTTCCCTCACATGCAAGCTGGTGTCTATGGGTCAGTTAGTCCTGGGTCACCAATGTGTTTACTTCAACCTGCTTTTCAGAAGTTTTCTAACTACTGCTAACATGTGGAAGGTCAATTATTTCCTTTATAAAGCCAGCCCTCAGCATCTCTTGAGAAATTTACTTGGTCTCAGCTACTCAGAAGGCTAAGGCAGAAGGATTTCAAGTTCAAGGACAGTCTGGGCATCTTAGTGCAGCTCTGTGTCAAAATAAAAAGAGTACTAGGGATCTAGCTATCTCCCTGATGGAGTACTCACACAGCATGCACAAGCCTCTGGGTTCAATCCCACATATTACCAAACCACAGAAACATCACCACCAGACACAGGCACAAGCAGTAGACAGCAGTGGTTGCCTGGTTCACCCTGACCCCCTATCACTCCCTATCACCTTCCCTGGAAGTACTGCGGACTCATAAGACCCTAGACTCCACACTTCCAATCTCATCTTCCACTCCATGCCTGAGTCTCTTCCCTGTAGGGCCTCAGAACGCTTCCCAGATCCCTCTCAGCTCTGCAGTTCAACTCCATCAAAGTCTGACTGACACCCCAGAGCCCCTCCTGTCCAAGAGTCCTTCCTGTCTAGCCCCAGGTGTTACCCCATATAGTCTGGCACAGTCCTCCACGGAGCACATAACCCTCCACTTCCCTCTCTCTTTCCTGCTAGTTTCCCAGGACTCAGCTAACTCACAGAGCACCCTTTCCTCTGTGTACAGAGCCCTGCCCTGCACCAAGGCAAGTGGCTACCAAAAAGGCTGAATTCCATTAGGCACTGGCAGATGTCTGGGTCAGAGCACGACTTTCAGAGCTACCACCATCAGCCCTACCAGACCCTTTCTTCTAGCAGAGACGTGGCCAAGTAGTTGAGAAGGACTCAGGAGTCAACAGCCCAGGGCCTCCCCGTGAAAGGGTCTTACTATGCAGCCTCATTTCTGCTGACATAGAGCAGGGATAGCAGCAGTACCTGTCCTCAGAGACTCTGCAGGTAAATTAAATTAGAACTTGCCTGTCAAGCCTTTACACTGAGGAAATGCCCAGTAAACATTAGCTCTCAGCTATTCTGGAATTTACATTTCCCAGCTTCCTCCCAGTTCACTCCCTTCCTTCCCCCTCTCCTGAGGCCCATGCTCAGGTCCGGCTGAAATCCCAGCTCAGGCTGTTGAGATGTTTCAGTAGATAAAAGTAGTTGTCATTTTAGCCTGATGACCTGAGTCTGATCCCTGGATTCCACAGTGGTAGGAGAACCAACTCCCAACAGTTGCCTAACCTCCTCATATGCACCATGACACACACATGCCAGCCACACTTACATACAGACAACATACATATGCACATTAATAAATAATATTAAGAATATTAAATTTGCTGGGCCATGGTGGCACACACCTTTAATCCCAGCACTCATGAGGCTGAAGCAGGCAGATCTCTGAGTTTGAGGCCAGCCTGGTCAGCCAGACTGAGTTCCAGGACAGACCCCAAAGCTACAGAAAACCCCTGACTCAAAATACCAAAATAAATAAGAATATTAAATTCTAGATCCCAGCTGTTGCTGGGCACAATCGGCAGTTACTGCCATTCCCCAAACCTCCAGTCTACCCAAACTACCTTGAACCTTTTGTCCTGAAGAACCTTCTTGATGGCCACCAGTTCCCTCGTCTCTGCCAGCCGTGCCTGGTACACGACTCCAAATGAGCCATTGCCAATCACTTTGATGTCGGTATAGGCCACCTCTTGGGAACGCTCTGGGCCTTGGCCTAGAGTGGCTACCACTGTGGTCACCTTCCCGCTGTCACCTAAGGAACAAAGGGAATAAAATCCACTGATCTTTTCTCTATGGCCACTACAGCCCATGGAGGGGAAGCTGTTCAAAAAGCTCACTGCGGGGGAAGAGACAGTACTTACTCTATGTAACTGTCTGTCACACACCGTGGATTCAATATCTAAGCATGGGAAGCACGAGGTAGGTACTCCAGTGACCTAGCACCTCCCTCCAGAACCCTAAACTCTGTTTCCCATATTGGAGGACACTGGCATTCAAACATATTCCCATTAATGGCTAAGCACCTAATTTCTCCTAGCAAACTGCAGCTTGGTGGTGGGGGCCACCAATACCCCAGGTGTAGAATTCAGCTCCCCAACCTTAGTTCCTTCTGTAGGGCAGGCACAAGGGACTGTCTTCCACTCAAAAGAGCGGAAACTATGGGGTGTTCTTTCTTCAGGAACACTTTGGCCATTCTCAGTCAGAGGGTACTGACTTCTAAATCCTGCCCAACAGAGCAAGGACCATTACCACTGGTACTGAGTGACAGAAATGAACTGTGACAGCCCTAACCCTCACTTGGGAGCACAGATGGGGTAGGGAGTGCTGTTACTTTTACCAAACACTCCGCATCGGGATGGGCACTGGCCTGGCTTCTCCGTCTATGTGGTCCCAAGTAGCACCTGACTTGAGAATGGAACAGCTATCTCCAGAACTGCTAGAGTAGTCTGTCCAGGGGCCTTCAGAGGAGCGCTTGGATTTCTAGCCCCAGTCTCTGAGGAGCAGCCCACCTAGGTGCCATTCCTAGTCACCCACTCCCTTAAGGAAACTTATCAGCAAATTCTAATTGGGAGGGGCCAGTGAGTGACATTTTGAAAAATAATCCTACATTGCTATTTTTCTTTCAAGCCAATGACAGCCACTTCAAACTCATATTTTAAAGTAGGTGTAACCCAAGCCATCTCCATTTTTGCTAAATGGCCCCGCCCCCCCTTATTTTTTAAAGGAGCATTACCAATGAGCTTAATTTGAAGCCCATATTATTCCCAATTTGTTCTTATTTATAAACAGCACCATTGTCACCACTGGGGACCCAAGTCTACACATTTTCAATGGGTAAGGTGGTAATGTCAGGCCTTATGTTTGAAGCCTGGCCCTGTTCTATAGGAACATTAGTAATCCTAAATCTGTGTATCTAAGAGGGATTCAATCCAAATTCCCATTTTTGGTGGAAAGGAAATGAATAGCCCTCTTTTTGTACAGGATGGTGGCAGTGTCTCTTAGGGAACAATAATCCTAGATCACCATTGGCAAGTAACTATGACCTCTGATCCTGTTCTCTAGTGGATGGCAACGTCGTCAAGTACCCGAGACCTTGATACTGGCTACTGGAAGAATGGGGCCTGTGACCTCTGTTACTCGGATGTTGGTTATTCTGATTCTAAACTCCAAGTGATGATAACCCCCAAACTCCTTTATCTGGAAGACAGAGAGCTCAGACCTCTGTTTAAAGCAGCACGGTAACCTCGAGCTTCTATCTGGGTACATGAAAGAATCTGATCGCCGTTTGATGGGCTTGGGAAACCCAGATCACCACCCCACAGGGCGCCTCTAAGTACTCACGGCCCAGCTTCACTCCAGGCGGCGGGAAGCTAGTGCCTGCGCCGGGGCCACCGCTGCCTCCTCCGCCGCTGCCGCTGGGGCCACCCCCGGAGCTCGAGGCTCCCACGCCCCCACCCATAGCCCCGACTGACGCCTTCCCGCCGCCAGTGCCTCCTGGGCCAGAGGCCGAGCCCCCAGGGCCGCCGCCACCGCCTCCGCCTCCGCCGCCTGGTTCCGCGAACGAGCTGGTCCGTGCCCGGCCCGAGCCCCCAGGGCCGCCTCCGGAAGGCCCGCCGCCACTCATGGCGCCGAGCGCAGGCCCAGGCCGCGGGGCTCGGGCTGCCTGGGCTGCCCCCGCCGCTGCCTCTGCCGCCGCCTCCCCTGGGCTCCGGCCTCTTCCAGGCCGCGCCGTTCGGGCTCCGGCTCCGGCCCAGCGCCCGCCGCGGGGCACGCCGGGAGATGAAGTCCCTCTGCGGTCGGCTTCGTTGTCGCCACCCTCGACTCGCACAGCATGCCGGGAAATGGAGTTCTCAAGGCCTCAGAGAAGCAGGCGGGGGGGGGGCTGACGGTTCGCGCTGCACGTCGGGAAATATAGTCCTGGGTAATGTCATCCGACTCTTCCAAAAGACAACTTGAAACACTTCGGTAAACACATCCAGAGCCACACGCCCACTACACAGATGCGACAGCGACCCTCACAGGGTATCAGAGGTGAAATCTTAGCTACTCCATCCACATGCAGCAGCCAAGCCAGAAGCATGCCGGGAAATGGAGTCTAGTCACCCACCAAACCTATGGGTTGTCGGTGACTTCCTGCGCCGGGTGCATTCTGGGAAATCGAGTCCACACTCGTGAATACTCTGTTCTTGAGCTGTGAAGCACACTGGGAAATGGAGTCGTCACCACGCCCTCACCGCATTGCAGGTGTAGAGCTATTTATAAAGCACGCTAGGAAATGAAGTCTCGGGTGATCCTCAAACTCCAAGTAGATATTGTAACTGGAAGAAATGGGATAGGAAATGGAGTAGGCATCGCGCTCTCTCTGCCCAGTTGCTGCGCCGCAGTTCCTTCCGGGAAATGTAGTCGACACCAAGAGTTAAGCGCGTTGCTTCAGTGAGCCTTGTGTCTTCTGGGAAATGAAGTTCAAGGTAGCCTCATCATTAAGGAAGAGGATGAGAGCTACCAGCAGCCAGGCGCATGCTGGGAATAGTCCACAGTGGAATTGACTCTTTGTGAAGTTAGGCGCAGGGGCTTCTTGGGAACTGTAGTCCAAAGGGAGTACTGTGCCTGAGAGTGTAGGTGAAAGGTTAAGGACGACGGTTCCCAGGGGAAATTGCAATGAGTTACAATGTCTCCTCCCTGGTCCCTAGGTCGTAGGAATGAGCCAAAGCCGATCGGTGACTGCTGGAAAAGGGAGTCCCAAGTGGCCACATATTGAGAAGAGAAAAACCTTTCCTCTCTGCATTCTCAAATCCTGACCTTGTCTCAAACTTGTTTTCGGATATTCTCCCTCTCTCTAGCAATACGACTAGGATCAAGAGGATGAGCTGCACGATTAAAACACACACACACACACACACACACAAAATTTCTGTCCTGAACCTCCACTCGATATTCTAAATTACAAGATCCTAGAGGATCCAAATGAAGAAAGCCAGCAGCTACAAGCAGCTTGTGTTTTCCTGCGTATGATGAGGAGCCCGGTTTCCCGAATTAATAACCGGAAGAAAAGCAGTAACTCCAAAGGATACTGGGAAACTGGTGTGTGTGGTGGTAGTGGTGGTGGTGGAGTGTGTGTGTGTGTGTGTGTGTGTAAAATGGAAGCGCTGTCTGTCTGTGCTTTACTTTACTCGCAGACTGTGTTCGCACTAATAGTCCGGGCTTTTCTGAAGCCTAACATCCAGTCAGCTCGGTCAGCTTCCGACTGCATTTCTCAGTGGACACGGAACAGAGATAGATCGTAGGACTAACGCCTCTTCAGACTACTTTATCCAGCAGGCAAAGCGCGGGTACTTCCGCCACCTTTGCAAAGCCTGAAGACACTTCAAGCTCGGTTGGAGAGGGCGTTTCTGGAGTAGCACAACCGAAAGGATGGCTGCCGCCCTCTGACGGCTACTTGGAACTGAAAAGTAAAATTTAAGTCAAACCCCAAGGTATAGGACTAAGAAGTCTCACTAGGGTATGTGGCAGGATAGAACCGACTATTTAACCGCCAGAACCCGTGGGGACCTTAGCAGTAGACCAGTCTTTGTATTGAGCTTTGTATTGAGCTCCGTGGAACATTGCAGGGCAATGAGATCTGTAAAATGTCTCCAAGTGTCTAAGAGGGTCCTAAAGATGTTTGGAGGAACTGATGAAGAAAACATGAAGAGATAAGTCTTTAATAGACTATAGGCAGCAGGAAACAATTGTTTGGGGCATGATGGAGAAAAATCTCAAGAGATATCTGTAAAAAGGCATATGAGAGAATGAGAAATCACGAAGATCTCCAAGCAGCCTGAATAGGTGAAGGACGGTTAAGAAACACAAAGAGGAGACTGTGGAGGAGTTGTGTAGGAACCTGGCAGGAGGGCTGTTGTTGCAAATGGGATTTTAGTTGTAATGGACTCATTTGTAAAATGCCCTGAAACTTTCTGGTTGGAAGCAAAAGTCTCAGGACCAAAGTCAGGTGTCTTCTGTTTTGCTTTAAAAACAGGGTCTAAGATTACAGACATGTGCCACTAGGGCGAATTTATGGTGCTGGGAATTGAACCCAAGGGTCTTGCACTCTGTTAACTGAGCTACATCCCCAGCCCTCCCTTCTTCTCTTTTGGAATAGGGTCTCTGCAGGCATGGTGGCACACAGGAGACAGGTGGATCTCTGAGTTCAAGGCCTGCCTGGTCTACAGAGTGAGCTCCAAGACAGCCAGGGTCACAGAGAGAAACCCTGTCTCAAAAAACCAAAGAGAAGAAAAAATAGGGTATTGTTCTGTAGCAAGGCTAGCCTCAAACTAGCAGCTATCCTCCTGAGCCTTCCCAGTCCCGAGGCATGTGCCAGTACACTGGGCTCAGAGCGTTTTACAGGAAATGGTCCAGGCCTGCAAATGGATTTAGGTGGGCGATTAAAGACCTGTGGGGGTGGGGCCTGCTGTCTTTAAGGCCAAATATCACCTGTACCATCCCACACAGTCAGAATCTGGGGCAACAAGTTTGATTAGACCATGATCTGACCTCTGAAGGGTTTCTGAAGCTGAACACTTAGGGGTCACGTGATTAGAGGCACTCTGAAGGGTTCTGCTGTGGCTACTTAGCCAGTCCTGCTTCTTTCTTGCAGTGACAACATCCGCCTTCCTCTATCACCCCACTAGCAACTCAGCTGCATCTACGTTGCCAGGAGATACGTCTCATCCCAACTTCCAGAAATAACCCAGTGGTTCCCACCCCCAGGGAATGGCTTACATCACCCAGGAGAGGGAGCAGTTGCCCACAGGCTGCCACAGGAGCCTGTTTTCTGCATGTATCCCAGTCCTGGATCCTCTCCTCCCTGCCAACTGATGCATCATCTGGGACCACCCACCTAGGGGCTGGCACAAGTCGAGGTCTAAGTGCAGGGGGTAGATAGCAGTTGCCAGTTCAGCGTTCATTTGTTCCCCCTCAGGGCTGCGCAGGGTGGTGTTTTATAGCAAATCCAGTCCAACAGGCCCTGAGTTCCAATTCCCACTCTTATCTCTCAGCAAGTGTGTGGCCTTGGGGGAACCCCTTCCCCTTTCTGGGCCTCAGGCAACACACCTGCACTGTCCAGGTGGGGTCTGCATCCACCAGCAATCACAACCTGAATTCTTCTGGTAATTGTTCCTCCAGGACTCGGTTTTTCCAGCTTTAAGAGCTCATCATTCAGCAAATCCTAACCCTGGACACCTTGATCTGGACTCAGCCGTCCTGGCTTTCCATTGGAAAATCCAGTTGTTGCAAGACCATGGGATTTGGAGCTATTTTCCTGAATAGCTCAGCTCTATTGTCTCTGGAAGTTTAACTTCGATGTTGAATGCTTAAATACATGACACACAGGATGTCGGTCAGGATCAGGATAATGAATCCCTCGTAAAACCTGCTGGTTGGGAGATCACCCTGGTGGGACAAAGACTACCAATTATTTTTGAGGGTTTAAGATTTAATTTTATTGAGGCTGGAGACAGCTTGATGGTTATG
This sequence comes from Microtus ochrogaster, assembly GCF_000317375.1. Taxonomy (NCBI): domain Eukaryota; kingdom Metazoa; phylum Chordata; class Mammalia; order Rodentia; family Cricetidae; genus Microtus; species Microtus ochrogaster. The sequence goes on from NC_022030.1 coordinate 20,233,966, forward strand.
AGCACTTGCTGCTCCTGAAGATGACCGAGGGTCAGGTACCAGGAGTCACATGGAAGTTCCTAGCCATCTCTACTTCCAGAACATCTGACACCCTCTTCTGACCTCCTGGGGCACAGCACATGATACACAAATATGTGTATAGCCCCAAAACATAATTTCTCCAAAGATTTTTAACGTGTAAATCTGTGTGAATGTATCCCAATTCTATGTGGGTATCAGAAGCCAGAAGAGGGCAACAAATTCCCTGGAGCTGGAGTTAGGGGTTGTCATGAGTCACCCCACATGGGTGCTCCGAACAGAACTGAGGTTTTCTGGAAGAGCAGAAGCATTCAACCACCCACTCCAGCCCAAGGCACTGCAAGCCTCATCAAAGGACCCCAAGCACAACGGTAACAGGACACGCCCCTTTTTATGTGGCCCAGGCAAGCCTTAAACTAGAACTTCCCACCTGGAATTACAGGTGTGGACCACTAGACCCTCCTCCACATACATTTCGAGAGGAGCAGGGCGCTAGAGGCAGTTCAAAGCACAGGACCCTCCACCAGGGACCTGATGGGAGTGTGGCTTAGCAGTCAAGAGCTGGAGGGGGAAAGCAATTCAGGTCATAGGAGAACCAGGGACAACAGGCTCAACTCTGTTAAGGGTCAAGAGGCAGATTGAAGATAGGAAACCGGTCAAGGAAATACAAGCAAGACTAGAGAAAGCCAGAGCCCTTAATCCACTCTGAGGCGTGTGACACCTGAAAGGCGGTCAGAGCTCCCCAGGCAGATGACCTGTTCCGACGGAGTCAGGCCTTTGAGCCACAGATGGAAGCAGGTGTGTCTGGACCTGCCCGGAACTAAGGCAGGTCTGTGGTGATGCTGTGGCTGGCTGCACCCAGTACCTAGGACAGATTACCACAGGCAAAGGTCCAAAGTTTTATTGTTTTGAATACATTCTCCAGCAGCCCCCTTGTGTCCCACCCCACCCTCCATTCCCAATACAGAATAAGGCTTGACCACAGCCCTCCTGGCCACCCCTGGGAGGCAGAGAGGGGCTTCCAGTTTGGTTTCAAGGGACCCCCTTCCTGTCCCTGACCCACCTGCCCATGGGTCAGACCTAGGACCAGCTGGGGGTGGGTGTGAGGGACTGGACCAGTACTGGGGTGGAGTGGGGAACAGGCACTTGTAGAGATTTGTGGCCCATAGATTTGCAGCCCCCCTCACCTTCCTCTGCCTCCCACCCCACCACCCCCACAGAATTTTTGGTTTACAAAATTGTCCCACCAGCCCCTACTGCAACCTTGTGGGGTCTAAGAAACCCAGGCACTCACAGCCCCTACAGGGGCAAGGAAGGCAGGGTTAGGGCTGGGAGGAGGGGGCTCAGAAGGGAAGGGGTAGGACGAGGTAAGTGGCAGAGAACAGGGAGGGGGTCAAGGCTTTACTTCCTTTTTTTGTAATACAAAAAAGTTCCTGGGTGTTAAAAGGCCAAAGCCTCTGCTGAAATAGAAATCCCCAGAATGGAGGTGCCCCCCCTTAACACCCCCCTCCCGCCCCCCACCACCACTTTGCCCGGAACTTAGAAACCCAGAGATGAGGAGATTAGCCCCCAGTCCTGGGTACCCACCCACCCTACCATTTAAAAAAAAAAAGTTTTATACAAAATGTGGGGAGGAGAAAGGGAGGAGGCAGGGAAGAGACTAAGAGAGCTGCCCTCACCTCCAGGGCTTTGTGGGGGTTAAGGCAGCAAAAGCTTGGGGTGTTGAGGGGGCACACGGGGGCCCTTGCCCATGGCTCTCAGGAATCTCGATGCTCCAGAGAGAGCTGAGCTGTGGCGTGCTGGAGATCTGAGCTCACCCGTCGTGGGGTGAGTGGCCCCCCAGCCTCCCCAGGGCCCGTGTCCCCACGCACCTTCTTGTCCTCACCCTCATCCTCAGGGCCCCCAGACAGAGCCCCGCCCCCCTCCAGGCGACAGTCTTCACTCCAGCGCCGCTTAAAGCGCAGTTTAAGGGGCATGCACTGGGCTGCCCCAGGTGCCTCTCCGGGCTCTGGCTTTGGGGGAGCAGGTGGGGCACGGGGAGTCTTGAACACCTCCCCATCTTCCTCATCCTCGTCACTGATGTCAGTCACCTCTACCTCCTCGGACTCGCCTTCTGAGATGGGCTCCACCTTGATCTGGGGTGGTGGCGGTGGGGGGACCAATGCGCCTGCCCCCTCAGCCAGCCCACCTGAGCCACTGCTACCGCTGCTCTTGTCGGTGCCTCCTGGAGCCTTCTCTCCAGCTGCCCGCTGCCGGCGTCCTAGCGGAGGTGGCTGCAGCTTAAACTTGAACGGGGATGAAGAGGAGGAAGAGGAAGACGAGGCTGAGGAGGGGACCGGTGGGGTCTCAGGTGCCATGGGCGGCAGCGGGCACTTGTCAGGGCGCTGTGGCTGGGGCACCACCAGCCCAGGGTAGTGCAGGAAGGCGCGGGGACTGAGGTGGTAGTTGTAGACGCTTTGGGTGTGGGCCTGCAGGTACCGTTTCATGTCCTCGGGGCTGAAGGAGAAGTGGGAGCCTCCCGAGCCACTAGGGCCCCCACCACCGCTGGGGTACATAGGACTCAACGTGGGTGAGGGTGTGTAGGCCAGGTGGGTGGGAGTCATAGGCAGAGCCGGGGAGAGCTGAGGGGGCAGAAGGGAGCCAGGCCCTGCCAAGGGTGACACAGGGAAGGGGCTTAGGGGTTCAGGGCCACCCCGGGGCCGGGGGTAGACACGGAAGACACCAGGGTCATGTGGGAGGCGGGCCAGGGGGGGCCCTCGGAAAGCACCCAGCTCTGGAGGGCCAGGTGGTCGTGCCCGGGGGTCCTCTCCCAGAGGCTCCTCCAACTCTGACGTGCCATCACTACAGTCACTGACTGAGCCCCGGCCCAAACGTCGGGCTACCACAGCAGAGAAGAGCGAGGAGGAAGATGAAGAGCAAGCCGGTGGAGATCGGGGATCCTCGGTGGGAGACAGCACCTCGGAAGGCGTTGAAGGGGGGAAGCGGAAATGGCTGCCACCCGATGGCACTGGAGGGGCACTTTGGGGCACTGCACCCCCTGACAAGAGAAGGGAGAGTTGGCATCAGGATCTCTGGTCCATGCTGGACACAGGCAGACCCACCTCTTCATTCCAGTCCATGCATCCCTGGCACACTCACCGGCCAGCCCCACGTCAATGAAAGGGTAATTAACCAGCACCAGCTTGTTGAAGTTGAACTTGTAGGTGAACCGCTTGCCCTTGGTCTTGTGCAGAATGCGCTTGTTATAGTAATAGCTGTGGGCACAAAACACCATGGGGCCATCAGGCGAACACTCCAGAGGACCCAAGCACCATGACATGTGGCTGTGTGCCACTCATAAAGGATACCCAATCGCCTAAGGCCACAAAAGAGAAAACAAGTAGCCAGAGAGCGATGACCACACCACAAGCTCCAATGGTGACTATATATATTCTCCACCTGGGATATCATCTGTGACCTACGAGCTCATAAGGCCCAAGTTCACACAGCTAGAGGATCTGATAGAGCTAGATATCCAACCCAAACCTGTCCTCATGCACCAGGGGTTTCCAACCATGGGTCCTAGCCCAGAGCCCCTTCTCACCGCAGGGCCCGGCTCAGCTTGTCATAGTTCATCTGGGGCTTGCACTTGCGGACACCCCAGAGGCGGGCCACCTCATCAGGGTCCTTGATGACAAATTCCCCGTAGTCCCCCTGCCAGGCGATGACGCCCTGATACTCCTCCTTCCGTAGCAGCTCCAGGATGAAGTGCCACAGCTGGATCTGCCTCGAGCCAGGGGAGGACTCCGGCTTGTAGGCCCAGTCTGGGAAGGCAAACCCTAGGGACAGGAGATAGGGAGTGGCCTGGGGTCAAGATGCCAAGTCAGGGGCTCTGGGTCACACCCTAGAGTCCACCTCCTGCCCAGCCCCTCGGCCTTCCATCACCAGGAAAAGCCCTCTTCCCTCACCAAATGAAGAATTCCATCAGAAGGTGACAGTATGTGTATCTGTGAGGGGGTTAGACAGGAGCTAGGAGGAGGGGAAGCTGGAGCCTGCTCCAGCGACACCGGGAGAAACAGGAAACCAACGGCGGCGGGTCCCGGGGCCAGTGCCAGGGGGCCAGGCACCAAGCCAGGATGGCGGGCAGGGCTGCCAGTGGGGGAGGGGGAGGGGCAGGAAAGGGCACACGTGGCCAGTAGGATGGGGATACAGCCCTTTCTATGTTATGCACCCCTACTTCTATTCAAAGCCAATAAATAGTGCCCCCCCCCAGCTTTTGAGATACTCGCCTTAGAAACATATATGATCTTTCCTCTTAGACCCATAGAAGCTCTTACTCCCACCAAGGACTAGAGAGGAATTTTTTTTTTTTTTCTTAAAAGGACCAGGCCGGGTGGGGTGGCTGGTTGACGATGAGGTCAGCGCTTGCACACACAGAGGCTTCTGTCTTCCCTTGAGAGTGAAACCCAGACTGTCTGAGAGAGAGCCCCTCCACCCCTCACAGCACTGGACCCTCTGAGCCACAATGCCCTCCCCCAGTACACCCTTAGGACCTGGATGGAGGGGACCTGGCCCAGACAGAGCCCAAGCAGGCCTAGAACTGTTACCTTCCTCCCTCTTCCACCCTCTCTTCATCCTCAGTTTACTCCCAGCCCACCTGCTGGCCCGCCCCCAGCAATAACCTTGGGTAAAGGTTGGTGGTGGGCTGACTTGGTCCCTAGAGGGGGTGGGCAGCCTGGGGTGGGGGGGCTGCGGCTGTTGTCATTTCCCAAACCCCCGGGTAATCAGGGGCCATCAATAATTCAGTACTAGGCAGCCGGTAATGGAGGGGTGGGAGGAGGGAAAGGAGAGGAAGGCAAGGAAGGGGGGGGGGAGGCAGATCAGGGCCCTAGTGCCATTATAGAAGACCAAGGTATATGGCAAAAAATGGGTGGGGTCCCAAGCCCTAGGCAAACTGGTGTGAGTCAGTACCCCCCTCCCTTGGGCCCAGCTCAAGCAGAAACCGACCAGACCTCTACAAGACTGAGCTTCCCCATAGCCTCAACCCCAGAGTGAAATCCAAAAGAGGTTCCTTCCCCTTGGGACAACACAGGAATCAGTAGCTCCAGTCCAGCAGGGACCACCTTTTCCAAATACATTACTCAACATTCCCCTACACAGACTTCAGAACCCTGGGTAGAAAGGGATGGGCAGTTCAGCACTCCCCTTAGTCCACATGCCCCATTCAGAAATCCCTGCCTCAAACCAGCCAGTCACTGCCAGCTTCCAGGAACATGATTTCCAGCTGTGCCCAGAGTCCTGCACCTGCCCAGAGTCCTGCACCAGCAGCCCTATTCAGTTTAGCAAGGACAGTCCCTGACAACCCCTAAGGATCCATGCACTCACAAGCCCCATCCTTCTCTGCAGAGTCCTGCACCAGCAGCCCTATTCAGTTTAGCAAGGACAGTCCCTGACAACCCCTAAGGATCCATGCACTCACAAGCCCCATCCTTCTCTTGGGAATCCGGGAGTTCACCCCATCATCTCTATTCTGCTATAGAGAATCAAGGTCCAGGGTATCCCAAGTCATCAAGTCCCCCCTCCATATACCCTAGAACCACCTCCAAAATTCTCCTGGTTCTCATCAGGGCACAAAGCTCCAAGCTACTCCCACCTCAGTTCCAATCTGGTTCCCAGTCCCAAAGGGGGGGGGGCGAAGCCCCTAAGACATCAGTCTGGAGGTGGAGGGGTGTACTGACTTCCACCCTCCCCCCCAAAATTAAAGCCACCCTTCCCAGCCCACCAGCCCCAGCCTCCGTGTCCCGGTAACCAGGCAACGTGTGTGCAGCGACAGTCCTGGGAGCGGGGGAGCAGGAGGCTAAAAATAAACTTTGCAGAAGAGAGGGAGAGAGACTGCATGCAACACAAAGGGAACTCGGAAAGGAGGTGGGGGGCTCTGGAAAGGCCTCAAGCCCACATTCTGGGAGCTGTCCCAGGCCCCCTTGTTAACCTCCTTCCCTAAAAAACATCATCCCCAGGCCTGGACCCTGGCTGCCACTTCTGGCAGAGACCCCTCCTCAAGCCCAGGCCCACCCCAGCACCACCCTAGTACCGGCTTTCCTCATCAGGACACAGCATACACGAGGGCCTGTTCCCAGCTTTGGGGAGGGGACGGACTGGGGGTGACGTCAGGGTGTCTCAATGGGGCTCTGTTCCCCAGGCCTTGGAGCCAGGAGCCAGGCACGGGCAAGGAGACCATGTGTGTGTTGTATACGGGTCCACGTGCTTAAATCACGGAAACACCAGCTCTGCAGCAAGAAAGCTTGAGGGTACTGGACCTCTCAGGCATGTGGGTCCAGTGAGACTGGGAGAAGGCGGCTGGGACTGAGGGAAGGGCTCCAGAAACACAGGGTGTAGAGTGGCTGCAGACAGGAAGAAGGGCTGGGATGGCTGGGTCCCAGAAGGCACACCTGGATATCCCAGACTGTGCAAGCCTGGGTGGGGGCATAAGTTCTGGAAAACAACCCCAACTTAACATGACTACCTAAACTTTTTTTTAGGGGACTATAGGGGTCAGATGTGGGGGGGGGGGTGAAAATACGTCTGCCTCCTGGGGGGCCTCAACACCTCCCCCACTCCAGGCAGACCTCGATGGCGCCAGAGCCGGGAAGAAAACAGGAAGTGGGAAACAGCCACGGCGGAGTAGAGAAGCGCTGGGATGGAGGATGATCGGATGGAGGGGCGCGTAGTGGCCCGCAGTCGGAAAGACAGACCGACCAGGAGGCCGTTCCGGTCTCTCGCTTTCCCCAAAAAACGAACACGCGACCGGGACCCCAGGCAGGGTTGCAGTGGCCCTACAGGTCCCGTCAAGCCAAGACCCGTAGCACAGAGGGAAGACAAGGCGGGGTTGTCTGGGAGCCTTGGTCCCCTCCCCGAGCGAGGCGAGGTTCCTGCTGCCCCCAGGGCCCGGCAGCCAGGGAGCCTGTGGGAGTCGGGGAGTAAGTGGGACGCACGTGACTGACCCTACGGCACAGCGCACCCCTGCCCCACCCCCGCCCCTCTCCTCGGCCCCAATCCCCTGGCGCCGGAGCCCCACTCCGAGCCCTTTAAGAGCCGCCCCCACCCGCCGAGCAGGGAGGTGGGGTGGGTGGGCCGGTCGGGGCACACACCCGCACATAGGAGCCCGAGCCGCGGCCGCCGCCGGGGGAAGGAAACAAGTTTGAACAGCGGCGCCCGGCCCCTTCCCCCCCCCCCTCGTCCCCGCCCCGGGCCGGATTCCGACGGGGCAGGCGGGCAGGGGGCGGCGAGGCCCCCTCCCCCAGCGCAAAGTCCAGCCTGTGCAAGCCCGGGGGCGGCGGGGGAGGGGAAGGGGGAAAAGTCCGAGTGGGAGGGGGGTTAATCCTGCTGCCCCCCGGCCCGGCGATGGGGGGGGAGGGGAACCCTGGCCCCTTAAGGAGGAGCAACTTGGCGGGGGAAGAGAGGGGCGGAGGGAAAAGACGGCCCGCTGAAAGAGAGGCGCAGGATCGGGGAGGGGGAAGGACGATGAGGGAGCCTCTGCATTCCCCCCCATCTTTCCCACCCTCCTCAACTCCCGGCCTCCGCCCGCGCTGGAGGAGGGTACCCAAGTCTCCCCTGAGCCACCTTAAAGCCGCGCGTTCTAAGGTCGGAAACAAAAAGTTCCTTTTTCGAACGTTCGGGCTGCGCTTTGGAACTTTGCGACTCAGTGCGGGCGGGGGAGCGAGGAGACGGACGGGGGAGGGGCGGTGCAGCTCGGACCCCGAGTCCCGTGCTCCCCACTAACGCCCTACTCTGGACCATCCCGTAACCCGCTCACCCGGTGCGGGGCACGCGCGGCCGTGAAGGTCACCGGCCGGACCGCGTAGCGCGGAACCGAGCATAGCGGGCCCCTGTATCGAACCCTTCCCCCTCGCCCCGCACACGTCCCGGCCCCCGGAGTGCAACGTGACAGAACGACTGGGAGGGACTCTACCACCCCAGAGATCCCTGGAGAGCCCAGGTTGCCGCGTCCGAGCAGGGAAAGACCAGCACCCGCAGCACCCACACCATTCCAAAAGGATCCACGGAATTGGGGCTCCCAGGCAGCACCTCAGCTCGTGCCGCGAGAAGCAACAGGTTTCGAGTGCTTGGGGGTCCCCCCAGAACTGGGGATCAATCGGGCTCCCCTGAACCCCTTCAGCCCCCGCCCAAAGTTTTTCCTCCCGGTTTCCCGGGGCAACAAGTCTCCCCCACACGTGCTGCCCCCGCCCCCACCTGTGTCCGCCGGGGTCTTCATGCTGGGGGGCCCGGGGCAAGGCGCCCCGACTCCGGGCCGCTGCTCCTGGCGCCCGCGTTGCCCCGTCCCGTCCCGCGCCCGTTGGGACGCCCTCGCCGCCGCTCCCGGCCTCGCCTCTCAGAGCCTCTCCCCTCCCCGCCGCCGCCTCCCGGGTTAATATCGCACTCCGGGGCCGGGACGCCCACGCCCCCCGGCCGGCGACGTCACCACCGCGTCGCCATGGAGACACTGTGCCCGCCCCCTCCCGCGCACACCACACACACACACACACACACACACGCGCGCGCGCGCGCACGCGCACATACACACACACACACACACACACACACACACGCTTGCCGGCGCGCAGCCACTGAGGACCGACGGGCTCTTGGCTTAAAGGGGCCGCGCGGCGGGGGAGGGAGAAAGAGGAGGGCGGGGAGGGGTTGGGGGGGTCCTAGGGGTCACGACCCTTCTTGGAGGCTCTAAGTCAGCAGAACTTAAGTCTTCAGCACTCACTACCTGCTGCCTCACTTCTGCCCTTTCCTGGCTCCAGAGTTTCTTTTGGGACATTTTGGAGGAAAGGAATTTTATGAAGGGGGATGATCAGAAATTTTTGTGGGGAAGGGGCAGAATCTTCTCCACAGGGGGGCGGAGTCTGGATCTTGGAGGATGATCAAGAGCATAGCCATTTCCCAGCCTGAGTTTACCCAACCCCCCTCAACCCCGAGCCTGAAAGAGGGCAGCTGTCCAGGGGTGGGGTGGAATGGGTGGGAAACATTTCCCAGCATCGGAAATGGGGAGGCGGCTGTACCCTCGTCTCCTGTGGAGATGGGGTCTTGGCCTTCCTGACAGACGCAGTCCAGCTGGGGAGGAAGTGACCAGAGGATGCATTTGGGAGCCCCCACAATCACCACTGTCCCCAGGCTGCAGCTGTCCTGGGAGCGCAGCCGGAGGTAACCCCACCTCCACACTGGAGCAGGGGGTTCCGGAGGTAGTGCCAGGATGCAGGGGGCGACCCAAGTCTGAACAAATGTGCTCCGGAGGAGCATTGGGGGTGAGAGGAAGACAGGGCTTAAGACCAAAGGCCTGAATGTAGGGGAAGTGTTAAGTCTGTATTCTCTGCAGCAGATGGGAGGTATGGATGGAGCCTGAGGCTGGGAAACAGGAAATCGGGGTACCGATCGGATGCAGGTAGGCAGCCTGCAGTGGGATAGAGAGCAAACAGAAGCTATGTTCTCACAAGCTAAGCATTAATACAGTCACGGGGAAAATGAAAAATAAACCGGAGTTACAAAGGAAGCGATGTAGGCTTAGAGGACTGAGAGATGATGAATCAGAGCGAGATTAATCCGGAAAGAGGGAAGGCCCATCGGGTTCAGGCTGTAGGTGCTTAGGGCTTCAACCCCATACTTCTCTATTGCTGGGTTCCTATTTAACCTTTAAACCAGCTCGCCAGTGCTTCAAAGATGTTTCATGCCTCCTCCTTAGGGAGACCATAGTCTCCGGGGAAGTGTCACCCCTTTGGGGTATTATGTAACCTTGCCTACGGACAGTGCAGCTCCCCACGGATATTGTAACCCTCTGGGAGCAGCGAGGTCCAGCAATAATCACCATTGTTACAATAACAGCTCTCAATTCTGAGTGCTCACGATGTGCCAGGCTCTGAGCCAAGCATTGTCTGAGGCATCTTCATACTCCCGATGAGGGGGTTACAAATGTAACCCCTATCACAGACGACAAATAAAAGGCTCTTTCTTACAGTGGAAACCAAGCTGCCAAGATCCTATAGCAAAGAAGTGCTGGGATTAGTACCCAAGCCCAGATCCTTACAGTTCCAATTACGATGCCAGTTTTACCATTGCCCTTGTCACTGTTTGAAATAGATCAGTGACAGCAGCCCCAGTATCCCCTCTTCCCACCATGAAAACAGACTTGAGTGGCAATCCTACCTCTGCTACCCTCTCTTTGACCTAAAACAAGTGAACTCACCTCTTTGAGCCTCATCTGTAAAATGGGGCTCCTGGTAGATCCTGAAAGATTAAAAATTATTATTAGAAACCGCATGTGATGTAAACACACAATAAATATTGGGCTGGGGTCTAGCTCAGCATATGTTTGGCAGGCTTAAGACTCTATGTTACACTGCCAGCAGCAATAATTAAATAATGCTAGGAATGCTAGCTAGCTCACTCCTGCAATCTCAGCAGCACTGAGGATGCTCAAGCAAAAGGACTGGTCCAGTTCAAGGCCAGCCTGGGCTATGTGGCCATTCAAGGCTAGCTTGGGCTACAGCATGAAACACTGTCTTAAGAAAACTTATAAAATAAAGGGCTGGAGCAATGACTCGTTGGTTAAAGAGCACTGACTGCTCTTTTTTTGTGGTTTGTTTTTTGTTTGTTTTGTTTTGTTTTTCTTTTTTTTTAAAGAATATTTATTATGTATACAATAGCCTATCTGTGTGTATGCCGAAGGCCAGAAGAGGGCACCAGACCTCATTACAGATGGTTGTGAGCCACCATGTGGTTGCTGGGAATTGAACTCAGGACCTTTGGAAGAGCAG
>NC_022030.1:20246624-20249902 GCF_000317375.1 Microtus ochrogaster
CCAGCCTGGTCTACAAGAGCTAGTTCCAGGACAGGCTCCAAAACCACAGAGAAACCCTGTCTCGAAAAACAAAACAAAACAAACAAACAAAAAAAGCCAGCAGAGGGTGTCAGATCCCCTAATCCTAGAGTTAAGGGTCATTGAGAGCTGCCCTGTGGGTGCTGGGAATTGAACACAAGTCCTCTGGACTAGCAGAAAATGCTCTTAACCATTGAGGCATCTCTCCAGCTTCAACAGTGTACTGCTCAATTAAAAGAGGGTTGGGCAGTACTGAAGAGGTAGCTCAGCTATGACTGTGCTTGCCTCTTGTGAACAAAGCCCTGTATTCTGTCCCCAACCCAAGCGAAACAGGAGGAGCACTCTTCTATTGTTCCGGCACTTGGGAAGTCAAGCTTGGAGCATCAGAAGTTCAAGGTCATCCTTCACCACTCAAGTGATTGGAGAGTAACCTGAACCACCACCTCACGGTCACACATTTGCCTGTAGGCAGAAGCTAAAGCTGGAGCTCAGGCAAGGTCGTGCGCACCTGTAATCAGAGCTTTCGGCAGGGTGAAAGCTGGAGTTTAAGGCTAGCCTCTTCCGAGTCGAGCTAGTTTAGTTCAAGGCCAGCCCTAGTTGAAGGAGACCCCGTCTCAAAAGTAAATAATCTAGTGACCAGTGAGGTGGCTCAGTGGGTAAAGGTACTTGTCAGTAAACCTGACAACCTGAACATTTTTTTCTTTCTTTTTTTTGGGGTGGGGGGTGGGGGGTGTGGGGGTTGCGGTTTACAGACAGGATTTCTCTGTATAACATTCCTGAAACTCGCTCTATAGACCAGGCTGGCCTTGAACTTACTGAGATCTGCCTGCCTCTGGCTCCCAAGTTTTGGGGATAAAGGTGTGTGCCACCACTGCCTGACAACAACCTGAATTTTGTCCTGGGACCCACATAATAAAAGGAAAGAGTCCATTCCTAAAGATTATCCTATGGCATTCATATGCCTGCCATGCACTCAGCCACACATATACACAAAAGAAATAAATAAACTTTATTTTCTAATGATTGCTTGTTTTTATTTCATGTGCATTGGTATTTTGCCTGCGTGTATGTCTGTGTGAGGAAGTCGGATTTAGTTGTGAGCTGCCTCGTTGGGAGGTGCTAGGAATTGAACTCGGGTCCTCTGGAAGATGGAAGAGCAGCCAGTGCTGTTAACTGCTGAGGAGCCACCTCTCCAGAACTAAATGTACTTTTTTTTTTTTTAAGTGAGAGAGTATGGGAGCCCATGGTGAAAATGTCTCAGAGCTTTATGACTTTTTTTTTAAAGATTTTTTTATTTATTATGTACACAGTGTTCTGCCTCCATGTATGCCTGCAGGGCAGAAGAGGGCACCAGATCTCATTACAGATGGTTGTGAGCCACCATGTGGTTGCTGGGAATTGAACTCAGGACCTCCAGAAGAGCAGTCAGTGCTCTTAACCTCTAAGCCATCTCTCCAGCCCCCAAGCTTTATGACTTTTGCAGTAATATATCCATTGATCTTATTGTAACTTCTCTCCAATCCATGTAACCACCATATGGTCCTCAGCCTATGATGGTACAGTTGTGATCCTAGCCATCACTGGGAGATACCCAAAGAGTCAAATTTATGCATTAATGACAGTTCCTTGCAGGAGGGCATGCAACCAAGGCCGCTGAGTTCTGGTGAGCCAGAGAATCCTTCCCACACCTCCTTAGTGCCTTTTTTGTTTTTTTAGTGCAGGGTTTCTTTGTGTGACCCTGGCGATCCTGGAACTCACTCTGTAGCCCAGGCTACCCTCCAACTTACCCCCAGTGCCTGGCATGATCCATAGTTTGATTCACAGTTCCTTCATTAGTATGATTTATCAAGCAGAACAGCTTCCACATTGCCTAGGTTCCTCTGTCTTTGGTGTCAACACCTATAACGAGGATAGACCCTATGGGAACAGTATAGAAAATCATATAAATAGGGGCACTCCTGTAAGCCATGTGTCTCATGAACATCAAAACCCCATAATCAACATGGCTATGTGGCCTCAAGCAGGACAACTCAAGGACATTGTACTCCAACAGAGACAATACCACCTACCTCCTGGGTAGTAATACAGACCCTGAACAGCCATCAGCTGTGCCGCCAATAAATCAATCTGAGAAGAGAGCAGTTTCATTAGCCTTGATTAACAGTTGGGCGGTGGTGGCGCATGCCTTTAATCCTAGCACTTAGGAAGCAGAGGCAGGTGGATCTCTGTGAGTTTGAGGCCAGCCTGCGCTACAGAGTTAGTTCTAAGACAGCCAGAACTGTTACACAGAGAAACCCTGTCTCAAAAAAAAAAAAAAAACAAAGAAACAAAAAAATTAAAAATTCCTTAGGCATTTGTAACCATGTAATTATATGATCTGTTCCTCTCCACCAATCATTAAAAGTAACTCATCCCCCTTCTGTACACAAGACACTAGGGTTCACCTTAAAGGTGACATATCTTGTCATTTCCAGTGAGGTGAGGGAAGTGTGGTGGCCACGCAATCAATAAACAACACCTTTGAGAAGTGCAGGTGGGAGGATCAGGAGTTCAAGGTCATCCTCCTCACACATCCAGTTTGAGGTCAAAATAATGAATAATGCAGACAGACCTGGAGAGATTGCTCAGTGACCAAGACACTTGTTTTCTTTCTTTCTTTCTTTCTTTCTTTCTTTCTTTCTTTCTTTCTTTCTTTCTTTCTTTCCTTCCTTCCTTCCTTCCTTCCTTCCTTCCTTCCTTCCTTTCTCCCTCCTTCTTCCCTTCCTTCCGTCCTGCCTTCCTTCCTTCCTTTCTTTATTATTTATTTATTTTTGGTATTCTGAGACAGGGTTTCACTGTGTAGTCCTGACTGGCCTGGAACTCACTTTGTAGACCAGGTTGGCCTTGAACGCACTGAGATCTTCCTGCCTCTGCCTCCCGAGCGCTAGGATTAAAGATGCGCACCACCACTGCCTGCTGATTTGGTGTTTTCAAAGAAGACCCAGGTATGGTTCCCAACATGTACATAATAGCTAATAACTGTGAATAACTCCAGTTTCAGGGGTTCTGACGCCAATCTTCTAACCTCCATGGGCACCAGGCACACACATGGAGCACTCACGTACATGCAAACAAAACACACTAAACACAAAATGTTTTTAAAGAGGGTGTGTGAAAAAGGAAAGGTTAAAACTTGATGACAGGGTCACTTAGTGACCTATGTCCAGTACCATTTTCTTTTCTTTTCTTTTTTTTTTTTTTTTTTTTTTTTTTTTTTTTTT
>NC_022030.1:20250742-20252234 GCF_000317375.1 Microtus ochrogaster
CCTTGGTAGACCAGGCTGGCCTCGAACTCACAGAGATCCGCCTGCCTCTGCCTCCCGAGTGCTGGGATTAAAGGCGTGTGCCACCACCGCCCGGCTTCCAAGATTTCTTTTTAAAACTGTTTTAAGTTACATGTCTGTTTGTACACCTGTGTGGGTGCGTGTGCATGTGAAGACAGGTGCTCTTGGAGACTGCAGGTGTCAGATGCTCAGTAGCCAGATTGCAGGCAGTGAGGAGCCACCTGACATGGGTGCTGGGAACTGAACTTAGGTCTTCTGGAAGAGCAGCAGGTGCTGTTAACCGCTGGGCCTCATCTCCAGACTCCACCCTTTAAAGATTTGTTTATTTGCATTGTATGTGTAGGAATCTTTTGCCTGTGTTTTTTTTTTTAATTTATTTTAACTTTATTTTATGTGAATTGGTGTGAAGGTATCAGATCCCTTTGAATTGGAGTTACAGACAGTTGTGAACTGCCATGTGGGTGCTGGGATTTGAACCTGGGTCTTCTGGAAGAACAGCTGGTGCTCTTAATTGCTGAGCCATCTCTCTAGCCCCTTGCCTGTGTTTTTGCAAGTACATTGTGTGTGAACCTAATGCCAGTGGAGACTAAAAGAAAGTGGTACAGTCCCTGAACTGGAAATACAGACTGTTCTTTTCTGTCTTGTAAGTAATGGGAACCAAACCTGGGGCTCTGCAAGTGCTTTTAAGATCTAGGTCACATCTTTTCGTTTCTTTCTTTCTTTTCTTTTTCTTTTTTGCTTGTTTATTTATTTTTCGAGACAAGGTTTTTTTCTGTGCAGCCCTGGCTATCTTGGAACTTGCTGTGTAGACCAGGCTAGCTTCAGACTCAGAGATCCCCCTGCCTCTGCCTCCCAAGTGCTGGGATGAAAGGTGTGCACCACAATGCCCAGCTGCTAGGCCACCTCTTTAGCACTCCAAAACTATTTTGAATTAAAGAGTGGTGGCTCACACCTCCTATAAGTCTAGCACTCACAGGGCTGAAAGTGGAGGATTTCAGGTTTTAGGTGAAGCTAGGCTATCTACCGAGTCCAGGCCAGGCAGATACAAGGTGAAAACTGTCAGAGAACACAATAACAAAAGAGGTGGCTAAGAGGACTCAGTGGTTAAGAACACTTTCCTTGCAGAGGGCTCTGGTTCAGTTCCTAGCACCTATATAGTGGCTCACAACCATCCATTTCCAGAGCATCTAATGCCCTCTTCTGACCTCTATGGCTACGTACACATGTGGTACACCTACATGCATATACATAAAATAAATACATCTTATAAAAATTTAAAAGGTATTTATTTATTTATTTGTTATGTATACAATATTCTGTCTGTGTGTATGTCTGCAGGCCAGAAGAAGGCACCAGACCTCATTACAGATGGTTGTAAGCTACCCTGTGGTTGCTGGGAATTGAACTCAGGACCTTTGGAAGAGCAGGCAATGCTCTTAACCACTGAGCCATCTCTCCAGCCCAAAGGTTTTTT
>NC_022030.1:20252774-20256570 GCF_000317375.1 Microtus ochrogaster
CGAGACCAGCCTGGTCTACAAGAGCTAATTCCAGGACAGGCTCCAAAACCACAGAGAAACCCTGTCTCAAAAACAAAAACAAAAACAAAAACAAAAAAAGTCCTCAAAAAGAAAACCAAACCAAAACTCAAAGAGAAATGTATATTTTGGTATTTTCTTTCACACTTAGAATTTCTGACACAGTCTCATGTAGTCCCACACGGCACTGAACTCACTCGGTAGCTGAGGAAGGTCTTGACTGACTCCTGGTCCTCCTGCTTCCGCCTCGCCTCTGGAATCCTGAGTGGGATCGTAGGCATGAACCTCTGTGGCCTGGTTTTGTTTGACCTAACTCATTTGCTTTCTCTGAAACTGTCACAGAGGCCAGGCAGGCCTCAATCTCTTGGTAATTCTGCCTCAGCCTTCCAAGTGCTACGATTTCAAGTATGAGCCCCTAGAGGCTGGCTAGTGCTTCCCCGTACCCCACACCCCATCATCCCCACCCCAATCCCCAGGAGTGCGTGTTATAATTTTTGAGGACGAACATGCTTAAAGTGTTCTTTAAAAATTATTGAGCACATGGGCTCATCCCTTTAACCCTAGCACTCAGGGGAAGATGCAGGTGGATCTCTATGAGTTTGAGGCCAGCCTTGTCTACAGAGTAAGTTCCAGGACAGCCAGAGCTGTAAAGTCTCAAACAAACAAACAAAAAGGTTACCCCAAATTACCCCAAATTATTTTATTTTCTGTATAAGGGTGTTTGCCTGTATGTATGTTCACGTGCCATGTGTGTACCTGGTGTGTTTGCATATATATATATATATGTGTGTGTGTGTGTGTGTGCCATGTGTATGCCTGGTATGT
This sequence comes from Microtus ochrogaster, assembly GCF_000317375.1. Lineage (NCBI taxonomy): Eukaryota > Metazoa > Chordata > Mammalia > Rodentia > Cricetidae > Microtus > Microtus ochrogaster. The sequence goes on from NC_022030.1 coordinate 20,253,618, forward strand.
TTATATGTATGTATGTATGTCCATGTGTCGTGTGTGTGCCATGTGTATGCCTGCTATGTTTATATGTATGTATGTATGTATGTATGTCCATGTGTCATGTGTGTGCCTTGAGCCTGCAGAGATCAGAACGGGTATCAGAACCCCTGGAACTGGAGTTACAAGCTTGTGCGCTGCCTTGTGAGTGCTGGGAATTGAACTCAGATCCTTTGGAAGAGCAGTCAATGCCCTTCACTGTCAATTTTTTCAGTGCCTGGTTTATTTAGTTTTTGGGAGGGCAGTGGTTAGGAGGTATTGAGACAGGTCTCAATTTTAGCCCTGGCTGACCTAGAACTCAGAGAGATCCATGCTGGGGACAGGGCACGTATGTATCACAGTAAACAAGTGAAGATTAGAAGACAACTTTCAGAAGTTGGTTTTCTCATTCCATATTTGAGTCCTGGGGATTGAACTCAGGGACTTAGTCTTGGCAGCAAGCACCTCTACCTGACAGGACAAGGCCACCTCTCTAGCCCTCTTTTCTATTGTTGTAAATCTCTTGGTTGTGGTGTTGAGGATGAAATCCAGAGCTTTGTCTATGCTAAACATGAGTTTACATTCCAAATAAAATAACTTATAACTGTAATAGAGCATAGTACTAGGTGATATTCTGATGTACAAGTCAGATTTAACAATCTTTCTTAAACATTTTGCTTTCCCCCCTCCTCTCCTTTTTTTTCTTCAGATACGGTCTGTCCGTGTAACCCAAGTGTCTTGATCCTTCTGCATCAGCCTCCCAAATGCTTCTTCCCCGGCCCCCCCCCCCCCCATGGTTTCTCTGTGTTGCTTTGGAGTCAGTCCTGGAACTAGCTCTCGTAGACCAGGCTGGCCTCAAACTCACAGAGATCCACCAGCCTCTGCTTCCTGAATGCCTGGCTCTTCTTACAATTCCTTTACAGTTGTTTTTTGTTTTCCTATTGTTTCCTGAAATAGGACCTCATTTAGCTCTGGCTGACCTTCAATTCACTCTCAAGTGTGGCTCGCCTTGACCAGCCATTTCCACCTCCCAAGTGCTGGGAAAACAGAGCTGGGCCTTGGTCTCCTTCCTTCTTTTTTAAGTACAGGGAACTTCACCCTGCTGTGCAAACAACACTAGTTTGCTGCTCTAACTCTCTATGCCTTCCTAACAAAGCCATCAAGATCTTTTATTCTTTTCTTTATCTGTTTTTCCCCTCTCTCTACCAGAAAGGAACACAGGACCTCAAGCCCAGCTTGCAAATGTTCTACCTCTGAGCCACACCCTCTGCCCTGTTTCTATTTTAAAAGGGTTGGAAATCAAGGCACGGAAGGGGGTGGGGTGGGGGTGAATTAAGTGACCTTCCCAAACACGCAGCTGGGAAGAAAAGGTCTAGCTGTGATTTGACCTCAGGCAACCTAAGGGAGTGCTGTCCTACCTCCCTCAGTCACCCCTCACCCACAGGACAGCGCAACTGGGTACGTAAGTTAACTAGGGTTTACGTAATTCTCCCAGGGGCCGGGTACAGCTCCCTCTAAACACACACCTTTCCTCCAATAAGGCTTGGCCTGTGTGATCTCCCACTAACAGCTCTCCCTGCGTTCCTGCATGCTGTAACTTTCCTAAGCGGTACCAGTGGGTGAGTGGTAGGGGATCCACCTCTGTGGCTATCATGACCACACTACATCTAGAAAGTCTTTGCACTGCAGCAGAACGTGTCCTTGGCACGATGTGTTTGTTTAATCCTCACACCTGATGTGTGCTGACTGGGCAACAGATCTTAGCCCTAACCCACTCAAGTCTGTGTGGACAGTGGGAATGTAACAGGCCAGCAGGAGCCTCCCCACAGACAGCACCTTCTTCTTGTATTGTGCATTAACAAGGCTGGTTAGCATTTGCAAACTTGAAGAATTCTCAGTAACTGCCCTAAACCCCCTTGGTGACAGCAGGAATCACTCACAAGGGGCTATCCAAATGACCTATGTGGCTTCTGCCTGTGTTTTTAGTTTGGTTTGGGGACTATATAGTCCTGCTGGCCTAGAACTCATAGATATACCCTTGCCTCCCTCCACTTCTTAAATCGCTGCTTCTCAATCTTCCTAATGCTGGGAGCTTTTAATACAGCTCCTCACAGTATGGTGACCCTAACCATACATCTATTTTCATTGCTACCTCATAACTATAATTTTGCTACTGTTATGAATCATAATGCAAATATCTGATATGCAGGATTTGACCCCCTAAAGGGTCTTACAGGTTGACAACTGCTGTCTTTTTTTTTTTTCCCCCTAGTTTCCCTGTGTAGCCTTGGCTGTCCTGGAATTAGCACTGTTGCCCAGGCTGGCCTTGAACTCACAGAGATTGCCTGCCTCTGCCTCTGAGTGCTGGGATTAAAAAGGCATGCGCCACCACCGCCACTTGGTTAGAACTGTTTTAAATGGTGGGCTTAAAGGGGTAAGCCACCGTGCACTAGCTGTTTTTCTCTCCTTTAAGTTTTATTTGTATGTGTATGTGTGTGGGTACAAGGAGGACAAGCGGACATCAGATGACAGTGTGTGGGAGCTGGGGTCCTAGGGCTGGCACTTGGGCTGCCAGGCTTAGCACCTCTGCCAGCAGAGCCATCTCACCATTACTCTCTGGTTTTCCAGAGTGTCACTATACAGCCATGATTGGTTTGCAACTCTAATCCCCCTGCCTCAGCTTCCCAAGTGAGGGCCAATGGTATGTTTCTTTTTTTGTTTTGTGTTTTTGTTTTTTAGAGCTATGTGTGTAGCTCTGGCTGTCCTGGAATTAGCTCTGTGGACCAGGCTGACCTCGAACTCACAGAGATCCTCCTGCCTCTGCCTTCAGAGTACTGGGATTAAAGGCACTTGCCATCACCATTTGGCTTTTTTGCTGGTTTTTTTAATATGCATTTTTATTGTTGGTGGTTATTTTTTTAAATATTTATTTATTTATTAT
>NC_022030.1:20256670-20273453 GCF_000317375.1 Microtus ochrogaster
AGCAGAGGGCACCAGACCCCATTACAGATGGTTGTGAGCCACCATGTGGTTGCTGGGAATTGAACTCAGGACCTTTGGAAGAGCAGTCGGTGCTCTCAACCTCTGAGCCATCTCTCCAGCCCCGTTGGTGGTTATTTTTAAGACAGGGTTTCTCTGTGTAGTCTTGATCATCCTGGAACTCTCTGTACACCAGGCTGGCCTTGAACTCAAGAGATCTGCCTGCTCTGCTTCCCTAGTGCTTGAATAAAGATGTGTGGCACCCTGCCTGTCCATATCTGCATTTTAAAAATGTACATTGGTGTTTTGCCTGTATACATGTCTATGAACAGCTTGTGTGCCTTATGCCTGCAGAGGCCAGAAGGTGTTGGATCCCTAGAACTGGAATTACCTAATATCTATGAGCCACCACATAGATGCTGAGCATCAAATTTGGGTCCTCTGGAAGAGCAGCCAGTGCTCTTAACCACTGAGCCATCTGTCCAGCCCCAGGCATGATCTTTAATTTTGCAGTACTAGTACTTGGGAGACTGAGGAAGGAAGAGTGCTTTGAATTTGTGGCCAGTCTGGACTACAGTGTAAGAGAGAGTTTGGTGCGGTAGGGGAGGGGAGGTAGAAGAAAGTGTAAGGTTTTTTTAAATATTTATTTATTATGTATACAGTATTCTGTTTGTATGCCTGCTGACCAGACCTCATTACAGATGGTTGTGAGCCACCATGTGGTTGCTGGGAATTGAACTCAGGACCTTTGGAAGAACAGGCAGTGCTCTTAACCGCTGAGCCATCTCTCCAGCCCAGTGTAAGGTTTTTTAAGTTCTACAATAGCATGGGTAATAGACTAAGTTCTCTGTGAACTTGTAAGGACAGTTAATTTTTCCTGAATCCCTGTGGACAGTGCGACCTTCCTATAGACAGTGTAAGTACCGAGGACAACTGGTGCTTTCTGCATGCCCTGTGTGAAGCAGCCATACACCACAGAATAGTCTTAGTTAAGAGTTTCTGCTATGGTAAAGCACTAGGACCAAAAGCAACTCAGTGATTAAAGGGTTTATTTCACCTTATCACTGAGTCCATCTGAAGGGAAGTCAAGGCAGGAACGGAGGCAGAAGCCATGGAGGGACCATACATAATGGCTTGATCTCCATGGTTTGCTCAGCCTGCTTCCTTATATGCCCCAGGACTATCTTGTCAGGGGTGGCACCCACCCACAATGGATTGGACCCTCCAGCATCAGCCACTAGTTAATTAAGACAGTAACCTACAACAGATTTGCCTACAGGACAATCTTATGGAGGCAACTGAGGTTCATTCCATCTCAAGACTCTAGCATATGTCAACAGTGACTAGTCTTGAGTGTCCATCATAGGCAAGAGAAACATTCCTCAGAGCCGGTGAACATCGTTTCAAGGGAACTATAGAAAAAAAATTCACTCGGCATCTGGGGAACAGCCGTTCTATGGCCCAGAGGGTATGCGGCACATGCTCTCCTCCTCACCTCCAGTGTGACACCCACCCCAAGAGCTTTACAAATCTTCCTTCAGGTGTGAACAATCCTAAGGCTGTTCGTTCGCCTACGGAATGGAGTGTGAAGCCCCAGAAAGTGCCGCATTTCCCCATCCTATGTCCCTACCCAAGTTTGAGGATGGGAGGGTGCTATCAGAAAAGTGCGCCGTCCTAAAATCAAAGTCTTGGAATTGACTTGGCCACATTGCCCCAGACCACGCGCGTAGCCTACACTGCAGCGCACGAGAAAAACGGAGGTCCTCTCTGTTGTCTCTCTTTCTGGTGGCAACAGGGCTTTCCGTGGGGCCGCGCCAGACTTTTTGAGACTGTTGATTGGTTGTAGTCCGGCCACCCAACAGCCAATCACACAGGGGAAAGGTGACATCACTAGTTCTTTTCCCATCCCCCACCCCCACCCCAAACTTCTCTACTCTGGCTACCAGCACCAACAACCTCGTGGGGGAAGGGTAAGAGAGTAGAACCGGTGAGGTCATTGCGCCGCCCCAGCCGTTGCTGATTGGCTGCGGGGCTCGAGGGTGTCGGTTGGCTGCTCTTCGCACCTCCCCCTCGTGCCGCTACAGCCGCCACTGCGAGGAGCCGCTGGCGACGCTAGAGCCGGGAATCCGGGTGAGTCGGGGCCCTGGGTCTAAGATGTTCCCGATGTTCTGCGAGACTCAGAAGGAACTGCCCTTTCAGACTTTTTCTCCTCGCCCGGTTCTTTGGTGCTCCAGGCACTCTGTCACATGGGAGTTGTAGTCTGCTTTATGCTGTAGACTACGGGCCGGATGCAGGAGAAGACTACTATTCCCAGAAGGAACTGCGATCAGCTGGTCAACAAACCCTTGGGCCACGCCTCCCGGGCTTGCTCATTGGTGGATGTATCCTTTAGCCCCTCCTCCTGTTATTTCATTGGCTACTGTCCTTCACAGGGGCTGGGTTCCTGCCTAAGGTGCATGGTGATTGGGTACTGTATTTGTCATTCGGCACATACATAGTCTGTTAATTGGTTAAGTCAGATGTCCATCACTTGTGGGGTAGGGTTCTAGGCATATCAGGCAGTCGTAGGCTTAGGTTGGTGTCGGTCCCGGAGGGAGGCCGGTCTTGGAATTTGGCCCCGCCTCCTGGCGCTGCCGGAAGAGCACGATTGGTGATGGCGAGTGTCGCTCCTGACTGGTAGGCGGAGCCGATCAGACTGCGAATATCTATTGGTCTAGGTTGGCGCCGGTCAGCGGGGTTGTGGCCGCCAATTGGCTGGTTGCTCCAGCTGTTGCAGGTCCATTCACCATTTTGTGTGTTGGAGTAAAAAAAAAAGGGAGAATCGAGAGGGAGAGCCGGAGGGGGGGCGGGGAGGGACCGGACCGGACTGAGCCGGGGCCACGGCCCCCCGCCCCGAAACCCCGCGGAGCCCGAGGTGAAGGGCGGGGCCAGGGCTGACACAGCGTGGGGGTGGAGGGGAGCTGGAGGCCGAGAGGGGACAGGTGGCAGGGACGGGAAGGGGGTACAGGGCAAAAGAGGTGGGTGGAATGGTGTGGGAAGGGGAGACAGAGTGAAGGAAGTGTTGGGAAGGGGGGAGTGGCAGGAAAGGAGTGACTGGGGGAAGAGGGTAATGGGCAGAGTACTGATGACAGGAAAGGAAGGGTGACAGGACTAGATCAGGGTGACAGGGAGAGAAAGGGGACCGAGCTGGAGGGGGTGATGAAGAGAGGCGATGGGCAGAGGTGTCAGCTTTGGAGGTCTAGAGATGGCCGATAGCAGAGTGTCTGGAAGGAATGGGTGATTGAAATAAATGGGGTGACCAGCCGGGTAACAGGAGGGGGCCTAGTATCTGAGGAGAAAGGTGACAAGATGGGAGAGAGGGGCAGAGAAAATGGTGCCAGGAGGGTGGATGGAAAGAGAGGGTATGAGACCCTAAAGGACATGGGGTGGCCTTGGCTTCAACAGTCTCCTCTCCCTTCTGTGAAGGGGTGAGGGCTCACAGGACCCTGGGTTAGCTATGGTGGACAGGAAGAGAGTAGGCCCTAAGAAGGAGAGGTTTGGCTCTGGGGTAAAGAGACCGGTCCAGGCAGCAGGGTTAAGGGATGGCAGATGGTGTGCTTGTAGGCCCTGGGTGGGGTAGAAAGGTTTCTGTTTGGGCAGGGTTGGTACCAGATCTCAGGCTCCAGAATGGTGCCCTAGCAGGTCAGTGGGGAGATGGCGGTGGAGTCCGTCTAACTCCAGAGCACTTTGGTGCCAATCTCAGGCCCTGCAGACTGCTGAGTCTATGAGAACCCGGGGATTGTCCCACAGGAAGAGAAAGCCCTAAGTTGGAGAGCATGAGATCTGGAATCCCAAGCAGCATGAAGACTGTCAGAGGGGCCTCTGATTATGTGTGCCTCTGGAGTATCGAGGACAGTTGAACTTTTTTTTTTTTTGGCTTCTCAAGTTTTCCAAGTCACATCAGAGTGAAGTTTTGGGGGTTTTGTTTTGCTTTTTTTTTTTTTTTTTTTTTTTTCTTTTCTCAGTTTAGCTCGAAAGGAGGCTGGGAGAATGACTATTCAGGAAGTGGGTGAGGTTGGCCTGTTGGGCTTGTCCTGCTTTCTTTGACCTCATCCTACTTACCCCCACCTGGAGTTGGAGGGCATATTTGGGTATTTGGGGATGCTGAGCAATTCAGACTTGCTGCCCCACAAGCTCAGTTTGGGTGAGGGTGCTTGCATACCAGAAGCAGGGGCTGGGCTTGCAGGCATCACACTGGGTGCTGTTGGGGGAAGGGGAGGACTCCCATGTTGTGGAGCAGAGAAACCCTGGGGTGTGCAGTTCTGTGTCCCACTGTGTGATGACGTGTGCCTGTATTTGTGCGCGTGCGTGTGCTCGTGTACAGTCCTGTGGCAGTGCTGGTATGAGCTCTTGCCCCAAGCATGCCCCTGCCTGCTCCCTGCCAGGATCTGGGAAGATGGCTGTACCTGGCAGGCCTGGGATGCAGAGCAGAGTGGGCAGCTGTCCCTAGGGTCTCTGAGCTGTGTACTCCTTCCCACCACACCTGGCCATGCATGGCTGCCCAGAGGGGTGGAGGGAGGAAAGAGGCTCACATCTCAGTTGTGTCGCCTCCCTTTCTGTGGCTTGGTGCTTGTGTATGTTGGTGTGTGCTTTTGCTGTGTGCCCTCTATGTGGTCAGAGCGAGAGCAAGCATGCTCTGTGGATCATCGACAGGCAGTACACAGAAGTGGTTAGGAGCACAGTCTCTGGAGCCCTACAGGGCCTGGGTTCAGACCCCTGAATCTGCTGCTTCATTGGCAGATGATTTTAAATCACTTAGTCTCTCTGCACCTTGCTTGATAGTAGCACCCATCTTTTAGAGCTGTTGGGAGAGGAAATTAGCAGGCTTAGCCGAGGGCTCAGGACAGTGTGGGTGCTCCATAGTGTGAACTCTCAGTGCTCCTCACACTCCTCACACTCCTTGGTGCAGCTGGAGCCTGTTTGCACGTTCCATGTCCCCTGCAGAGAGAGCAGGTGTATGAATGCTCCCCAAGGAGCCAGGCCGTGTATGCTTAAGAGACCCAGGTGCCAGTCTATGTCTGAATGCTTGCCAGAACTCCCATGAGTTAGAGATAGCCTCGTGGGTCATAGAACTCAGAGCATCAACTCAGCACATAGAAAGTCCCGAGGGACCCTGAGTCTGTGGGTATTCACATTTGCTTCCGATGATCTCTGCTGCTCTCCTATCTCATAGGTGGACAGATGATGAAGCCAATGAAGAAGGTGTGCCCTGGCCTTGCAGGTTCTGCCAGCGGCAGCAAGTCCCCACCAGCCACCAGGGCCAAGGCTTTGAGACGGCGAGGGGCCGGGGAGGGTGACAAGCCAGAGGAGGAGGATGAGGAAGCTCAGCCACAGGATCAGACAGGGCCAGAAGAGGCGGAAGAGGGTGAGGAAGAAGAGACTGAGCGGGACCCTGGAGCCGAGGGGCCACCTCCAGAGCTGCAGCCCAATGACCCTACGCCAGGTCTAGCTGAGGACCCCAAGGGAGATGGGGAGGCAGGCCGCTGGGAGCCTTCACTCAGTCGCAAGACAGCCACATTCAAGTCTCGAGCCCCAAAGAAGAAGTATGTGGAGGAGCATGGTGCTGGAACTGGTGGTGCGATCGGAGCCCCGGAAGAGTATGAGCAGACCCCTGAGGATGCCAGTGCCCTGGGTGTACCTCCACGGCCCCCTACATCCACCCGGTCCTCCTCTACTGACACAGCCAGTGAGCACTCAGCTGATCTGGAGGATGAGCCTGCTGAGGCTTGTGGTCCAGTCCCCTGGCCCTCTGGTGGCACCACTGGTGGTTATGACCTTCGGCAACTAAGGTCTCAGCGGGTGCTGGCTCGTCGTGGGGATGGTCTCTTCCTGCCTGCTGTTGTGCGCCAGGTGCGCCGTAGCCAGGATCTGGGTGTGCAATTCCCTGGGGACCGGGCCTTGACTTTCTATGATGGGTTATCAGGTGGTGGTGTGGATGTAGTTTTGGATGCCATGCCACCTCCAGGTGCGCTGATGGTGGGCACAGCTGTCTGTACCTGTGTAGAACCTGGTGTGGCTGTGTACCGTGAGGGTGTGGTGGTGGAAGTGGCTGCTAAACCAGCTGCTTATAAGGTCCGCTTCAGCGCTAGCCCCAGCTCCCACCCAGGCCCACCAGGCACTCTGCCACCAACCCACCAACAGCCACTGCACCGTGAGCCCGAGGAGGCCGTGTGGGTCACCCGATCTAGCCTGCGCCTGCTTCGGCCCCCCTGGGAACCTGAGGCCTTGTTGAGGAAGCACCCTGCAGGCCCAGAGGAAGAACAGGGTGAGCCTGGGGTCACTTTGCCTCCTTGCCCTTCTTCCTCGGAGCCCAAGCAGCCAGAGGACGCTGAGGTCTCCAACATCAGCTTTGGTAGCAACCTGGGGACTCACTGTGAGGAGGCTGAGGAGAAACACCCACCAGCCCTGAGTACCCCAGTACTGCTCCCACTGCCTCCACCCCAGCTCCTGTCACCACCCCCGAAATCCCCAGCCTTTGCTGGCCCTGGTCGCCCTGGTGAGCAGCCTTCTCCCTGCCAGGAAGGGAGCCAGGCTGGCAGTCGGAGCAGCAGTGTGGCCTCACTGGAGAAGGGAGCCGCACCAGCAGCCCGTGCTCGCACGCCATTGACAGCTGCTCAGCAGAAGTACAAGAAGGGTGACGTGGTCTGCACGCCCAATGGCATCCGGAAGAAGTTCAACGGCAAGCAGTGGCGCCGGCTCTGCTCTCGGGATGGCTGCATGAAGGAGTCCCAACGGCGGGGCTACTGCTCCCGCCACCTTTCCATGAGAACCAAAGAGATGGAGGGCCTGGCAGACAGTGGGCCAGGTGGGACTGGGCGGCCTGCTGGGGTGGCAGCCCGCGAAGGAAGCACTGAGTTTGACTGGGGTGATGAGACTTCGAGGGACAGTGAGGCCAGCAGCGTGGCAGCCCGCGGAGACTCCCGCCCACGCCTGGTAGCGCCTGCCGACCTGTCACGCTTTGAATTTGATGAGTGTGAGGCGGCTGTGATGCTGGTGTCCCTGGGCAGCTCACGGTCAGGCACGCCTTCCTTCTCACCTGTCTCGACACAGTCGCCCTTCTCACCAGCTCCGTCACCCTCGCCCTCACCCCTCTTCGGCTTCCGCCCTGCCAACTTCAGCCCCATCAATGCCTCACCTGTTATCCAGCGCACTGCTGTTCGCAGCCGCCACCTGAGTGCCAGCACCCCTAAGGCAGGTGTGCTGACACCACCAGACCTGGGCCCCCATCCACCGCCACCTGCCCCCCGAGAGCGCCATTCCTCCGGCATCCTACCCACCTTCCAGACCAACCTAACCTTCACTGTGCCCATCAGCCCTGGGCGAAGGAAGACAGAACTGTTGCCCCACCCAGGGACACTAGGGGCAGGAGGTGGAGGAGCCGCCCCAGACTTCCCCAAGAGTGACAGCTTAGACTCTGGAGTGGACTCGGTATCCCATACGCCTACCCCCTCCACACCGGCTGGCTTCCGGGCCGTGTCACCTGCTGTGCCCTTCTCTCGCTCCCGCCAACCCTCACCATTGCTGCTGTTGCCCCCACCTGCTGGACTTACCTCGGATCCAGGGCCTTCCGTGCGAAGGGTGCCTGCTGTGCAAAGGGACTCACCTGTCATTGTCCGCAACCCCGATGTGCCACTGCCCTCCAAATTCCCTGGAGAGGTGGGCACTGCCGGTGAGGCACGGGCCGGGGGACCTGGGCGGGGTTGCCGTGAGACCCCGGTACCCCCTGGGGTGGCCAGTGGGAAACCTGGCCTGCCTCCACCTCTGCCTGCCCCTGTGCCCATCACTGTGCCTCCAGCCGCACCAACTGCTGTGGCCCAGCCGATGCCCACCTTGGGCCTGGCTTCTTCACCCTTCCAGCCCGTGGCCTTTCACCCTTCACCTGCTGCCCTGTTGCCAGTTCTAGTGCCCAGCAGCTATCCCAGTCACCCTGCCCCCAAGAAGGAAGTCATCATGGGCAGGCCTGGAACAGGTAAGAGGGTAGGTGGCTGGGCTACCATCTGAGCTGGGCTTTCAAGAGTGATGAGCCGCCTGTCCCGAGAGGTCTCTGGGGGAAGTTAGTCTGCTCCCTGCACAGATTCGGTAGAGGCTTACATGCCAAGCAAAGGACTTTTCAGACTTGATGTGGCTTTATCAGAGGCTGCTTGTTGGTACTGTCATCAAGGCTCTACTGAGAATACACTCCCCAGTCTGGGGCTGATGGAGGGACAGAATGATAGTCATGATGACATCTCCTGGGTCTTGGAGGACTGGGCCTCCAAGAAGATAAGCACTGTGCATGGTTATCTTGCCACGTTTTACACCCAGCCCATAACAAAGCACTCAGCACACACCCTGTGCTAACCCATCTTAATTTTAGCTCATTTTGTCTTTCTATCACTGATAGGTGGGTGCAAGGAATGTGTTTGCTTAGAAGAAACTGAGGCCAGGTTAGTGACGTCACATTAAGGCAGGCTAACTCTGGTGTTTAGAAAAAGGAGAGAAGATAGACCCTCTTCCTTTCTTTCTTATTTATTTATTGGCTTTTTGAGATAGGGTTTCTCTGTGTAGCCCCAATTATCCTGGAACTTGCTCTGGACTATCCTGGAACTTGCTCTGTAGACTAGGCTGGCCTCAAACTCAGAGTTTCACCTGCTTCTGCCGCATGAGTTCTGGGATTAAAGGTGTGTGCCAGCACCGCCCAGCTAAGACAGAAATTCTTAACAGGCCCTTTCTAGTGCGTAGTCGGCCAGGGTAGCAAGGTGGGTACTGGGCACTCCTCCAGCTCTGAATCTAGCCTGGCTATCCTGAGGACAGGGTGTAATAGACAGCTGTCTGTAAACAGTGACAATCTCAGTGGCTGGGGTTGGTGGTCAGTGTTTTTGGAAGCTGTGCAAGTCTTGAGAAGACGCTGATCCAGCCAGACAAGTCAGGAAGGGCTTGGAGAAAGAGCCAGAGGCCTGTGAACAGCAACTCGATGATGGGCATATAGATGAGATCAGGGTAAGGCGGGCAGGCAGGGAGAGTGTGTGCAAGGAATTGAGGTAGAAGCAGATAATTAAAAGGTTAGAGACTGTAAAATCAAGGGCCCTGGAAAGTAGGGGGTTATTGGGATGTGCAGCTGAATTGGTGAGCAAGACTCAGACCTCCAGAGGATCATTTTTTTCCTGGGGACAGTGGGGAGTCATGAAAGACTCTGAGGAGATGTGATCAGGGCTGCTCTGTGGAGGGAGAGTTCAAGCCCTGAGGCCAGAGGAGATCATAAAGGAAGGAGTCTGGTTTGTGGATGTGGGTAGGAGCTGCTGTGGCTTAGGCTTGGGGAGGAGCCACTTTACAAAGGAGCCAGGCCTTGCCCTTAACAAAGCACCAGCCTAGGCCTGTCTCCAGGGCCAGGCACAGCGACATAGGCTGTGTCTGTCCCTCATGCTCATTTACTGAGGTTGTGAGCTGTGTGCTTCATCCTTCTCTCCAGCACATTTTGTATTTGTTACCATATTTGACCCAGTGATCACCATTTCAGAAGTAGGCACAGTAAGAATTTCTGTTTCGGCAGATCTGTAAATGCAGGTGAAGGTCTCCAGCGACCCTCTGAGTACCCATTTCTTACATGCCCACACCCCCCATTGCTGAGATCTATGTCTCTTGACACACACACACTCCAGTGCTGGGCGGGCAGGGTTGGAACCACTGCAGGTAATGCTCAGGCCAACCAGGCCAGGCCTGGGAGGGGCTCTTGTCATATCCAGATGAGGACAACTGAGACCTTCTCTAAAGGAAGGTCTTGATGTCACCCAGCAGGGAAGGCACAACTCTGCCTTAGCCAGGACTTCCAGCTTCTTTGTCTATCTTACTCCCGAGAGTTCCGGTAGGAATGGCTAACTGAGCACCAGCATGTACTAGAGACTGCATGAGCCCTGCTGAGTACTCACTCAGAGTCTTCCCAGCGCCCTGGGAAGTCAGAATGATGAGTCCCATTAGATCCAGAGGGGCCTGCCGCTCAGAGAGTCTAGGTCCCTTACCTAAGGTCACCCAGCTAAGAAAAGGGAGGGCCAGGATTGAACCCAGACTACTATCTGGTTCCAGATACCAGGCATTTAACTACTATCAATATAATGATGATGGTGAGTAAAATAACCCTTTATTGAGCATACACTATGTGCCTAGCCCCAGGCTTGGGGCCATTTCATCAAATCTACCTGATGCTGTGAAGCAAGGATTCTCGGCCCTGTTGACCAGATGTAGAACTAAGGTTCAGGAAAGGGAGGCCCTTTGCTGGAGGCCACCTGGTTGTCAGAACTTGTCCAGTGCCTGTCCTGGCAGTTTTGAACAGTGACTCCCTGACTACACCCACACTGAGGTATCTGGGCCCCTCAGGGTTGCAGGCAACCAGCCTTTCATTCTTTCCCAGAAACCTCCCTAGCCTTTGGGAGACAACTGCCTGGGGCAAACATTGTCCAGTGGCATAATAGGGTCACAGCCCTGGCCCCCTTTGCCCTTCCATGTCAGGGCCTGACCCTCTATCAGAGGGCAGCAGGTGTGAGGGGGCGGGCCAAGGCAGCCCGCCTGCTCCTGCCCCCCTCCCCAGGCATTTGCTTCCTCTGGGGGACATGCTGGGGCAGGCTGCCGGCATTCTCTACATTCTGCTCATGGCATGGCCAGCCAGCTGCCATTGCCACCTCCCTTTGACTCTTCCCGCCTGTTCCCCAGGAAACAAACAGCCTCCCCTTTACCAACCTGTGGCCCCCACCCAGGAGGCCAGATGTCTCAGTCCCATTCCTGGCATGGTCTCCTTGCCAGCTCCCAGCTTCCTGCATGGCTTTGCAGTGTAAGTTGACACTTACTACAGTATGGTGCTTGCAGCTCTCTTCCAACCACTGTGTATCCATCTTTCCCGTGGGTTCCAGGTGTTTTTCTCTTCTCTCTTCCTGGGTGTTTGTATCATTTCTCAGACTTCTGGCCTCTACCTGTCTGTCTATCTCAGGACTGGGTAGGTACACCTTCATGGTTTTGCCCTTACTTGGGTCTCAGCCCTTGTCAAGCTTCCAGTCTGGCTCCCAGACTAGGGGGTTCTGGGTCTGCCTTGGCCTTTCCTGGCCCTCTCTTTCCTATTCTTTCAATTAACTTTGCCGCTTTTGTTTATTTGTTGTTGTTGTTGGGTTTTTGAGACAAGGTTTTTATAGCCCTTGCTGGCTCTTGAACTCTTCATTCTTCTGCTCCCATCTCCCAAGTGCCGGGATTACAAGCATATACACTTTACATGGCACTAGTGATTAAACCCAGGGTTTTTTGCATACTTTTTCCTTTTGAGACCAGGTCTCATTTTGTAGGTCAGACTGACCTTGAATTTATGACAGTCCTGTGTTGGGCTCCCCAGTGCTGGGATTGCAGATGCGAGCTGCCACAGCTCTCACATGGTTTAGATCCTCTTGTGCCTGTGGCCCAGACCTCTACCTTGTTCTGTACGTGTCAGAGCTTCAGTTTGTTTTAATGTTCGTTTATTTTGAGAGAGAGAGAGAGAGAGAGAGGCAGAGAGAGGCGTATGTGTGCCTCCACGTGCCACAGTGAATTGGTGGGAGTCAGAGGACAACTGTGGGAGTGAGTTCACGCCTTTTGTCATGTGGGCCGTGGGATTTGAACTCGGGTAGTGAGGCTTGGCAGCAAGCTACTTTGTCTGCTGCCTCATCTCACTGGTCCAGATTCTTTCATCTTTTTAAATCAGTGGGCAGTTGCCAAATACTAAGCCTCCTAACCCCCACCCCTTCTCCTTTAAATTATTATTGTGTGTGAGGGAGCCAGAAGACAGTTTTGTAGAGTCCGTTCTCTTCTTTACATAGTTCTGGGAACTTAATTCAGGTTACTTGTACGGCAAATGCCTTTGTGTGCTGAGCCACCCCCACTTGCTTTAGAGAGTGTAGGGAGGTTGTCCAGGTCTGGGAACTCTTTCTTGGCCCTTTACAATCTAATTGTCCATTTTTGTCCCTGAAACCTGCTGAGAAATGTTGGTATCTAGCTTGTACATCCACCCACCATACACCTGTTTCCCACTGGCAGGAAGATGGGGGCTATATGGGCCAAGCTAGGAGATCCGGCTAGAGGGGGTGGCAGGAAAGCTGGTTCTTTGCCCACCCACCCACCTGCTAGAGGGCATGACCCCAAACACCCCCACCCTAGTCTCCCAGGGGACACATTTGGTGCCAACTCAAGAGACATTTCACTATGCCATGTGCAGCGGGAAAAAAATGAGGCCTAGAGAGGGGCTGCAGGGGTTGAACCCGGGTCAGCCTGACTCCCAAATTCAGGCTTTCCCCACCAGAATGTCTGCTTCTTTCCAGCACTGAACTGGTATCTGTTCCAGTAGGAGGCAGCTCCTTCGTCATCTTTCTGCAGTTGCAGGGCTGAGCGGTCCTGGGACAAGAGAGTGGAAAAGGCAGATGATGCAGGATGGGACAAGGGAGAGCCAAGAGTTATTTCATCTGAGGAAGTTAGAGGTCAGGGACAGCTCTGGTTCATGTATGCTTGAGAGGGAAGTTCAGGTAGGGTTTTCATTAGAGGTAACATATGAACTGAAGTATGAGGAATAAACAGAGGTCAGGGACTTGAAAGTTCGAAGGTGCATGAACTTTCGAAATTTAGCTTGAGCTGGAGCTGTCACTAGACTCCAGGCTTGGAAGATGGGTGCCATGGAGGAGAAGCCTAGCCAGGTCCTGCCTGAGAGCAAGGCTGAGAAGCTGGGGCAAGTGAAAAGCCTAGAAACGGTATAGAGCAGAGGGGAATGTTGGCTCTCAGTGTCAGATCTCATTGGATTATCCGAGAGAGGAAGAATCATGGAACGAACGTTACTGGGGGGGGGGGTGATAAGAGAAGGAAGAAACTTTCCTGAACCTGTAGGAGTCTTGCTAAGAGACCCCAACTCTCTCGAATCTTAACAGTCTCTAGCACCAGATGCTGAGAGGGGTCAGGCTGCCTCCTTGCGGCAGCTGGCGGCGGGGCAGTAGACATACGCATGCGCAACGAGGTGTGTGTGTGGTGGGGGGGGGGGGAGGCGTACGTCCCGGAGACCCTGGCGCCCGGGCATTAATGGCTCCATTAGTGGCCGGGAGGGAGGCGCATTAGCGGCGGCGACGGCGTCTGGCTCCCATTACCACCGGCGGCAGCGGCTGCACCGCAGGCGGCTGGACCCTAGCCCGGCGCGCCGCCTCCTCCGCCCGCACTTCGTCCCTGGTTCCCGCTCCGTTCGAGGGCGCGGGTAGGAAACCCCCGGTCTCTCTATTTCGGCTGAAAAACTGGAATCGGGCAGGCTCGGGTTCAGATGTCAGCTGTGTCACCTCCTGAATTCAAGGATGTCACACACACACACACACACACACACCGCTAGCCTGTTGCTTGCGAAAAAGGACATGAAAACGGTGCACCTGGGGCTTTGTGGACACAGGCCGCGCCCTACTCTGTCTGCACCTATGGGTGCGTGTTCTCGCGCACCCTTGGGGGTAGATTATCACCCCCACAACCAAGGCGGCGGGGCTCGCTCCTTTCTATTGGTTACTGTCGCACCTTCCGACCGCCGATTGGCAGAGCCCCCCCCCCCCACTTTTTTGTGTAGTTAACCCCTGCTTGGCCTGGTCGTCCGGCTGGGTGCTTCTTCCCTTCCATCCCAGACAGACTGGGTGCCAGCTGGCCCGCGCCCCGTCGCGGCCCGCGTGGGTGTCAGGCCGGCCGGGCACCCGCCCGCCTTCTAAGCACAAAGCGGCTTTGTAGGGCCTGCCGGGGACTGGCTGGGGGCCAGGCGGCTAGTGGAAAATCTCGTGAGCGCTAAGAGAGGAGGGGAACGCAGGGCGGCGCCCCCTCCTCCGCCGTGCGGTGGCGCCTCCTTCAGCTCGAGCGGACCAGCCCTCCCAATCCGGGAGCCTGCACACAACTACTCACTCCCCATCCTCGCACCTTTTCTACCCCCAAACCTCCATCCCGCCCTCCACCTGCATCCTGCTCTTCTCCCAATCTCTGGGGATCTTTCCTCTCCCCACTTATCCCCTCCCTCTTTTTCCTTTGCTCCCCCTGCCTACCCTACCCTACCCTGGCTCACACTGACTCACCCTGACGCTATTTTTAGCCCCCCATCCCTGTGGAGCCTTGCCAGCCCAATCCTAGGCTCGTTCCCCAGGCAACCCTGGCCGTCGCCGACGCCTCCCGGGATGGGTGGGTGGGTAGGTGGGTGTGTACGTTGAGAGCGGGTGAGGGGAGCTGGGGACACCGGGGTGGTGAGCCGAGTCTGGACCGGGCTGGAGAGCAGGGTGGGGAGCAACCCAGGGCGGCTGGTGAGGGCGCGGTGCCTCGCGGGCTCAATAAATGGGGCCATGAGTTCCGAGTGAGTTGGCCTGTCCCTTGGTCTGTCAGCATCCCTGGCAGCTTGCCCCAGGCGTCGGGGCAGGCCCTGGCCTGCACTACCCCAGGTGGCTGTTGATGTGTCTGGGCTTTCTGTCCCCAGGCCAGGATGGTGTGTTTTGTTGGGAGCTACGTAGTTTTGGGCTAAAGCTTTTGGAGAGTTGATGAGGGGCGGTGCTGCGGGTGGCTCCTGTCACAGCCCTGCCCAGTCTCTTCCTTGAGTAAAGGATGGCTGCTGTGTACCTCCTCTCAGATAGGGCTGGGGCCCTGGTTTAGGGAAACCCTCAGCCCTCTCCAACTTGGGAGGCCCCCGGTTAGGGTTGGGTATGGTTGGAGAGGGGAAGCTGTTGGGGGAATAGGACCTGCTCTTTCCCTTTCACTCATAATCCACCCCCACCCAGGGTTCTTCCACCCCGAACAATACAAGTTAAGTATAGGGCTGGCCCAGTGCCCAGGGCAGGGGGGCCCTTCCCACCCGGATTCCAGCCCCTCCCTGCCAGGCAGGGCCCCCACTTGGTTGTACCCTGCCCTGAAAAGGGCCTCTTCCTATCCTTTTTCCATGGGTACTGAGTGTTCTACCAGATGTGCAGTCGTCCCAGATGTGAGGCCCTCTTTCCCTTGCTGTGCTGTGCTTGGCTTTTTCTCACCCAACAGAAGTGGGGAAGACAGCCTTCTCCAAGCTCTGTCCCTGGGCCACACTACAGTGGGGAAGGGGTTAACTTGCCAGTAGGTGACTCACTCAGACTCACCCTTGGAAAGAGGTGGGGGCAGCAGTGGGGAGATAGTGGGCCACATTGATTTCAGCCTCACATTGCAGTCCCTAGGGCAGTGAGGTAATGGAGGTCTGAGTCTGGGGCTCTATAAAGAGGAGGGGGCAGTCACTTAATAGTCCCTCTGCTGGTCTCTCCGGGCTGTCAGCCAAATGTCTAGCCCTCTGGAGGTCAGAGGGTTACAGACCTTCGTCTCCCCTTAGGATCAGGTTACTCTGTCAGTGACAGGGCAAGCTGAAGAGGGTTGCCTGCTCTTGTTGAAGACCTCTCTTTCCTTTCTAGAAGCCCACCCTTGCTTCACCTGACCCCATGTGACTATTAACTATCTAGTTGTGAACCCAGGTCTCTGCTTCTGCTGACTGGGACTCCAGACCCTCTCCTGCTCTGCTTACTTTCCTGTCCTTTATTATCATCGTTTGATCTTGTTTGTGGGCCTTTTTGAAATTCCGTTTGTGTCCACCTTGAGTCCTGAGGAGAGCACTTCAATTGAACTCCTGAGTTGTTAAAGCCCAGTCTGTGTGACTTGCATAATTTATTCAATCTCTTTGAACTTGGAGTTCTCACTTAGACAATGGGTGTAGGGCTGCTCTCCTCTCTAGGTAGTTGTGAGACTAGTGTAAACAAGGTAACTCAAGCTTCCAGCAGCTGGCTGCTCCAGTCTCAGTTCCTTCTCTCTCTCCTGATCCCTTTTCTGGGGTCAGGATGATCATTGAAGGTGGGCAGTGGTGTGACCCAGTGCCTCACACTGGAGAAGTTCCGGAGTGGCTGGTGGCTTTAGAGTGGAATGATGGTGAAAGGCCATAGGGCTCTGGATATCTTATGAGCCTGGATCCTGAAGGAGTCGGGACCCTGAAGTGTGGGGTTAGTATCTCCGTGTGAGTTGGTGTGTCCTGGGATGGGGGTACTGAATGGGTGCTTAGAAAGGCTGTGTGAGAATGAGTGTGGGCGTAGTGGACAAGCAGTGTCTGCTGAGGTCGGCCTAAAACATGTGGGCTGGTCGAAGCATGATGAGAGTGTCACTCAGGCAGAGGATGGGAAATGTGAAGTGATGGTGGGTATGGAGGTAAGGGTCACGTACTTTTGAGGTAGTACATCTGTGCCAGCAGGTGAGTGGAGTATGACTTCGTGTGCGACAGTATGGGTGTAAGACCGAGGGCGTGCGGTGTGTAAACGATAATGGGTGTGGCATGGAAATATATCTATGAGGAGTGCGCGCGCCTGTGTACTTGAGTTAGGGCTCAGGGATGATTTGCCAACCCTTTACCTTTGGTCCTCCTAGCAAGACCCGGCGCAGCAGGTCGGCCACGACGCGAGTGAGGGTGTTCCTCGCGCGCACTGGACACAGCATGGCTCTCAACTTCGGGCCACTGCAGCGCGGCACCCTGAACCGCCCCCCTGGCTTGCTGCCTTTGCTGCAGTGCGCCCTCCCTGCCACCCTGCTGCGGGCCCGCCCCCGGCCGGCTTGGAGCCAACCGTAGTCCGCCCCGCCCCGCCCTCATTTGCATATGACTGACGTTCCCCCGGGGTGGCCAATGGGGGTGGGCGCGGCGGGGCCTGACCCGCGCGCGGCGTCAGCAGCCAATGGGCTCAAGCGTAGGGGGCCGGGCTTGCGCGGAAGGCCG